>NC_092105.1:50384598-50757098 GCF_045679555.1 Salvelinus alpinus | reverse complement strand
CTGGCACCAACTTTTTCAGTTCCTGGCACCAACTTTTTCAGTTCCTGGCACCAACTTTTTCAGTTACTGGTACCAACTTTTTCAGTTCCTGGTACCAACTTTTTCAGTTCCTGGCACCAACTTTTTCAGTTCCTGGCACCAACATTTTCAGTTCCTGGCACCAACATTTTCAGTTCATGGCACCAGCACATAATTTGGTCGCACCATTTTTTTAAATATACAAACAATTATAATGGATCATGACCTGGCCTGTGTCCCGTAACGTGCCTGCATTCCATAAAGAACCAGGCTAATAATGACAAACGTTCTTTTAAATTAGCATGCCCTTTCATTGATTTGGATATATTTACTGTAACAGCATAGGAAATACATATATATGTGAAATTGTGTTTTTTACATTGGATAAAAGTAGAGACTCAGAGCTCCAAAATGGTATATCATACACTTGTGACGACCCTCCCACTCTGTCTACCGTATTCTCTCTCTTTGCTCTCGTTTCCTTATTAGGATGTCGGTGGGCGGAGTATGGAGGGTCGTCAGCTACATGGGAAACACCTGGGCCTGGGTGTGTCCCAGGATAAATAGACCTCTTCCACATTCATTGAGGAGACTCTCTCCATTCAGACACAGGCAGATTTCAGTTGTGGCATTGTTGTGGCTATTTGGTTTGTTTGCTTTGGCACCCCGTATTATCACATTTATGCAAGCAAAACACACACTTACACTACTGATTACACACACCATTGTTAATTGCATTTAGGTTACCTTAGTTAATAAATATATTTTGTTATTCCTTATCTCCCTTTTGTTACTGGCTTTGAGCCAGTTCGTGACACACTGCATTTGAGGAACAATGGGAAAGTAATTCTGCTTTGAATGTTGATAAACTTGTAATCTCACTTTTGAGAAAATCGCCTTTGAATGTTTTGGTATCTAGTGAAGAGCTCTTCTTTGTCTACACCAATTCAGCATTGTTCACACCCTCTTAAGCGTTAGCCCCACCCATCTCGTTTCGCTTTCAGGGCGTTCAGAGCCCACACTTGAGGCTCTGGCCGACGATTTAGTTACCTCTGATTAACATGAAAACAGCCTAACCAGCTCTGCTGGCAACAATTTCATTATGCTTTTTTACACACATTTATTACACTGGCCATATTCAAAGGGTGTTGTACGTACATCACGTAATGTTAGCTAACGAGCCAGCCAGCCAACATTAGCTAGTTAAACAACAATGAACAATGCCAACAATGCCACAGTCCTGGGAGCCAACCAACCATGTTCAATGTTAGCTAGCTAACATCAGGCTCTAACTAGAACAGCACACGTCTCTGGGATACAAAAAATAACAGCTAGGGAGCCAGGAAGCTAACATTAACTAGCTAGCTAGGTAAACAAAGTAAGTTCACACACGTCACATAACGAGCCAGCCAGCTAACGTTAGCCAGTTAAGCATTCTAGTACAGTTAAATAGTTCACACACACACACACACACACACACACACACGGGGACACAGCGGTCTAAGGCACTGCATCTCAGTGCAAGAGGCGTCACTACAGTCCCTTGTTCGAATCCAGGCTGTATCACATCCGGCCGTGATTGGGAGTCCCATAGGGCAGCGCACAATTGGCCCAGCGTCATCCGGCTTTGGCTGGAGTAGGCCGCAATTGTAAATAAGAATTTGTTCTTACATGACTTGCCTAGTTAAATAAAAGGTTACACACACACTGACCAAAAAGTTATTTTGTTGGCATGTACGTATGTCTCCATTACCAGTAAAACATCAAAACCTTTTTCTTTCACTTACTTGCTGTGCTGTTTCGTTTCATTCTCAACCAGGATTTCTATGGAATGCCGTTTGGGTCTTTGCGTGTCAAAAAAGAAACACATCAAATAACACTATTTGACGTGTCAAATAAGCTTGTTGACCAATCAGGAACTGAATATGACTGCTCGTCACATAATAATTTAACGTGTTCATACATTTTTTACGTAATTATCGAAAGCGTTCATTCAATTGTTTACGTAGTTATTTTATTACACATTGATTACACTATCACTCGTATTTCATATGTCACATCGATTCATCGATACGTATGCTATGATGCTGGTAAAGCTGTCAAGCGCACCTACAGTGCTTGTCATAAAAAAAAGCTAGCTAGCTCATGGATGCAAACAATGCTCTTCCCCAAAAACATAGCAAAACGACATAACCTATTTCAGTAGCTATAGTTAGATGGCTCCTAGCAATATAGTTATCTATCTAAAAGAACCCTAATTAGTTCTTATTTGGTTAATGGTGGTCAGACCCATATATGTGAAGCTAGCCACAATAAGGATAAGCAACAATAGTGGCCTTCAAAATAAAAGTATGACAATGACAGTGATGCAAATGAATACAAATAGTAGAATTATGCCATAATTGAATAGATCATGCTAAACGAGGTTGGAATGTTGTTATATAAAATCAACAAAAAACAATTTATAAAATTGACAAATCTGTTGAAATCACACTGGAGGTATTATACTTTAGAATTGCATTGGGGGCATACTTATTTCACTTGTGGATCAATGAGATGGGGTATCAGTCTACTCAGTGACACCCAGAGAACATTAGCGTCGTAGCGCTTATTACGGGACTCTGAAACAACTGTGAATTGAGCCACATTTGACAACCTATGTGTATTGAACACTATTCCTGAGGAAAAACAATACTGCGTGGATGTTTTTGAAGTCTGATAACTCTGAGGAGACAATAGCTTGGGTATTGAGTAGACTGATACCCCATTTCATTGATCCCCAATCCTTTACAGTGCAATATGAATGTCAATACACACAGTAGGGTGACTGGGGAGGGGATTTCACACGGTCACAGTTCCGCGATAAGAGCTACAACGCTATTATTTGCGTAAACTCTTCACAGTTGTGTTCTGTGGGTGTCAACGAGTAGACTGATACCCCATTTCATTGCTTCACATTCCAACCTTGTTTAACAGTATCTAGTTGAAATATGGCATGATTCCACCAATTGTAAAAGTGAGTTCACTTTCAAAGCAGAATTACATTCCCATTGTTCCTCAAATGCAGTGTATGGTATACCATTTTGTAGCTCTGAGTCTCTACTTTTATCCAATGTAAAAAACACAATTTCACATGCTACATAAGACCGAATCTAGGTGTTGAGTCACATATGTTCTTTCTGCAAAATCCTCAAGGGCAAAAATAAAAAATAAAGTAACAGGGAGGGCTGACTTCCCCCAGATCGCTGGGCCACTCGGGAGTCTTATACACACGGATTCTGTACTGTAGATATGTGGAAGTGATGGAGTATGGGCCTGAGGGCATACTGTTGTGAAATCTGTGAATGTACTGTAATGTTTTTAAAATTGTTTAACTACCTTAATTTTGCTGGACTCCAGGAAGATTAGCTGCTGCCTTGTATCCATAATAAATACAAAATTGTCCCGTTTCCATTTGTCAGTGACTCAGCATTGTCATATGTTCCCATGTCACCCACAATAGGGCAGGCAGTGGAAACCCGATCAGGATATTTACACACACACAAACACACAGAGAGATAGAACAGGAAGTGTGTTAAGGGAAAGAAGACTGGCTCTGGGTGAGTTTGTGGTCTGTCTGGGAGCATGTGTACCTCTCTCTCCCCAGAGTGTAGAGTAAGGCATGGGAGAGGGGATTGGCCAGAGAAGGGCAGTGACAGACGTTGAGAGACAGGTGGAATTGCCAACAGACAGGTAGACTGGGTGTCTCTGCTGCAGGCAGCCAGTGCACAGGCAGGTGGGACATAAATGGACTGATACAGTAGGAAGGTAGGTGTGTGTGTGGGCATGTGTCTCGATCTCTCCCTTACGATCAAATTGGCTGTGCCTCTGTTTGAAGGTGCTCTGTAGGTTGGAGCTGAGCTGGGAAATGGGGGCCTTCAGGTCTGAGTGGCTCTGCTGGCTCAGCTTTTCCTCCATCTCCAGGGTACAGCATGAGTAGCCCTGGGGACACACCTTTAGGGGGGCTCCTACAGGCACAGACGGGGGAGAGAAAATCCTGTTACACACTATACAGTCGTGGCCAAAAGTTGAGAATGACACAAATATTAATTTTCACAAAGTCTGCTGCCTCAGTTTGTATGATGGCAATTTGCATATGTTCCAGAATGTTATGAAGAGTGATCAGATGAATTGCAATTAAATGCAAAGTCCCTCTTTGCCATGCAAATTAACTGAATCCCCCAAAAAACATTTCCACTGCATTTCAGCCCTGCCACAAAAGAACCAGCTGACATCATGTCAGTGATTCTCTCGTTAACACAAGTGTGAGTGTTGACGAGGACAAGGCTGGAGATCACTCTGTCATTCTGATTGAGTTCGAATAACAGACTGGAAGCTTCAAAAGGAGGGCGGTGCTTGGAATTATTGTTCTTCCTCAATACATAATGCATAGTGCATTTAATGTAAAACATTTTATCCTTTTTTAGGACCTCAAGCACTTAATCGCTCAGCACTAGACAAATCAAAGAAAGTGACCTTCAAAATGTGATGTCATTTTATTGGAATTTTCAGCTGTTGTTGGTAAGTAAAGAATCTGCTAACTTCTGACATGACTTACCACATCTTTAAGTGAACAAGGAGCCTTGTGAATCAGCAGAAAATAAAGAATAATGTTCAAGAAATAAATATAGATTTTTTTCCCTATTTTTACTCCACAGTAAGCAACCCATTCTCTAATTTGCCTTAAACGGGCAGCCCAGTAATATAAATTTAACATATGGTGTCCCAGGCCTCCCACAAATCAAACTTTATTTGTCACATGCGCCAAATACAACAAGTGTAGACTTTACAGTGAAATGTTTACTTACAAGCCCTTAACCAACAGTGCAGTTCAAGAAGAGTTAAGAAAATATTTACCAAGTAGACTAAAATAAAAAGTAATAATAAAAAGTAACACAATAAGAATAACGAGGCTATATACAGGGGGCACCGGTACCGAGTCAGTGTGTGGGTGTAGAGGTTAGTTGAAGTCATTTGTACATTTAGGTGGGGGTGAAGTGACTATGCATAGATAATAAACAACGAGTAGCAGCAGCTTACAAAAGGGAGGGGGGATTCCATGTAAATTGTCCGGTGGCGATTTTATTAAATTGTTCAGAAGCCTTATGGCTTGTTGAGGAAGCTTTTGGTCCTAGACTTGGCGCTCCGGTACCGCTTGCCGTGTGGTAGCAGAGAAAACTGTCTATAACTTGGGTGACTGGAGTCAGACACTTTTATGGGCTTTCCTCTGACACCGCCTATTGTATAGGTCCTGGATGGCAGGGAGCTTGGTGATGTACTGGGCCGTTCGCACTACACTCTGTAGCGCCTTACGGTCAGATGCCGAGCAGTTGCCATACCAGGCGGTGATGCAACCGGTTAGGATGCTCTCGATGGTGCAGCTGTAGAACTTTTTGAGGATATGGGGACCCATGCCAAATATTTTCAGTCTACTGAGGGGGAAAAGGTTTTGTCGTGCCCTCTTCACGACTGTCTTGGTATGTTTGGACCATGATAGTTCATTGGTGATGTGGACACCAAGGAACTTAAAACTCTCGACCCGCTCCACTACAGTCCGTCGATGTTAATTGGGTCCTGTTTGGCCTGCCTTTTCCTGTAGTCCACGATCAGCTCCTTTGTCTTGATCACATTGAGGGAGAGGTTATTGTTCTGGCACCACACTACCAGTTCTCTGACCTCCTCCCTATAGGCTGTCTCATCGTTGTCGGTGATCAGGCCTACCACTGTTGTGTCGTCAGCAAACTTAATGATGGTGTTGGAGTTGTGTTTGACCATGCAGTTGTGGGTGAACAGGGATACAGGAGGGGACTAAGTACACACCCCTGAGGGGCCCCGGTGTTAAGGATCAGCGTGGCAGACGTATTGTTGCCTAATCTTACCACCTGGGGGCGGCCCATCAGGAAGTCCAGGATCCAGTTGCAGAGGGAGGTGTTTAGTCCCAGGGTCCTTAGCTTAGTGATGAGCTTCGTGGGCACTATGGTGTTGAACGCTAAGCTGTAGTCAATGAACAGCATTCTCATATAGGTGTTCCTTTTGTCCGTAGGTACAGAAGGGTAACTCAAAAAGTTTACCCTGGAAAACCATCTATCCAAAAAAAAAAAAAAAAAAAAGTTTAATTTAATGCGAGTGATTTATTCTCCTCAAAGTGACGTCTGATAGCAACCATCAGTCCAAACGTTATATGGCGAGCTCCTGCAGCTGTTGCTCATGTGGGAGTAATAGACACACACACTGACAGGAGGTGGGGTGGACTGATGAAGACAGGCTTGAGCCGGGGAGAGAAGTTGGAGCGCGGATGTTAAACGGGCTTAGCCTATAAACTTCCACCCTGAAGAAGGCACAGTGATGCCGAAACATTGGTGATTTCATGATAAATGACTGGGAGTTTATATATGGAGTGTGCAACTCTGTTTTTATAGTTTATTTGCCGTTAGTCAGCACCTCCACACAAAATCATTTCTGGGTGTGCACCAGAAACGAGCTTAGCCTGACAATTTTAGCAATTTCTTAGCGCTGACATCCAATCTGGAGACGTCAGTCACTCTCCTCTTCTAACCCACGGAATCATTTGAAATCAAACCAAGCCCTCTGCTCTGATGTACAGAACAATTGACAAGTTTGACAAAGAGTAGTCAAAGTGGACTCAACTTCAAATTATCGCCGGGGTTGGAGTGGCGCTGCAGCACGGTGGGTAGGAGAGGCGAAGAGGCTGAACGCGAAGTTGCAGCTGCGATAACGTTTTCTTTATCTTTTCAAAAAGGAGGCTGTTGGAATTCGGGAAGAACACAGGGGTTCTTTCACTCCGCCCAGGCTCCCAAATGGCATGTTTGGGTTTTCCCCAACAGTGCTCCGCTCGCTCAGTCAGCGACTCTGGCCCTTCCCGTCTGGGCTGTCTCAACGTATTGTTAATAGTTAGAATAGTACAATACACAAGGTGCAATTTCGAAATTTGGTTGTGGAACAGCAGTTTTTATTTTGTTATGTCAGTCACTCAATTAGCCCATGTCAGCGATTTTATTTATTTATTGTTAAGTTAGTCAAGCAGCCAGCTATCTAAACTTGTAGTAGTCATTGTCGAATTACAGACCGGGGGGGGCCCATTGATTGTTAGTCACGCTCACTCTGATATTATATAAAAAACTGACAACATTCTCGCCACCCTATGGCAAAATGTGTAGAATTGCAGGAAACGAGCTGTAAAACTGCAAAATCTTCTCTCCGACCCATGGCAAAATGTGTATAATTGCAGCAAATTTGCTTTAAAACTTTTTTCTCTCTCCGCTGTCGAAACGGCAGACGCTAAAATGCTTTTTAGAGTCAAAAGCTTGATGTAATTATTGTGTCCTAGGAATATGGGACCAAATAATAATTCTGAAACCATAAACAGGCTGTATATCCTAGGCCTATTCTTGATAACTTCTTCAGCAAAACAGAATGATCAACCGTATCGAAAGCCATTGTCAGGTCAATGAACAAGGCAGCACAGCTCATTTTTAGCATCCAAAGCATTGACAAGATGATTAACAATTAGTGTGGTTGCTCTGGTAGTACCATGCCCAGGCCTGATTGGTTTATATTAAAAATACAATTACCAAATAAAAAGGAACGAAACTTGTACCTTAACCAAGGATTCAAAAATCTTAGCTAAACAAGGTAGTCTTGAAATGTGGTGACAGTTGTCAAGATCATTTCTATCCCCACCCGTATAGAGTGGCAGCACATATGCAGATTTCCATGCTTTTGGAATACTTCCTGATAACAACGTTGAATTAAAAATGTGGGCTACTGAGCCAGCAATATGGGAGCGCTCCAGTCAATGTTGAGTAAGGACGTGCACGCATAAAAGTAGGCCTATAGGCTACTTGGCCTGACGCAAATGTATGCATATAAATGTGCCATTTAGGTATCTGATATATCTGATTGGCTTAACGCACCACTACAAATGACCCGTGGAGCCTCACATGGCCTGTCTGCAACGAACTTGAAACATTGTATCAACTGTATCAACACAAATGCACATTTGTGGCCTGCTGGAGGTCATTTTGCAGGGCTCTGGCAGTGCTCCTCCTTGCACAAAGGCGGAGGTAGCGGTCCTGCTGCTGGGTTGTTGCCCTCCTACGGCCTCCTCCACGTCTCGATGATGTACTGGCCTGTCTCCTGGTAGCGCCTCCATGCTCTGGACACTACGCTGACAGACACAGCAAACCTTCTTGCCACAGCTCGCATTGATGTGCCATCCTGGATGAGCTGCACTACCTGAGCCACTTGTGTGGGTTGTAGACTCCGTCTCATGCTACCACTAGAGTGAGAGCACCGCCAGCATTCAAAAGTGACCAAAACATCAGCCAGGAAGCATAGGAACTGAGAAGTGGTCTGTGGTCACCACCTGCAGAATCACTCCTTTATTGGGGGTATCTTGCTAATTGCCTATAATTTCCACCTTTTGTCTATTCCATTTGCACAACAGCATATGAAATTTATTGTCAATCAGTGTTGCTTCCTAAGTGGACAGTTTGATTTCACAGAAGTGTGATTGACTTGGAGTTACATTGTGTTGTTTAAGTGTTCCCTTTATTTTTTTGAGCAGTGTAGTTCCTCAAAGTATTTAAAAAATCTTTCCTGCTCTCTCCCTTTCAATAACCACTCAGCGTGAAAGGGAAAATGTCATGCTCTGATCGGGTGGAAACGTCATAAAAAAGTCTTCTTATCAGTGCTGGACTTGGATTGAAATAAGTTCCGGTACTCATTTTGGGTTCTGGTACTGTTTATATTTAGGTGAGCTAATATTCTATAAGTGGAACAGGAGCTCAAGCAGCAGAACATTTGAGGTGCCGGTACTCAGCTCCGGTGAGTTCCTGCCGAAGTCAAGCACTGCTTTTCATCCCTTGCGCAAATAGCCTACAGCGGTGTCTGTCTCGAGCTCACTGGCGTGGGAAACTGAGGGCCCAGAATATTTTTGAAAATGTTGCCAGTTCGCTAGCGCAAGCTTCAGGCCGACCCAAGTTAATAGTTGATACAATGTTTCAAGTTCGTTGCAGACAGGCCATGTGTAGCCAATGTGATTTATAGGATATTTATTTGTATCAGCATATGTTCTACCTGCAGGCTGCAATGTTTTTATTTGTTGGCTTTATGTAGGCTATTTTTACATAGTTGGCAATGGCAAGAGAAGTTACTTTTAGGTGTATCATTTTCATTTAGATAGGATTTTGATAAACCACATGACAATGAATTTGAGATATGAAGACGTTATAAATTAAATTCAACTTTCACGAAAAAGTGCATATGACAACCATAACTGTCAGGCAGATTGGTAGAAATTGGAAAAGGAACAACCAGTGTTGCCAACTCCTCAGTAAGGAAAGTAGCTATTGGCTGTCCTAAAAGTCACAAAATGACGTCATCGCATAATTGGCCATGTGCATGTAATTGTGATGGACGCTGTAGGAGAGAGGAATAATGTCCTGGGAGAGAAAAAGTGAGTAAACACCCTAAATATGTTTAGAACTACAAATGAACTTTCTTCTGTCGATTCTTGTTTTTTTTAATGTCACAATTCCAACCCTCCTCCTTTACCCGGGCTTGGGACAGACAAAAGTGACCCAAAAGAGACACTCTGGCGGAGTTATAGTTTATTTATTTTTTTGTTTAGTTTTTTACATTTACATCCCGCCCATCAGCCAGCGGCGGCGGCCAGGAGCCCGTGACGCTCGTTCACGTGAGAGCGAGCTCTGTTCCATTGCTTTGCTGAAGACAAAGGAATTCTCCGGTTGGAACATTATTGAAGATTTATGTTAAAAACATTCTGAAGATTGATTCTATACTTCGTTTGACATGTTTCTACGGACTGTAATATGACTTTTCGTCTGAAATTTTGCCTGGACCTGCCCGCGCGTCGTGAGTTTAGATTGTGTACTGAACGTGCGAACCAAAAGGAGTAATTTGGACATAAATGATGGACTTTATGGAACAAATCAAACATTTATTGTGGAACTGGGATTCCTGGGAGTGCATTCTGATGATCATCAAAGGTAAGTGAATATTTAAAATGCTATTTCTGACTTCTGTTGACTCCAACATGGCGGATATCTCTTTGGGTTGATTTGTCGTCTGAGCGCTGTACTCAGCTTTTTGCATGGTTTGCTTTTTCCGTAAAAAAAAATAGAAATCTGACACAGCAGTTGCATTAAGGAGAAGTATATCTTTAAATTTGTGAATAACACTTGTATCTTTTATCAATGTTTATTATGAGTATTTCTGTGATTTGACGTGGCTCTGTGAAAATTCATGGGATGTTTTGGAGACAAAGCCAAATGTAAACTGAGATTTTTGGATATAAATATGGACTTGATCGAACAAAACATACATGTATTGTGTAACATGTTGTCCCGGGAGTGTCATCTGATGAAGAATATCAAAAGGTTAGTGATTCATTTTATCAATATTTCTGCTTTTTGTGACTCCTCTCTTTGGTTGTAAAATCGCTGTATGCTTTCTGTGACTAGTTGCTGACCTAAACATAATGATATGTTCTGCTTTCGCCGAAAAGCCTTTTTGAAATCGGGCACTGTGGTTGGATTAACGAGAATTTTATCTTTAAAATGGTGTCTAATACTTGTATGTTTGAGAAAATTGAATTATGAGATTTCTGTTGACTGAATTTGGCGCCCTGCAATTTCATTGGCGAGGGGTTCCGCTAGTGGAACGGGGTTCCACCGGACACCTCCCTCCTGGGATCAAGTCCAAATCGACCCACCCACCCACACACACACACACCGAGAGGGCGAAAGCGAGAGAGAAGTTGGCAACCACTACCTAACCACATCACTGTTCAACACATAGCTCTTTGTACCAGCATGATTAGAGACCCAAAGTAAGCAGTGGGAGTGCGCGCACACACACACACACACCTCCTTTAAGTGAAACAGAGATTCAGACTTTACTCCACCAAGGCGCCTGCTTGCGTGCCCACAGTACAGGGACACAATCTAACGGGCTTTCTCCCTGTGGAAAATGTTCATAATAAGGGGTGCAACTTTTGATTTAGAAGTGGGGGGGGGGACATAACCTGTCGGGCAGTTTGGGGGACCTCCCCAATCATTTTTTGGGGCATCTAAAGCTAATTTCTTGCATTTCTACATCATCTAATTTGACCGAAAGCCCTTCCAACCGTCTATTTAGAACATCAGAAAGCAAGCAAAAAATGCCCACAGTGATGAAGCTAGGTAAGAGGTTATTATGTTTAAGTGACTAATAAGACTTAGCTAAAGGTAATTCACTAATCAATGTTGTGTTGCACCTTTTTTTTTTTAATATTTTATTTTTGCATTTTCCAATTAACAACATTCAAGACAAACGTGAAAAGATATTAGACAACAATAGGACAAAGTGACAGTAACAGATGAGCGTAACAAAAAGTAAAAATCAAACAAATTATAATTATATATACAAACAAACATACAATAAAAAAAGATTATAATGAGACATTGGATCATATGGTCACCTGCCGTAGGTTACATATTATACATTACGTGTGAAACATTATATAAGGATAATATAGAGATTCATTCAATGTGATGTGGGGGGAGATTCTCCATATAGTCAATAAAAGGTTGCCAAATTCTGTAAAATGTATTTAACTTATTCCTCAAGCGGTAAGTGATTTTCTCCAGTGGGAAACAACTATTAACTTCTGATAGCCACATTGCAACTGGCAGGGGGGAATCCAATTTCCATTTCAAGGCAATACATTTCTTGGCAATCGCTAGCAATATTTCTGTTAGCTTTATAGTATGGCTTTGCCTAAGATTGGTGTTAGTAAAGTTGCCCAGTAGACAGACCTCCGGGTCTAAAGGGAATGCAACCCCATGAATTGAGGATATGGTATCGCATACCCCCTGCCAGAAACCGTGTAGTTTTGAACACTGCCAAGTGGAATGGAGGAATGTTCCTTCATCTGAGCCACATCTAAAACATAGGGAGGAGATATCAGTGTTGAACTTGTGCAGTCTAGATGGCGTGATATAGAGCTGATGGAGGAAATTAAACTGGATCAGTCTGTATCTGGAGTTCAGTGTGGATGTGACACCATTCCTGCATAGGTCACTCCATAGACCCTCATCAAGATCAATACCCAGATCTTTTTCCCATCTAAGTCGGGGTTTATCTAGCCCGGTCAGTGTTAGTCCTGACATAAGAGCATCGTAAACACGGGAAATGGTCTTGAACAGTGGTTGGTCTGCGTGGCAGAGTTGTTCAATAGGTGACATCTTAGGTAGGTTCCATTGTCCCTTGAGAGACACCCTAATAAAGTTTCGTAGTTGTAGGTAGCTAAAGAAGTCCCTGTTAGGCAAGTGGTATTTCTGTTTCAGCTGATCAAAAGACATAAGAACTCCCTCCTCGTAACAATGTTCCAGAAGAGTGATCCCCTTATCAGACCATGGTCTAAAGTTACTATTCTGGAAAAACATAGGAATCAATCTATTGTTCCATAAAGGGGTTTTAGGGGAAAGGAATCCCCCTCGTCCGAACAGCTCTTGCAGTTTGCACCATGTCAGGACAGAATGTATGATTAAAGGGTTGTCTGTGATGGTTTTAATAGATTTTCTGTCCCATTTGTAAAACAATTCTGCCCCAGTGTCATCGTTTACCTCAAGCTTTTCAATGTTCAACCATGAGGGAGAGGGACCCTTATCAAACCTCTGAGCCAGAAACCTCGACTGTGCTGCCCAGTAGTACATTCTAAAATTGGGGAGGTTTAAGCCTCCTTGACTGTAATCCAGGGTCAGTTTATCCAGGCCAACCCTAGGGGTTTTGCCGTGCCAGATAAACCGTCTGGTCATCTTGTCGAGAGAGGAAAAGAATGCTGCGGGGACAGGGATAGGGAGAGATTGAAACAGATATAGAAATCTGGGCAGGACATTCATTTTAATTACATTGATTCTACCCAGTAGAGTGAGAGGTAAGTCCATCCATTTACAAAGGTCACCCTCCACCTTTTGTAACAAACTGGCCAGATTGAGTTTATAGAGGTTGTTCAGGTTACCATCCACCATTATGCCCAAATATGTGAAGCCCATAGGCGACCATCTAAAAGGAAACTTGTGCTTGATGGTATGATGGTCAAAGACAGACAACGGTAAGATTTCGCTTTTATCTAAATTGACCTTATATCCAGAGAAAGAACTATAACACTGTAGCAGGATCTGCAAGTGAGAGAGGGAGTGTTCTGGGTTTGTTAGAAATAAGATAAGGTCGTCCGCAAAGAGTGATAATTTATGGGTATGGGGGCCCACCTCAAAGCCATGTATGTCAGGGCACGTTCTAATAGCCTCAGCCAACGGTTCGATGGCGAGGGCAAAGAGGTGGGGGCTAATTGGGCAACCTTGTCTGTTCCCCCTATAGAGAGGGAAAGAGGAGGAAGTAATCCCGTTGGTAGCAATCCTAGCTTTAGGAGATTTGTAGAGTGATTTTATCAAATTTACAAACACGGTGCCTAAACCAAACTTTTCCAAGACGCGAAAGAGGTATGGCCATTCAACCCTATCAAAGGCCTTTTCAGCATCGAGGGAGACTGCGACACTAGGTATTTTGTTTTTGTTAGCAAGGTGAATTATATCAAAGAACCTTCTGAGATTATTGGAGGACAATCTATTAATTATGAAGCCAGTCTGATCTGGGTTGACCAACAGGGGAAGACATGACTCCAGTCTCTTAGATAGCATCTTGGTGACCAGCTTACAATCTGTGTTAAGGAGAGAGATTGGTCTATATGAGGCGCACTTTAGTGGATTTTTCCCTTTCTTGTGGATTACAGTAATCACTGCTTGAGAGAAAGACTCTGGAAAGTAGTTGTCTTCCCTGGCTTTTTTAAGTACCTCCATAAGGTAGGGGACCAACAGCTCCCTAAATTCTTTATAGAACTCTGGAGGGAAGCCATCCTCCCCAGGAGATTTATTAGAAGGTAAGGATTTAATGGCCTCCAACAATTCAGGAACTGAGAAGTGTTCACTCAGGCGCTCGCTGTCTTCCCCTGACAGGCATGGGAGGTTGAGAGAGGAGAGAAAGGAGTCGATCTCTGATAGATCATCGCTTGATTGGGAAGTGTAGAGGTCTTCATAGTATTTCTTAAAAGTATTATTAATTTCAGTAGGGTCGAAAGATATCTCATTAGTAAGAGTTTCTATAGCATTAATTGTCCTCTTACTTTCCTCTGCTTTCAGTTGCCATGCCAATACTTTGTGAGCTTTCTCTCCAAGCTCGTAATAACGCTGTTTTGATTTAGTGATGGCCCTCTCAGCTTGATATGTGTTCAGAATATTATATTTCAGTTTTTTATTTACCAAAAGCCTGTATAGATCTTTAGTCGGGCCTCTTTGGTAGGTTTTCTCTAGCTCTGAGATTTCAGATTCAAGGGCACTCAGTTCCGCACCGTGTTTTCTCTTCAGCCCTTTAGTATAGGAAATGATCTGTCCCCTCAGATAGGCCTTCAATGTGTCCCAAAGAATGAAACTGTCAGGAGCGGAGGGTTTGTTTGTCAAAGTGAAAATATTGATCTGCTCTTTGATGAATGCACAAAATTCAGGTTGCTTTAGGAGTGTAGAATTTAGTCTCCATCTATATGCTCCATTTACCTTGGTAGGAATGGAGATTGATAATACCAGGGGAGAATGGTCACTAAGCAATCTGGGGAGATACTCAACATCTAACACTCTATGAAACAGTTGTGTCGATATTAAAAAGTTATCTATGCGTGTGTGTGTCTTATGTGGGTGTGAATAAAAAGAGTAGTCCCTATCCTGTGGGTGCAACTGTCTCCAGATGTCTAGTAAATTGAGATCTTTCATGAATGACATGGTGAGTTTGCCGGCTTTGGTAAGAAGTGAGGGTTTATCAGAGGACCTATCAAGAACTGTATCTAAACAAAAATTAAAATCTCCTCCAACCAGTAACCATCCTGGTGGTGCTTGAGCAACCTGAAGGAAGACATTCTGAATAAACATATGGTCATCGAAGTTAGGAGCATAGATATTCAATAGGGTCCAAGACTCTGAAAACATATGCCCCTGCACCAAAACAAACCTGCCAGAGGGATCAGAGATGGTGTTGTTGACGCAGAAGGGGATGTGTCTACTTATCAAAATTGCAGTTCCTCTTGCTTTGGAGTTAAAAGAGGACGCAAAAACTTGTCCTACCCATTCCCTCTTCAATTTCTTGTGTTCACTGGCTGTGAGATGTGTTTCTTGTAAAAACACAATGTCAGCCTTTAATTTCTTAAGGTATGTATAGACTCTCTTCCTTTTAATCGGGCTGTTAAGACCTTTTACGTTGAATGTGACATATTTTAGTGGATTAAGCATAGTTGGGTTTCAAATATGTAACTGAATGGAATTCTATCATATGTAGATAGTTAGGAAATGTTTCAACTTTGGTTTGAACACAGAAGTGACCTATGTGTCTCTTTAGGAAGGAAACAATAAACATAGAAAAAAGGGGGAAAAAATTAAGAATCCCACCCACCCCGATTGTTAGACTAAAACCACAATCCCAACAATCAAACATGAATACACTTGTAGAGATACGTTGCTGCTCGCTTTCCATCTTGCTCTTACTAGCTAAACCTTGGCGTAAACTAAAACCTGCGAGCTCTCTAAATTGAAAACAAACGTTGTGAATAGACATTTATGGCTGAATATTTACTGCCCACGGTAAGGGCTGCTTGAGTCTCTTTTCGAAAGATTAACATAAATGAGGGGGAAAGCAGTGGGCCTAAACCCACTTATTTGCTTCGCCCAGTAATATGGACTAAACCAAAATATACTCTCCTGTAAATGTAATAGAACTCACCCCGGAAAGATACGGTTAGTTGAAAATGTACAAATCAATTATAGCGACCGGAGGATATCAGCGGTTCAGTCCGGATAAGAGAAAACAAACAAACTGCATCTTATCCCCCAAAGAGACCGTCCTGGCTCAGACGTTGCTCAGTTCTTTGAGAAAAGTGTACACTTCTCCCGGTGTGTTGAAGAGATGGCTTCGGCCTTTGTACTGAACTTTCATCCGCGCAGGGTGGATGAGGTAGCCGATGATGTTCTTCTCCTTCAGTGCTTTGGCGGCAGGTCTGAACTGCTTGCGACGTCTTGCGAGATCCGCGCTCATATCCGGGAAAAGGCTGACCCTCTTGCCATCAATGGTTATGTCCCCTTTGGCTTTTGCGAGTTGCAGTACCTTCTCTCTGTCTTGGAAACGGAGGAACCTGATCAGGACGGCCCGTGGGGGCTCATCTGGCCGGGGTTTCGGCGCTGATGTTCTGTGGGCGCGTTCGATTTCCAGTGGCTTGGTGAAGTTGATTGTGCCTAGGACATCCGGGATCCATTGAGTGAAGAAACGGGCCGGGTCACGGCCCTCGCTGTCCTCTTTCAATCCCACCACACGGATATTACTACGTCTGCTCTGGTTCTCCATCTGATCTACCTTGTTTTTGAGGTAGGCATTGTCCTTTTGCAGTTGTATCAAGACCTGGTCATGTCGAGCGATGGTGTCTTCAACTGTGCTAATGCGCAACTCTGCCTCAGTCGTTCTCAAAAGGAGATCATTCATGGAGGATTTCAGGTCGTCGATGGAAGAATGGAGTTCAGCCGTTCTCTTATCGATTTTCATAGAAAGACCTTTGTTACCGTCCTGAATTTCCCGGAGGAGAGTAGCCAGCATGTCGGCAGGCTCGCAAGGGGCCGAGAGCAACAGTCTGGAACTGTCGTTTGAGTTATGAGGGCTAATGCTAATCTTGCTAGCGTTATCGTTATCTTGGGAATCAACGACGTTTTGGTCGTTCTTCTTGCCTCTCGGTCGGCGGTCCATGGCTCTTTGGGAAGTTAAGTACTTGACAATTTATCAGCCGATGTTAGAATATTGTTTCAACGTTGTTATTTAGGTAATAATAGAATAACTTTGAAGAGCTCGGTTTGTCAACGTCTGCTCAGCTCCGCGGCATCACGTCCACCGTTGTGTTGCACCTTTAACCAATAGACCAACAAATGAACTCTTAAAATAATCTTTGTTAAGACATCCTACATATCAAATTTCAGCCAGACCGCCCAGCCAACCCGAATTGCCTGCAGGCCCGACCCCCACCATATTTTGGAATCAAAAGTTATTATTATTATTTTTTTTAAATAAACACACGCCTACACATATACACAAAAGTATTTGGACACCCCTTCAAATTTGTAGATTCGGCTATTTCAGCCACAACCGTTGCTGCCAGGTGTATAAAATCGAGCACACATCCATGCAATCTCCATAGACAAACATTGGCAGTCAAATGGCCTTACTGAAGAGCTCAGTGACATTCAGCGTGGCACCGTTATAGGACGCCACCTTTCCAATGAGCCAGTTCGTCAAATGTATGCCTTGCTAGAGTTGCTCTGGTCAACTGTAAGTGCTGTTATTGTGAAGTGGAAACGTGTAGGAGCAACAAAGGCTCAGCCACAAAGTGTTCTTTGGAGTGATGCTTCATGCGTCACTATCTGGCAGTTCGACGGACGAATCTGGGTTTCGCTACCTGCCCGAATGAATAGTGCCAACTGTAAAGTTTGGTGGAGGAGGAATAATGTTCAGGGTCTGTTTTTCATGGTTCGGGCTAGGCCCCTTAGTTGAAGGGAAAACGTAAAACGTAAATGGTACAGCATATACAGTAATGCCATTCTAGACGATTCTGTGCTTTCAACTTTGTGGTAACAGTTTGGGGAAGACCCTTTCCTGTTTCAGCATGACAATACCCCTTGCACAAAGCGAGGTCCACAAAATGGTTTATTGAGATCTGTGTTAGAAATTGGCTTGGACAGAAAGAGCACTGATCTCAACCCCATCAAACACATTTGGGATGAATTAGAAAACGCCAACTGCTAGCCAGGCCTATTTGCCAAATATCAGTGCCCAACCTCGCTAATGTTTTTGTGGCTGAATGGAATCAAGTCCCCGCAGCAATGTTCCAACATCTAGTGGACAGCCTTCCAAGAAGAGTGGAGGCTGTTGTAGCAGCAACATTTGTATTTTGTATTTATTATGGATCCCCATTAGCTGCAGCAAAATTAAGGCAGTTATACAATTTTAAAAACATTACAATACATCCGCAGACCTCACACCACACTGTGCCCCCTCAGGCCCCTACTCCACCACATATCTACAGTAGAAAATCCATGTGTGTATTTTTATTTTTTTTACCTGTATTTAAATAGGCAAGTCAGTTAAGAGCAAATTATTATTTACAATGACACGGCCTACAAAGGCCAAATCCGGACGACGCTGGGCCAATCGTGCCCCGCCTTATGGGACTCCCAATCACAGCCGGTTGTGATACAACCTGGATTCGAACCAGGGTGTCTGTAGTGACACCTCTAGCACTGAGATGCAGTGCCACTCGGGAGCCCAAAATATAGTGCGTATGTGTATATTGTGTATGTTACCGTGTGTATGAATGTGTCTGTGCCTATGCTGGTGTTGCTTCACAGTCCACACTTCCATTAGGTCTAGTTTTTCTGCTTGCATCAGTTACTTTATGTGGAATAGAGTTTCATGTAATCATGGCTTTCTGTAGTACTGTGCTCCTCCCATAGTCTGTTCTGGACCTCAACAGGTTCTACAGCTGCACCATCGAGAGCATCCTGACTGGTTGCATCACTGCCTGGAATCACTGGGGCCAAGCTTCCTGCCTTCCAGGACCTCTATACCAGGCGGTGTCAGAGGAAGGCCCTAAAATGGTCAAATATTCCAGCCACCCGAGTCATAAACTGTTCTCTCTGCTACCACATGGCAAGCAATTCCGGAGGCTTCTAAAAAGCTAGTACCCCAAAGCCATAAGACTCCTGAACATTTAATCAAATGCCTACCCAGCCTATTTGCATTGCCTCCCCCTCTTTCACGCTGCTGCTACTCTGTTATTATCTATGCATAGCCACTTTAATAACTCGACCTACATGTACATATGTGGAGAAGCGGCATCTGCCAGTACCCCTTCGTCAGGTCCTGGGTGCTGACGTATCTTGCCTTCCCCAAGCAGTCGACCAGTTCATCCACCCGGGGCATGGGGTATGAGCCGAATTTACTGACCTCTTTCCAGCCCCGGAATTCATTGCCGAAGCGAACGGTTACGTCCGGTTTTGGTACCAGCACTATAGGTCTAGACCACTCACTGTGGGACTCCTCCAGTACACCCATATCTAGCATTGTCGTCACTTCCCGCTGGACCGCTGTCCTCTGGGCTTCTGGTATCCGGTAGGGCTGTTTACGCACTTTTTTCACTCGGACATATTTGGATATAATGTTCCACGAGAACCGTGCGCCCCGGCACCTCGGAAAACACGACCGTATTCCACTGGCCCAACTCTCTGAGTGCTTGTCGTTGGGTCGGGCTGAGGTCTTACCCCATGAAAACTGCTGTGGCCAGGTCCACAGCGCCTCTCGTGTGTTCCACTTCTTCAGTAGGTTCACATGGTAAAGCTGGAGGGGTTTTCTCCACCCTGGTTGGCGGACCTTAAAATTGACGTCGCCTATCCGCTCGACGATGTCATAGGGCCCATCCTTTTTTTCTCTTCTTCCTACTTCACGCGCATGCCTCCCCAGGTCCTCATAATTGGGGGTTTACTTGGGGCCATCAGCATCAGGGTGCCCAACCCCTGTACTCTACAGTGCCTGGAAGAGAGGGCAATATCTACCGAGGAGAATGGGCAGGTTAGGAACAGCCCCCACATGCATCTGGCACTCCCCCCTTGGGGTGGGGTACTCCCCCCTTGGGGTGGGGTACGGTTGGGTACCTCTTCGTGTTCCCATGTACACAGGACACTAATCTCCTTGTCCCCTGCTTTGTCTATCCCCTCTCGTGTGAGCCACTGCGGTTGGGCCAGGGTCACCATGCTGCCGGAGTCCAGCAGAGCGCAGATTTCGACGCAATCGATTCGTATTGGAACCATCGGAGGGGCCATCTCGGTGTGCGCCCAAACAGGAGGTGACATAACTCGCCATCCGGGTTACCCCGGAGCTGGAGGATGCAGAGGGCATGGACTCCTCCTGGCCGGGGCAGCTCTATGCGAAATCATAGCAGCACCTCTGATCTAGGTCCAGCAGTGGACTTCGTCATTGGTTCGGGTCGCCCTCCCACTTCATGGCCTCGGCTGATTCCGTCTGGGCCCACTTTAGCAGCCCAGCTCTCTGCGCTTGTCCACCCCCTCCCCGCGTCCACTCTCTCCGCCCGGGCCTCTTTCAGCAGGTCCTGGTTGTTCTGGTGGGTTTCCACCACGATAAGCAATTCCTTCAGGCTCTGGGGGTTATGCATGCTCACCGCCTTCCTCATCTCGTAGGGGAGTGCCCGAAGGTACCGATCCAGGACGACCTTATCGATTATCGGGAGGGACGGTACGTCGGTCAGTAGCCAGCCCTTGGTAAGGTGCACCAGGTCGCTCATCTGAGAGCAGGGGGAGACAGTGGAGTCAAAGGCCCAGTCGTGGATCAGTTGTGCATGACGTGCGAGGCTGAATCCATAACGGCTCAGGATCTTACGTTTGAGTCTCTCATAATTCGCTGCCTGGTCGGCATTCAAGTCGAAGTAGGCCTTCTGGGCCCCTCATAAATCGGGGTCTACTTCAGGCCACCAGCGTTGGGGTGCCGAGCCCGTGTACTCCCAGCGGAGAGAGCCAACGACGCGGCACGTACGTCCCCTCGATCACCAACCCCTGGGGTAGACCTCCGGGATACCACACTGGTCAAACACAAGCCAATAAAGGGGGCTTTACTCTTATTAGGTAGTGGAATTACTTTTACTTTCCTCCGAGCCTGGATCACACACTTCCAAGTAAGCTTAAATTGAAAATATGGCAAATTGGAGTGGCAATATCGTCCGCTATTATCCTCAGTAATTTTCCACCCAAGTTGTCAGACCCCAGTGGCTTGTCATTGCTGATAGACAATTTTTTCACCTCTTTTTCACCTGCTTCGCTTTCATATTTTGGTCAGAGTTTGTTGCTGGCATGTCATGCTTAAATTTGCTAATCTTGCCAATGAAAAAATGATTAAAGTAGTTGAATCTGATTCAATGAATAATGGAGCCAAGTTTGCCTTTTTGCCCAAAATGTCATTTATGGTGCTCCAATGCTTTTTACTATCATTCTTTGTCATTTATCTTTGTTTTATAGTGTAGTTTCTTCTATTTATTCAGATTAATAAACATGATTTTTCCATTTACAATACGTTTGCCAATCAATTGTGCAGCTATATTTATTTGCGATTCCTTTTGCCTCATCCCTCTCCACCATAAAATGTTTCAATTCCTCATCAATCCACATTAACACACAGAAACCGCACATCCTCCATATAATTAATAGTAGTGTAGAGCTCTTTTTACTTGACCACAACATAGCTGGGTCGCTTTGTCCTCGCCCTAAGGGTCCACCGCCCTGCAGTGCCCTAACCCAACACACGCCACTCAGCTTTAGGATCTTAGTTAAACGTTCATTATTGGTTTCAGGTGTGTTAGGCCGAGGCCAGAGTGACAACCCACAGGACGGCAGTCCCCCGGGGCCAGGACTGAGCAGCACAGCATCTAGGGATTTCCTAAATAGTCATCTCCCCTGAAGTGAGCATGTTTTTAATACAGACTCCATCTGTCGTACTGTATTCCACATAAGGCATCCAGATCTTATGAAAGTTGCTCAGTATACCCTTAATAAGTGGGAAATAAATCAAATCTAGTGATACATAACTTGACATTTATGCCATCACTGACATTGTGGGAGGATAACCAACCTTCCAGATACACCTCCAGCAGAGGAAGTACATCTCTATGTGCATGTTATTCAGTTCCACTGGCATATAGTATGTTCTATGGATGGTATTAAACTGCAGTCTGAGATGTCTGAGATGATATGAACATGACTGGACGTTCAAACATATCTGTATCCATGAATCATGACACGTGTTTTGTGTCATTGGGGAAAGCGTCTATCGACCCTTGATACAGTTTAGAAATCAACTTGAGGTTTGTCAGACTGCCTTAAAATAGTTTCAATATTTGAAGCTTCTGGCTTGCCCAGTGTTTGCTGCACAGCGGGAATAAAGTGATGTATCTGGTTTACCCTGGCTGCCTGACCCTGCTGAGATGAGGCATGACAAAGAATTGCCTTGGTGCACATAAAAATATATATATTATCCAAGAATAGAATGAATGTTTGATGACTTGAAATTGCCATTTTTCCCAGATTGTAGCAAAGTTAGTTAAGACAGAAGTTTATGAAGTAGGGTCTTGAAAACAAAAAGGGAGTAATGTAGAGATCTACGGGTCATTAGCTAGGTCCAGCCAACCTTTTGATACAGGATATTGTGATGATTATCTTTTTATTTCACTTTTATTTAACTAGGTAGGCCAGTTGAGAACAAGTTCTCATTTACAACTGCGACCTGACCAAGATAAAGCAAAGCAGTGCGACAAAAACAACACAGAGTTACACATTGGATAAACAAACGTACAGTCAATAACACAACAGAAAAATCTGTATACAGTGTGCGCAAATGAAGTAAGGAGGAAAGGCAATAAATAGTGTCTAAACCATTGAAAATAATCATGAACAACTAAAGTGGTTGCTGTAATGTTGCTATGCCCAGGCCTAAACCCTGATTGATTTATATTCAAAATTAATTTATCAGAAAAAAGGATTCATTTACCAAGGATTCAAGACTTAGCTAGACAAGGAAGCCTTGAAATGGGGTCATAATGATTAAGATCACTACTATCCCCACCCTTATGGAGTGGCAGCACAAGAGCGGATTTCCATACTTGTGGAATATTTCCTGATAACAATGATACATTAAAGATTTGGCTTAATGAGCCAACAATGATGGGAGCTGCACACTTGTCTATTTCTAGCAAAGCATCCAGGAAGTCTGTTTCTGTAAATAGCCTAAAAGAAAAGCTTTGACTATCATTTCCCTGATCATTCAGCAAGTTTCCCCTGTCAACATCGAGCCCAATATCATTGTGAATGGGCTTAGAAGTTATTTCAAAGAGATACCCGCTGAAATAAAATGGTGATCAAATGCATCAATGATGGCATTTTTTACATAATGGGCCAGTGTCAGAACTCATATAATTGTGGCACAGAGGAGGAAGTAAAACCTTTCAGGGATTTGACAGTTTTCCAGAATTTAGCCGGGTTCCCATTACAATCTGAAAGAGCGGTTACATAATAATCAGATTTAGCCTTTGATTTGTTTTAGGGTTACAATGATTCCTCAGTTGCTTAAAAGCCTTGACCCAAGCATTATCTTATGAATGACTTCTGATAATTCTGTTGTGCACCAGGCATTCAATCTACGTTTAACCCTTCATTTGTTGAAGGGAGCATGATTATCCACAAAAGTATTGAAGACATCTGCAAAGAGGATTGAAGCTAAATCAGGTTTTATTTCTCTGGTGTATTCATTAAAATTAGATCAAATCAGAGTTGACTTTGAAGGATCTCTAGGGTTGGGCTGTGTAGGCTTAGTCACCAGCTGGGTTAGGTTTAGATCATTATACATGCTTTTTAGAATGTCTGAAGCCTGCATTTCCCAATCATTATTTAGGTCACCCAGCATAATTTCTTGTTTTACTATTGGTATAGGCAGCATTTACACTTTTGGATGAATTTCGTGCCCATAGTGAACTGCCTCCTACTCTGTCCCACATGCTAATATATGCATAGTATTATTACTATTGGACAGAAAACACTCAGAAGTTTCTAAAACTGTTTGAATGATGTCTGTGAGTATAACATAACTCATATGGCAGGCAAAAACCTGAGAAAAAATCCAAACAGGAAGTGAAAATTCTGAGAGTGGTCGTTGTTAAAGTCATCGCCTATTCAATTCCCTGTAATATATGGATCTGTTTGCACTTCATACGCCTTCCACTAGATGTCAACAGTCAGTAGAACGTGGAATGAAGCTTATGCTGTGTTGTGGGACCGGATGGGAGGGGAATGAGTCAGTGGTCTGGCAGATTGCCAGTTCCTGGTCACACGCTTTCCTCATTATATCGTCTTGCGTTCCATTACTTATAGAGACTGAAAAGAATTCTCCGGTTGGAACCTTATTGGATATAAATGATAACAACATCCTGAAGATTGATTCTCTACTAAGTTTGACCAGTTTATTCGACCTGGAATATAACTTTTTGAAGTTTTCGTCCGAGTTCGCCTGGACCGGCGCCAGCGTTTGGACACGTGAACTAAACGTGCTAGCAAAATTAGCTAATTGGACACTAGTAATGGACATAATCGAACAAAACAACGATTTATTGTGGAACTAGCATTCCTGGCACTGCATTCTGATGAAAGATCATCAAAGGTAAGGGAATATTTATGATGTAATTTCGTATTTCTTTTGACTCCAACATGGCGGAGAAATGTTGTGTATTTCTGAGCGCCGTCTCAGATTATTGCATGGTATGCTTTTTCCTAAAGTTTTTAAAAAATCTGACACAGCGGTTGCATTAAGAACCAGTGTATCTTTAATTATATGTAAAACATGTTATTTGACGTGGCTCTCTGTAATTACTCCGGATATTTTGGAGGCATTTCTGAACATGGCGCCAATGTAAACCGAGATTTGTGGATATAAATATGCACATTATCGAACAAAACATAAATGTATTGTGTAACATGATGTCATATGAGTGTCATCTGAATATGTTCAAAGGTTAGTGATACCACCCTGCATACCACTGCTGGCTTGCTTCTGAAGCTAAGCAGGGTTGGTCCTGGTCAGTCCCTGGATGGGAGACCAGATGCTGCTGGAAGTGGTGTTGGAGGGCCAGTAGGAGGCACTCTTTCCTCTGGTCTAAACAAAGATCCCAATGCCCCAGGGCAGTGATTGGGGACACTGCTCTGTGTAGGGTGCCATCTTTCGGATGCGATGTTAAACGGGTGTCCTGACTCTCTGAGGTCATTAAAGATCCCATGGCACTTGTCGTAAGAGTAGGGGTGTTAACCCCGGTGTCCTGGTTAAATTCCCAATCTGGCCCTCAACCATCACGGTCACCTAATAATCCCCAGTTTACAATTGGCTCATTCATCCCCCTCCTCTCCCCTGTAACTATTCCCCAGGTCGTTGCTGCAAATGAGAACGTGTTCTCAGTCAACTTACCTGGTAAAATAACGGAAAAATAAAATAAAAATGAATTTTATCTCTATTTCTGGATTTTGTTACTACTATCTCTGCTGGGAAAATGGCTGTGTTTTTCTGTGGCTATGTACTGAGCTAACATAATTGTTTGGTGTGCTTTCCCCGTAAATCCTTTTTGAAATCAGACATGTTGGCTGGATTCACAACATGTGTAGCTTTAATTTTGTGTCTTTCATGTGTGATTTCATGAAAGATTGATTTTTATAGTAATATATTTGAATTTGGCGCGCTACATTTTTTCTGGATTTTGGCCAAGTGGGACGTTAACTTCTCTAGGATATGTGGGACGCTAACTCCTCGAGTACACAAAGGTTAGCCAAGGGATGACGCTAGACCCCTATAACAGTTATGGATACATTTTCCCCCAGACAATGGCTTAAAAAATAGAGGCAAAAATAGTTTGGCAAGGGAAATGGATTTCGGTAAAGAGAGAATTTATTATAAAAATGGCCACTCCACCACCTCTACCCTGTCTGTCAACTCTGAACACATAACCCTCAATACTAATATCGGAGTCCAGAATGTCCCCAGAGATATAAGTTTCAGTCAATACTAGAATATCCGGATTCTTCTTCATAGCCCAGATCTTGATGCAATCTAGTTTAGGAAGTAAGCGCCTAATGTTCAGCTGTTCAACCCAAGGCCTTTGCGATTTTTAAAGTCACATGGGAACCTCCAACTCAAACAAGCTACGTACTATAGACGGTTGCAGGCCCTGTCTGATGGTTGATATAGTTGGTAGGGGTATAAGATTACATACAACTGCACCATTTGGTCTATCCTTATTAGTAATAGAGGATGTATTTCAAGGCCTTCCTTCAAACTCAGTGCCTCTTTGCTTGACATCATGGGAAAATCAAAAGAAATCAGCCAAGACCTCAGAAAAAAATTGTAGACCTCCACAAGTCTGGTTCATCCTTGGGGGCAATTTCCAAATGCCTGAAGGTACCACGTTCATCTGTACAAACAATAGTACGCAATTATAAACACCATGAGCTGTCACACCGCTCAGGAAGGAGACGCGTTCTGTCTCCTAGAGATGAACGTACTTTGGTGCGAAAAGTGCAAATCCATCCCAGAACAACAGCAAAGGACCTTGTGAAGATGCTGGAGGAGACAGGTTCAAAAGTATCTATATCCACGGTAAAACAAGTCCTATATCGACATAACCTGAAAGGTCGCTCAGCAAGGAAGAAGCCACTGCTCCAATACTGCCATAAAAAAGCCAAACCACAGTTTGCAACTGCACATGGGGACAAAGATCGTACTTTTTGGAGAAATGTCCTCTGGTCTGATGAAACGCCCCCCCGAGTAGGGCGTAATTATCTAGCTGGGGGTGGGGGAATGGTGCCATTTGTTGGGCAACTTCTTATTTTTTCTCTATTGGCATTGGTCAAAAGTAGTGTACTATATAGGGTGCCATTTGGGACACACACCAAAGCTGCTTTGGTTTCAGATATGAGGCTTCAATAATATGCCTGTACTATAGCATTGTAAAAGTCCCAACTTTTACCAAATTAAAATGTGTATGATATTCTGAAGTGTTTTGTGAGGAGAAATTAAAAGGGGATGAAAACGAAGGCCAATTAAGGGGGAAGATAAAAATGCAGCAAACGACTAGACAGCAATTAACTTTAAGCATCCTCCTCTTATCTAGTTTCTATCGTGTTGCGGCATGTTGTCAGGTACTCCCCCTCTCATCTATCCGTCGTCTAGCACCTGCCATCGTCTCTCCTATCTCTCCCTGTCTGTCTCTGGCTGCCTGTCTACTAACACTCAAGCTATTGTGGTCTTCCCAGCCTGAGGTTGGAAATATTGTGTGCACCTCTAACCCATAACTACAACGAAAACAGTTTACTTATGGGGCGCTTCAGGGACCCTTTTCTTTATGATGTCTATGGACAGCGCCGTTCAGGTTTCTAGAGCATATAGGGAGGAGGTCAGAGACCTGGCCCGGTGGTGCCAGAACAACAACCTCTCCCTCAACGTAACCAAGACTAAGGAGATGATTGTGGACTACAGGAAAAGGAGGACCGAGTACGCCCCCATTCTCATCGACGGGGCAGTAGTGGAGCAGGTTGAGAGCTTCAAGTTCCTCGGTGTCCACATCAACAAACTAGAATGCTCCAAACACACCAAGACAGTCGTGAAGAGGGCACGACAAAGCCTATTCCCCCTCAGGAAACGATTTGGCATGGGTCCTGAGATCCTCAAAAGGTTCTACAGCTGCAACATCGAGAGCATCCTGACTGGTTGCATCACTGCCTGGTACGGCAATTGCTCGGCCTCCGACCGCAAGGCACTACAGAGGGTAGTGCGTACGGCCCAGTACATCACTGGGGCTAAGCTGCTTGCCATCCAGGACCTCTACACCAGGCAGTGCCAGAGGAAGGCCCTAAAAATTGTCAAAGCCTACCGCCACCCCAGTCATAGACTGTTCTCTCTACTACCGCATGGCAAGCGGTACCGGAGTGCCAAGTCTAGGACAAAAAGGCTTCTCAACAGTTTTTACCCCCAAGCCATAAGACTCCTGAACAGGTAATCAAATGGCTACCCGGACTATTTCCATTGTGTGCCCCCCCAACCCCTCTTTTACGCTGCTGCTACTCTCTGTTTATCATATATGCACATTCACTTTAACTATAGATTAATGTACATACTACCTCAATTGGCCCAACCAACCAGTGCTCCCGCTTATTGACTAACCGGGCTATCGGCATCATGTCCCGCCACCCACCACCCCCCCTTTTACGCTACTGCTACTCTCTGTTCATCATATATGCATCGTCACTTTAACCATATCTACATGTACATACTACCTCAATCAGCCTGACTAACCGGTGTCTGTATGTAGCCTCGCTACTTTTAGAGCCTCGCTACGGGATATAGCCTGTCTTTACTGTTGTTTAATTTCTTTACCTACCTATTGTTCACCTAATACCTTTTTTGCACTATTGGTTAGAGCCTGTAAGTAAGCATTTCACTGTAAGGTCTACCTACACCTGTTGTATTCAGCATTTCACTGTAAGGTCTACCTACACCTGTTGTATTCAGCATTTCACTGTAAGGTCTACCTACACCTGTTGTATTCAGCATTTCACTGTAAGGTCTACCTACACCTGTTGTATTCGGCGCACGTGACAACTTTGATTTAATCAGAGATTTTAAAAGCCTGATCAGGAACCAGGAACCACAGACCCGCTCATAAAGAAACTGCTGGACAACCATTAATAATACCCATTTAATATGAAGGTATGAGAGCACATGTACATACACACACACACACACACGCACGTAGACCAAGGTCATCACCGCAAGTGGGGAGATGTTCAAAAGGGTTTCACTGTAACCGGAAACCATTATTAGAGCTTACTTTCTCCTCCTCCTACACACTAAAATACTGGCATGACAAGTTTACAGCATTTTTGCAGACTCCAGTAATGCTTTTTAGGTCCAACTTTAAAAAAAGAAGAGTCAAACCAGCTTCATTGGCCAGGAGATTCTGAACAAAATGGTAGGCATCGCCGAGTGAGCATATCTGCAGTTTCCACTTTCTCCATTTCCTTTTTAAGAGTAGAGGCAACAGTCACTGCACATCTCAACAGAATTGATCAATTGTTACAAGGTTCGAGCTTCTGAAATCAGACTATTTCTCAACTATGTTTCAAATAGACTAGATTTAAACATTTTCCACAAATACCTGAGAGAACTTCCAATGGAAGTCAGGGAAGAGCAGGGGGGGCTGAACTCTGATATTACACAGGTATTTAAGTATTGGGAGAAGGGGTTTGCTAGTTTGTTGTCAGGTAATGAAAATGTGGCATATTTTGAGGAATGATTTTATAAGTCATGTTGCCTGAGAATTAAACTGGAAAATGCAATGTTAGAACCCTCTTATATATGTAGCCAATAGTTAAATGAGGAGCTGTCAGTGGCAGAAGTTAAGGTGATTGACGCTGCAAAAAATGGGAAAGCATTTGGCATTGATGAACTGCATAAATTAGGTTTTAAAATCCCCTTAATTAATTGACGTCCTATATGATTTGCTCCAAATGTGTTTTGAGTACATTATACTGCCATCCATTTGGTATAAGTCTATAGTGAATCCAATTCCCAAATCTTACCCGAGAGTGCCACTGAACTAGAGGCGTAAGTTTATTAAGTACGGTTTATAAATGATATTCATCCATCCTTAACAATAGGCTAATTAAATGTTTTTCGTAAATCCAGAGCCTGTATAGATCATATCTTCTCGGTCTGTACAATAACCATAAATAGATTACACGAAGATTTCCAGAAAACTTTTGATTTTGTAAATAGGGATATTTTAGCCTATAGTTGGTTAAAGACAGGGGTTGATGGGAAATGTTATCACGCAATCCAGTCTCTTTACAAAGCACCAATTGCTTGTGTGCGTGTTAATGAATATGGTACAGATTGGTTTCCCCACAACCTCGGGCGTAAAACAAGGAGACACCTTATCACCGACTTTGTTTGCTTTGTTTTATAAATGATTTGTCAAAAGAAATGAAACAGTTAAATATTGGCGTAAGACATGATGATGAAATGATAAGTATCCTTTTATATACTGATGATATAATTTTGATGGCAGAAACTGAACAAGACCTGCAGAACATGTTATTATGTGCAGTCAGTTGGTGTAAAAGATGGAGACTCATGATCAACCAGACAAAAACACAGATAATGCATTTTAGAAATCCAGCTACTACGAGAAGTGTTCTTCAGTGTTTTGGTGAAGACATTCTTGAGTTTAGTAGCATTTATAAATATTTGGGTATTTTTACTGATGAACATATGACCTTTCTATAAGCAACATCTGCCCTGGACGACTCAGGAAATAGAGCTCTTGGGGGAGTTACAGGAGAAACTAAAACACTCAAAAATATTGGTTACGCTACGTATTCCAAACTGTATCAGACAAGCGTGTGTCCTGTTCTGGACTATTCAGCAGGAGTGTGGTGTGCTAAGAGGTATCTCAAAAATGAACATGTCCATAACAGAGCAGTACGTTACTTTTTAGGTGTCCACAAGTTTGCTCCTATTCTTGCAATAACTGGGGACATGGGCTGGGAACCCTGCGAGGTGAAATGGAAGGCGTGTATGGTGAGACTTTGGAATAGATTGTTGGATATGCCAACTGCGAGAATAGCTAGTCAAGTTTTTCCCAATGGGATCTATCTATAGGGGGGAGCCTGGGCAACTGAAATGTCTGACCTTTTTCAACAGTCTGACTGTGAACATCTGTATGAAAACCAAATGAAGGGAGACATAGATATGATTAAAAAACAACTGTTGATGCAATATGAAAACAAAATGGGTGGAGGAGATTAATCACAAACCCAAATTGAGAACCTTCTTTTTGATTAAGGATGAATTCGTGTGTGAGAGATATATTATGTATAATCTACCTAAAGCAAGGGTTCTCTATGTGCACAGGTCAGATCAGGGATATTGTTTCTGCGTCTTGAAACAGGTCAGATCAGGGATATTGCCTCTGCGTCTTGAAACAGGTCAGATCAGGGATATTGCCTCTGCGTCTTGAAACAGGTCAGATCAGGGATATTGCTTCTGCGTATTGAAACAGGTAAGATCAGGGATATTGCCTATGCGTATTGAAACAGGTATTGTGGTGAAATGGAAGAGGAAAGACTATGTAACTATTGTGACCTCGAAGAAATAGAGGATTAAACTAATTGTATCCTCTATCCTCTTTCTACCACAATATACGCTTGCTCTTATTCCAGAAAGCACACCAGATATACCCTGGCATTATGTGAGTGATGAGGAGAAACTGAAATGTTTTTGTCCATTGTGTATGTCCATTTGCAGAATATTTAGATAAAGCCTGGAATAAAAGAAAAAGGGCTACCTATGATTAAATAGTAAAAATATTTAGCTTCTATGTGGAAAATGGCAGGTGTGTATATAGATGGGGGCGGCAGGGTAGCCTAGTGGTTAGCGCATTGGGCTAGTAACCGAAAGGTTCCCGAGCTGGTAAAAATCTGTCGTTTCTGCCCCTGAACAAGGCAGTTAACCCACTGTTCCTAGGCCGTCATTGAAAATAAGAATTTGTTCTTAACTGACTTGCCTAGTAAAATAAAAAAAATAGGCTTGTCTCCCATATGAATCTTCTCTTTGTGTCAGACTGGGTTCAAGTGAGTTCTGTTTCTTTTCTTCTGTATTTATCTGTCTGTATGTATATTATTTTACTGCTCTAAGGATGTAATTATTGTTTGGATAACCTTATTTACTATTATGTTTTGATTTACTTTATTTTTTTCACTCTTTATGTGATGCGCAATGCAGAGAACGCCGGAAGAATGATCATTTAATTACCACAGTGAATTATTGTAATGTTTGTTTATGTGTCAATTAATCCCATAAGGGATATGTTGCCAATTGGCGATTTAACACAAAAATAAAATGTCATTCATTCGATAACAGTATTCAATGGGTATCAGAGAGTCTTTGACACCAAACACTCATTTCAACCTAGGTGACCATCGACTATTGCCCTCTACTTTATGACCCTGGCAGTATTAATGCCCACCATGACGCGAGCGGTCAGCAGGCAAATGATTGGCCAGACAGACATCCCCTCTCTCCCCGACAGGGAGGGCGGGTGCTGTGTTAACGAGGAAGTGTGCTAACGAGCAGGATATCCCATGCCGCATAAACATGCTGACCCTAGCAGGAGCCGGCTGGCAGGAAGTCGCTTTCAGCACACAGACAACCCAGCCAGCTGAATGTACCAGCTGTCTACTAGCACACAGCTTGGACACCCATGCATACCCCACAAGACATGCCACCAGAGGTCTCTTCACAATCCCCAAGTCCAGAACAGACTATGGGAGGAGCACAGTACATGGCTCTGGTCAAAAGTATTGCACTATAAAAGGGAATAGGGTGCCATTCCCTGCTCTGGCTCATCCCCCTATAGGAACTCAGTACTCTACAGATCCCACTGCAGTTGCCATTCAGCAACCAATCAGTTCCAATTAGCACCATACATTGGTATCTGAATTAGGGCTGACCCCATTGAGGCAACTGGTTTGGTCGATAGGCTGTTGGTCGACCGAGATTTCTTTAGTGGAGCAGTAGCAAAGAAAAGACAATGTCATGGTGTACAAGACACCTGTCTGATCCGTGCCTGTTTGAGTGGACTGATCCATTGTGGAGGCCGAGGGGATGGCAGTCCATCACTAAGACATGTGCTACTGAAAATGTATACGGTTATCTTACCTAAGAACAATGGTGCAACACTAATAAAAATTATATTTTAGAAAAGAAAAAAACGCTTTCTCCTGCGATCGATAGATGTTGAATTGGCACCTTTTCCTAGACCATGTTGCTATGTGCATAATAGCAAAGTTAACCAGCATATTGGTGTTGAGAGTAATGTGGCGGAGGCAGCAACGGAGTTAGGAGAAGACAATTAAGGCAAGTGCTGTTTCGTCTAAGAAAAGTGAAGAAAGGAAACGCCAACTTAATTAAGTCTACAATCAATAGCCTAACTGTTAAATAAACTGTTCCATTTTGGAAATTGCTTTCACAAATGAATGCGACTGTTTAGTCTTTGCTATAATAAAGGCTATACAAAAAAAACATAAGACTCTCTGGTACGCTTAATTTATTTAGGGGCATTTACATTGTTCCAAACAGTAAGAAAAATGATATTGTAATCTAACTGCACCTGTTTGGCACACCTGCTTGCTCTCTCTCTTATTTTTCTTGCTCTCCAGTATTTTCCACAACTAGTCACATTTATTCCACACATCCTACTTCCCTTTTAGCTCGTGAGCAACCAGTAAACATTCCCCTGTTTCGAGTTTGTCACATGTTCTGTATCCATTTTGGAGTCACGTGTTCAGAGTTTGTTAGAACCAATGTATTGATGTGATTATGATATGCTATAGGTCAGGCCCTATTGGTCACGTGCATGCGATGGATACATGTGTCACGTAAAGGGAGCAAGGGTTGAGGGAATATTTCTCCTAAACAAATTAGGGATTTTGGTAACAGATCTTTTCAGTCATAAATGGCTATAATTATGTTGAAGCTTTAACAACATGGACAGTTGATAAACACTTTTGAAGTTCTATAGTGGTCGCTGCATATAGTTGATTTGATTAAAACACATAGGAAGTGTCTATTATTGGAAAAATACATGTTTTAAAATTTCAATTAATCGATTGGGCAAAAGAAAAAAATATATATTTAACTCACTGCTACAATTAAAGCAACCAACTCATAGAACAGCATTGATTAACTGCAATGTAGGGTAATCTACATTGCAGATGTCACAGATAATCATATGATGACTAGTATTCATTACCATAAATTAATGGCTGCCTGCCTTTGTGCTAAAAGTGACAGGAACCAGCTCAGCGCCAACACCACAGAATTACATGTAGAACTTAACTAATTTAATAGGATATCGGTGTCCAACAACCATGCCAAACAAACCAACTTCTCAACACTCAACAGAACTGGAATACATCTTCAGTATACACAAATTAACAAAAAGACCTCTTTATAAAACGACTTCAACAGTCAAAGTGGAACTGTGTGTAACTGTGGCAAGCATTGAGAAATGTTAGCCTTGCCTGTAACATGCGCTTTTGACTGACCCAATAATCAATTTAAAAGAATGCTCAACATTCCATGATGAGATCAGGAGCTTTGGTTAAGGAGAATTACATTTGGAGGGAGATATTCTACTCTTAAGCAGCCAGCCACAAGACTTTGGAAAGCGTCGGCGCAAAATTGTTTCCTTAAATAAAATCAGGGATTCAAATCTCTTCCAAAACACAGCTGTCAAAACACCAAAGTGCCAAGATGTGCTTGTTGAATGACAACATTGAATGTAGACATGTGCGCTGAGGCCAGGGTGAAATCTCAATACTAGTCTCTTTTCTGTTTAACAGCACCACAACACGGCACCGACACAGCTATAGGCATTGTAACAGGTTAAACCAGGACTGCAAACAGCCATGGCATTTCCTAAGGCTATGGAAAAGACCATCAGCAGCCTAATATATTTTCCTGAATTGTTGACATACCGCTAGAGTTAAAGAAAACCATCCTCAAATGTAAATTAATCCAGTCTAACACACAGAGACAGAGAGAGAGACAGAGAGAGAGAGACAGAGAGAGAGAGAGAGAGAGATACACAAACAAGAACACACACAGCGACCCATAAATCCTAACCCCCTGCCACCGGAGAGTCCATCGCTGATGGCTAAACCAGTCGGGGCCTTTGGCCAATTAAAACTATCCATTTCCATACTATTCCAAAATGCTGTCATCCATGAACATTTAGCCAGAAGCCCCTGGGGAGATTCCACAACATGGCCCTGGCCTCTCGCTCTGTGTCTTTATCCCTCACTCTCCCTCCCTAGATCAGCCCACCGTCTCTACCTTTGTCTCCCCATAACAAAAGCTCGCCGCTACACTACTTCCAAGGTCAGTGCTTTGTCAATGATTGAACTAGCTCCTGCACTTCCACGCACATATGTTACAATAGAAAGTCGGCTAGCTACCAGGACTTACACACAGGGACTACTCAGTCACAAACTATTATAGGGAACTAGTGGGAAACTATCAAGGCTTGTGTCACACGTTTATAATTGTATCAATGTCTCATAACGGGAAACTAATACGGAAGGGCAATCTTTGTATCTGTGACCTGTGAATGTAGAGCAGCGTGGTGTAAATATAGCTCCATATCAGTGCATTACTATGCAGTGTGGAACACATTTACCTAAAGTCTCTGAACTGACTCCCAAATAGCACCCTCTTCTCAATAGAGATCACTACTTTTGACCAGAGCCCTGTTGGCTCTATATAGAAAATAGTAGTAGCGAGACAGTGCAATCATACTTGGCCAATGTTAACAATGGTATTAATCATTGTAGTCTATGTACTCTTAGTAGTAGTAGTAGTAGTAGTAGTAGTAGTAGTAGAGATACTAATAGGAGCTCTGACTGCCGTAAGGCCCAGGGCCAACAAATACACACACAGATGGGCAAAGCAATCCCATCAGTTTAAAACAAAGGGTCAAAACCCTCAGCAGCTAGTCGAGCAACAAACATCCGTTGCATCCTTGGGCGACTGGGAGGACAACATTCTCACTGCGTCTCTCTTCCAGGTGTGTGCTCTTTATGAGCCGTTGAGTTCTGCCACCGTTGGATTCCACCTTTACGATCTGGGCGTGTGCTAAAGAATGTGTGGATGTGTGTGTGTGTGTACATAATCTCCCCAGATTTGCATGATTATCCCATGGGAAGATGGAGGATAAAAAAGAAAAAACGGGCACAAAAACACCTTCCTGACTCATCCCTCCACCCACCCTTCCTCCCACTTTCCACTGACTCACAGCCCACAGATGAGACATTAAAAGGGGAAAAACACTTTACTTGAGGAGCCTTACACAAACCCCATGTTGTACTGTCAATCAGAAGTAAATGAAAGGTTTAAAAATGTTACCACAAATAATACATTTCATCCTTGTCAGTAAAAGATGAAACTGGCCAGCTTGCCACTACCAGGGATAGGCAGCCCATGACAATATTTATAACAGACGTATAAACGCAGCTGGACAGAGGTCCACCAGATTTTGGGGCAGGAACAGGACAGGGCCCGGCCGCTGCGGCCGCCCGGCAAAGCCGCCCAGGCTGAATGAGGTCAGGTACAAGATCAGGTTACTGGGATCTAAAAGCAACAATGATTCTGATGTACCTGCTGGGCTTGGGGAAACTGGACACCAACCAGGGCGGTGGGAAGAAAATGACTCATAGCCAACCGTCAAAGAGAGTTTGGGAAAGACTAAACCTAAATGCAAATGGTTTATTGAGCTTTAGTCACGGCCGACCAACTCTGGAGAGGATGTGTCAATAAATCACTGCGACTATCAGATGGGTCAAGTTTTCCCAACAGTATAACACGTTTTCGGTCCCAAATGGCAGTCTCCAGTTCTCACAAAGCCTAGTTTTTCTTTCAGGGAGTACCACCATCCTCAAACCTACTGACCAAACCATTTGTAGATTTTCAAACCTTTATTTAAAAAGATTTGGAGGCTTTGATTAGCCTTTTTTCAAATTTAATTTCTAATTTTCTAAACGTTTTATATACCAAGATGATATTCTTGTATAGGGTTGCACATTTTGGAGAATATTCAGAGGTGAAACTTTCCATGGGAATTAACGGGAATATATGGGAATTAACGGAAATATATGCAAATTAATATTAATACCATTTAAATGTAGATGTTTTTTGCATTGGATATAAATAGCATAACATATGGAGACAGAAACATAAAACTTGAACCTTATCATAAGTTGACATAATTGCAATGATTAAATCCTTCCAATATAAAAAAAAAACTATTTAGTTACGAATTGAACTTTAATTAAATGAGTTGACTCTTCACATGGGATAATTTAAATGAACAACAAAAAGGGAATATTGAACAATCCCCAATGATCCATCGCATCTCCCTAAAATGTTTTCAACATACATCTGTAAAATGTTAGTCTAGAAATGAAAGCTTTGGTTTTCTTCCTCTCAGGCTTCCATGTCTTCTCCCTGGACAACCTCAATGTCCGCCTCTTGAACATCAGACTGAGGCCTCGTCTTCACGGTCACTTTCCAACCCTGTTGAGGATGGCTCGTTGTTAGGCTCAAAAAGCCCCCCAAAAATCTGGAAATTTACTGGAATGTTTCCTACCCTTTGCCACCCTATTCAAGTATAACGGAAAGTGCTTTAAATGTAATATATTACCCTAGGGAGGATAAAATCCTGTCAAACAAATTATGAGGCAAATCACTCTAAACAACAGCACTTTGTCCCCCTTTTTAAAGTCAACATCATTCATTAATAAAAAGCATGAGCTGGCACACACCCAGATAAAATGATTATGTGTAGAGGGACTGACTAAAGGCGAATAAATTGTAAGCTATAAAAATAGAGAGTTGCACACGACATATGCCAACACCCATTGATTTATTGGGCAAAACACCAACGTTTCGGCATCACTGTGCCTTCTTCAGGTTTAATTAAACTGTTCTATTAAACCAAATCTAAAAAAAAGTGCTGAGGCAAATGACAGCTCGCCACGCGTTTGCCTGCTGTGCTGATCGCTGTGGATAGACGGCAATCGCCACACAATGCTACAAATTAAGAAACGTACACATAGATCCTACAGTATATTCAGACCTTCACTATTTCCACATTCTGTTAGTGTGCTCGAAATGTTTAAGTTTGTGTTTTTCTAATAACCAATTCCTGTGTTAATGCATGTGACTGACTGAACAAATCCTCACTATAAGCATCTGCAATTTGGCAGTACGCCCAGAACCTTGTTTTGAGAAAGGGAAATGTCAGATAAGAGAGAAGAAGCCTCGGGAGGTATTGGTCTGTCACATGCATGACCCAGTATTGGTCTTGCAAACGTTAATGACGAATTAATTATGAATGATGAATAAGCTAAATCATGCAAAAATAACTTGTCTGTATATAAGAGAACTAACTGGACTGTCCGGGGTGGAGCTCCTGATCAACATGTGTACTTGGTGCATTGAGTTGGTTGGAACCTCTTGAGCATGCTGATGATAAACAAATTATTAATTTAAGATTGACTTAATGTCCCTGTGTAAGAATTCCCATGACATTACAGCCTTGTAAAAAATTTAACTATTTTTTAAATGTATTAGCTCATCGATAACCTATAACGACAAAGCAAAAACTTTTTTTTAGAATTGTTAGCAAATGTATATAAAAAATAAAAAAAACTTTACTCAGACCCTTTACTCAGTACCCTGTTGAAGCACCTTTTGCAACCTCGAGTCTTCTTGAGTATGACGATACAAGCTTGGCACACCTGTATTTGGGGAGTTTCTCCCATTCTTCTCTGCAGATCCTCTCAAGCTCTGCCAGGTTGGATGGAGAGCGTCGCTGAAAAGCTGATTTCAGGTCTCTCCAGAGATATTCCATCGGGTTCAAGTCCGGGCTCTGCTGGGCCACTCAAGGATATTCAGAAACTTGCCCCGAAGCCACTACTGTGTTGTCTTGGCTGTGTGCTTAGGGTCATTGTCCTGTTGGAAGGTGAACCTTCACCCAAGTCTGAGGTCCTGAGCACTCTGGAGCAGGTTTTCATCAAGGAGCTCTCTGTACTTTGCTCCGTTCATCTTTCCCTCGATTCTGACTAGTCTCCCAGTCCCTGAAAAACATCCCCACAGCATGATGCTGCCACCACGCTTCACCTTAGGGATGGTGCCAGGTTTCCGCCAGACGTGACACTTGGCATTCAGGCCAAATAGTTCAATATTGGTTTCATCAGACCAGAGATCCTTGTTTCTCAGGGTCACCTCCCTGAACAAGGCACTTCTCCCCCGATTGCTCAGTTTGGCCAAGCGGCCAGCTCTATGAAGAGTCTTGGTGGTTCCAAATAGATGTCAACCGATTATGATTTTTTAACACCGATACCGATTGTTGGAAGACCAAAAAAATCCGATACTGATTATTATTATTATATATATACACTGCTCAAAAAAATAAAGGGAACACTAAAATAACACATCCTAGATCTGAATGAATGAAATATTCTTATTAAATACTTTTACTTTTTACATAGTTGAATGTGCTGACAACAAAATCACACAAAAATGATCAATGGAAATCAAATTTATCAACCCATGGCGGTCTGGATTTGGAGTCACACTCAAAATTAAAGTGGAAAACCACTTTACAGGCTGATCCAACTTTGATGTAATGTCCTTAAAACAAGTCAAAATGAGGCTCAGTAGTGTGTGTGGCCTCCACGTGCCTGTATGACCTCCCTACAACGCCTGGGCATGCAACTCCTGGACAGTCTGTGGTGCAACGTGGCGTTGGTGGATGGAGCGAGACATGATGTCCCAGATGTGCTCAATTGGATTCAGGTCTGGGGAACGGGCGGGCCAGTCCATAGCATCAATGCCTTCCTCTTGCAGAAACTGCTGACACACTCCAGCCACATCAGGTCTAGCATCGTCTTGCATTAGGAGGAACCCAGGGCCAACCGCACCAGCATATGGTCTCACAAGGGGTCTGAGGATCTCATCTCGGTACCTAATGGCAGTCAGGCTACCTCTGGCGAGCACATGGAGGGCTGTGCGGCCCCCAAAGAAATGCCACCCCACACCATGACTGACCCACCGCCTAACCGGTCATGCTGGAGGATGTTGCAGGCAGCAGAACGTTCTCCACGGCGTCTCCAGACTCTGTCACGTCTGTCACATGTGCTCAGTGTGAACCTGCTTTCATCTGTGAAGAGCACAGGGCGCCAGTGGCGAATTTGCCAATCTTGGTGTTCTCTGGCAAATGCCAAACGTCCTGCACGGTGTTGGGCTGTAAGCACAACCCCCACCTGTGGACGTCGGGCCCTCATACCACCCTCATGGAGTCTGTTTCTGACCGTTTGAGCAGACACATGCACATTTGTGGCCTGCTGGAGGTCATTTTGCAGGGCTCTGGCAGTGCTCCTCCTGCTCCTCCTTGCACAAAGGCGGAGGTAGCGGTCCTGCTGCTGGGTTGTTGCCCTCCGACGGCCTCCTCCACGTCTCCTGATGTACTGGCCTGTCTCCTGGTAGCGCCTCCATGCTCTGGACACTACGCTGACAGACACAGCAAACCTTCTTGCCACAGCTCGCATTGATGTGCCATCCTGGATGAGCTGCACTACCTGAGCCACTTGTGTGGGTTGTAGACTCCGTCTCATGCTACCACTAGAGTGAAAGCACCGCCAGCATTCAAAAGTGACCAAAACATCAGCCAGGAAGCATAGGAACTGAGAAGTGGTCTGTGGTCACCACCTGCAGAACCACTCCTTTATTGGGGGTGTCTTGCTAATTGCCTATAATTTCCACCTGTTGTCTATTCCATTTGCACAACAGCATGTGAAATTTATTGTCAATCAGTGTTCCTTCCTAAGTGAACAGTTTGATTTCACAGAAGTGTGATTGACTTGGAGTTACATTGTGTTGTTTAAGTGTTCCCTTTAATTTTTTTAGCAGTATATTATATATATATATATATTAAATGACAATTACAACAATACTGAATGAACACTTATTTGAACTTAATATAATACATAAATAAAATCAATTTAGTCTCAAATAAATAATGAAACATGTTCGATTTGGTTTAAATAACGCAAAAACAGTGTTGGAGAAGAAAGTAAAAGTGCAATATGTGCCATGTAAAAACGCTAACGTTTAAGTTCCTTGCTCAGAACATGAGAACATATGAAAGCTGGTGGTTCCTTCTAATATGGGTCTCCAATATTCCCAGTTAAGAAGTTTTAGGTTGTAGTTAAAGGAATTATAGGACTATTTCTCTCTATACCATTTGTATTTCATTTACCTTTGACTATTGGATGTTCTTATAAGCACTATAGTATTACCAGCCTAATCTCTGGAGTTGATTGGCTTGAAGTCATAAACAGCACTGTGCTTCAAGCATTGCGAAAAGCTCCTGGCAAACGCAGGAAAGTGCTGCTTACGAGCCTGCCGCTGCCTACAACCACTCAGTCAGACTGCTCTATCAAATCATAGACTTAATTATAATATAATTAACACACAGAAATACAAGCCTTAGGTCATTAATATGGTCAAATCCGGAAACTATAATTTCGAAAACAAGTGAAATACGGAACCGTTCCGTATTTTATCTAACAGGTGGCATCCATAGGTCTAAATAAACCTGTTACATTGCACAACCTTCAATGTTATGTCATAATTACGTAAAATTATGACAAATTAGTTCGCAATGAGCCAGGCGGCCCAAACTGTTGCATATACCCTGACTCTGCGTGCAATGAACGCAAGAGAAGTGACACAATTTCACCTGGTTAATATTGCCTGCTAACCTGGATTTCTTTTAGCTAAATATGCAGGTTTAAAAATATATACTTCTGTGTATTGATTTTAAGAAAGGCATTGATGTTTATGGTTAGGTACAGTTGTGCAACGATTGTGCTTTTTCGCAAATGCGCTTTTGTTAAATCATCCCCCGTTTGGCGAAGTTGGCTGTCTTTGTTAGGAAGAAATAGTCTTCACACAGTTCGCAACGAGCCAGGCAGCCCAAACTGCTGCATATACCCTGACTCTGCTTGCACAGAACGCAAGAGAAGTGACACAATTTCCCTAGTTAAAAGAAATTCATGTTAGCAGGCAATATTAACTAAATATGCAGGTTAAAAAATATATACTTCTGTATTGATTTTAAGAAAGGCATTGATGTTTATGGTTAGGTACACGTTGGAGCAACGACAGTCCTTTTTCGCGAATGCGCACTGCATCGATTATACGCAACGCAGGACACGCTAGATAAACTAGTAATATCATCAACCATGTGTAGTTAACTAGTGATTATGATCGATTGATTGATTGTTTTCTATAAGATAAGTTTAATGCTAGCTAGCAACTTACCTTGGCTACTTAATGCATTCGCGTAACAGGCAGGCTCCTCGTGGAGTGCAAAGGCAGGTGGTTAGAGCGTTGGACTAGTTAACCGTAAGGTTGCAAGATTGAATCCCCGAGCTGACAAGGTAAAAATCTGTCGTTCTGCCCCTGAACAAGGCAGTTAACCCACCGTTCCTAGGCCGTCATTGAAAATAAGAATGTGTTCTTAACTGACTTTCCTAGTTAAATAAAAATATGTAAAAAAAACAAAAATCGGCCAAATCGGTGTCCAAAAATACCGATTTCCGATTGTTATGAAAACTTGAAATCGGCCCTAATTAATCCGCCATTCCGATTAATCAGTCAACCTCTAGTCAGTACAGGTACATCAAAGCTGGGACCGAAGTTTACATACACTTAGGGTGGAGTCATTAAAACTTGTTTCTCAACCACTCCACACATTTCTTGTTAACAAACTACAGTTTTGGCAAGTCGGTTAGGACATCTACTTTGTGCATGACATTTTTCCAAAAATTGTTTACAGACAGATTATTTCACAGTATCACAATTCCAGTGGGTCAGAAATTTACATAGATTAAGTTGACTGTGCCTTTAAACAGCTTGGAAAATTCCAGAAAATGATGTCATGGCTTTAGAAGCTTCTTATATGCTAATTGATATAATTTGGGTACCTGCGGATGTATTTCAAGGCCTACCTTCAAACTCAGTGCCTCTTTGCTTGACATCATGGGAAAATCAAAAGAAATCAGCCAAGACCTCAGAAACAAAATTGTAGTCTGGTTCAACAAGTCTGGTTCATCCTTGGGAGCAATTTCCAAACGCCTGAAGGTACCACGTTCATCTGTACAAACAATAGTACGCAAGTATAAACACCATGGGACCACGCAGCCATCATACCGCTCAGGAAGGAGACTCGTTCTGTCTCCTACAGATGAACGTACTTTGGTGCGAAAAGTGCAAATCAATCCCAGAACAATAGCAAAGGACCTTGTGGAGATGCTGGAGGAAACAGGTACAAATGTATCTATATCCACAGTAAAACGAGTCCTATATCGACAAAACCTGAAAGGTCGCTCAGCAAGGAAGAAGCCACTGCTCCAAAACTGCAAAACCATAAAAAAGCCCGATTATGGTTTGATACTGCACATGGGGACAAAGATTGTACTTTTTTGAGAAATGTCCTCTGGTCTGATGAAACAAAAATAGAACTGTTTGGCCATAATGACCATCATTATGTTTGGAGGAAAAAGGGGGAGGCTTGCAAGCCGAAGAACACCATCCCAACCGTGAAGCATGGGGGTGGCAGCATCATGTTGTGGGGGTGCTTTGCTGCAGGAGGGACTAGTGCACTTCACAAAATAGATGGCATCATGGAGGAGGAATATGTGGATATATTGAAGCAACATCAAGACATCAATCAGGAAGTTAAAGATTGGTCGCAAATTAGTCTTCCAAATAGACATTGACCCCAAGCATACTTCCAAAGTTGTGGCAAAATGGCTTAAGGACAACAAAGACAAGGTATTGGAGTGGCCATCACAAAGCCAGGTCTGTCAGGAGGAATGGGACAAAATTCACCCAACTAGCCGACTCTTATCTGCTAAATGCCATCGCAATAACAAAACTTGCTATTTACCAAACCTTAAAGATACAGAGCCCACAGCCACCAGCAAAGATATTCAGAAAGGGACGGCTCCCACTCCTCTGCTAAGCCTCTTCAGCTCACTCACTGGCTCACTGACAGGCCAATGTGCTGAGGTCATAGTTGCTTTGAGCTTTAGTCATAATGCACCAGACTGATTATGAGTGGGATGTTCCTGCAGCAGAAAGGAGGAGGGAAAATAACCCCACCCTTCTCCCATTAGTCTTTGATCCTTGCCATTGTCCCATACCTGAGGCATGACATCAGGCCCAACCACCAGTGTAAACCAAAACAGATTTTTCACTTGAGAAGTAGAAATAGAAGAGAGAGAAACGCAGCGCATGGCCCGGATGGAATGAGGAGCTGTTGACATGGTAGATACCAATCTGGTCAGTGTTAACCGCTCTGTTTTCTGCCTCTTTTGAAAAGCTGGTCCCCTCCTGCCACCGTGCAGAAAAGCACTTGACATTTTTCTATGCCACTGATCGAGCGCCACTGCCAGTGATTTTATGCCCCCCCCACCCACACAAAAACAAGCACACACACATCTCTCTGTAGCAGACAGACAGGGTACTCCATATAGAAGGCCTAGGGCCTGAATGTTGCTGCTTGTGACAAAGTTCTCTGTATGAATTTGTCTCTATGAGGTGTCCCCGATTGTCTATAGGGTGGATGGTTTCCCCTCAGTAAGTTTCTATGACTGTTAGACAACAGCATTGTTCTTTGTAGAATAGAATGTCATGTGCTCAAAGTATGTTCTTCTTTAGAACAACCAATATTTTGGCCATATCGCCCAGCACTATCATAAAATAGTATTTTTCCAATGTTGGACAGTGTTTAAGGTTTTTGAATGATAAAAGTACTTAAATGTGCTTTCTGAGTAGAGCGTGACCCTACGGTGACGACACATAGACCCATTGAAATCACTTGGAATGTTTCTCCTTTCTGATTGTTTATTACTGTTCAATTCAACCTAAAATTATTTCCTGCATTTCCATCAATTTCTGTATTTCCTGCACTCATTTGAGATCATCTCCACACTGCTGCACAATATGGACAAAAAACAACGTGGGCTTATTTTTAACCAAATGTTGAAGTTGCGATTTGACTTGCGATTTAGATCAAAACACTTGGGTGAACTGTCGGAATCATGGAAATAGAAAGTCTATTATAAGTCTGTAGTTAGAATATGAATAATAATAGGCACTTTGAATACAGTGTTTGACATGACAATGAATGAAAATGCCAGGGAGGAGTTATTGTGACAGGGTAGGAACCAAAGTGATGGTCAATGTTTCCTAGGGACCCTATAATTTTTAGCTACATTAAATGTTTCTTCGCGTAGCCAACATAGTCATGCTTTACCTATTCCTCTTTGATTTAGAAGATACTGCTGTACAAACATGATGTTTTAGGCCGACACCAGCACTGGTATCAGGCTGTGTTAACTAGCCATGTTTGCTCTGACTCAGTACATTTATTTGCATGCCAGCCAGCTAACTAAATCAAATCAAATTTTATTGGTCACATACATATGGTTAGCAGATGTGTAGCGAGATGCTTGTGCTTCTAGTTCCGACAGTGCAGTAATATCTAACAAGTATCAAATTCACAACGACTACCTTATACGCACAAGTGTAAAGGAATGAACGACTGTGCACAGATAAATATATGAGTGAGTGATGGCCGAACGCCGAGTAAAGTCCAGGACCCAGTTGCACAGGGCGGGGTCGAGACCCAGGGTCTCGAGCTTAATGGCGAGTTTGGAGGGTACTACGGTGTTAATTGCTGAGCTGTAATCGATGAACAGCATTCTTACATAGGTATTCCTCTTGTCAAGATGGGATAGGGTAGTGTGCAGTGTGTTGCCGATTGTATCGTCTGTGGACCTATTGGGGCGGTAAGCAAATTGGAATTGTTCTAGGGTATCAGGTAGGGTGGAGGTGATATGATCCTTGGCTAGTCTCTCAAATCACTTCATGATGACGGAAGTGAGTGCTACCGGGCGATAGTAATTTAGTTCAGTTAGCTTTCTTGGAAACAGGAACAATGGTGGCCATCTTGAAGCATGTGGGCACAGCAGAATGGGATAGGGATTGATTTAATATGTCCGTAAACACAGCAGCCAGCTGGTCTGCACATGCTGTTAGGACGCAGCTAGGGATGCCGTCTGGGCCGGCAGCTTCGTGAGGGTTAACAAGGGTTAACGCGAGGGTTAACGTTTCCTGTTTTAGTTTCTGTCTATAGGCTGGGAGCAACAAAATTTGCCGAAGGGGGGCTGGGGAGGGATTTATATGCATCACAGAAGTTTGAGTAGCAATGGTCCAGAATGCTACCAGCTCATGTTGCACATTCGATATGCTGATAGAATTTAGGAAGCCTTGTTCTCAGATTAGCGGTGTTAAAATCCCCAGCTACAATAAATGCAGCATCAGGATATATATTTTCCAGTTTAGAACAACCAGTGAAGTTCTTTCAGGGCCGTCGGGGTATCTGCTTGGGGGGATACACACGGCTGTGACTATAAATCGAAGTGATTAGCATTAGTGGCTGACACAATTCAGCTAAAACTTGCTAAGAAAAGACAAACTAGCTGTTTGCGGATGTAGGAAACGCAAACCAATTGTGTTATTATAGAACACTTGTGGATTCATATTAAGAAGCAAATTGGAAACAACATTGTTGCATGTGCTGCATTGACCATGCAGACTGAACACAAGTGTCTTGTGGTCAAGCAAGAACAAATGCGCTCCTTGAGTGACAGGGGCGGGGCTAGGTCTGTGTGGAAAGCTGCATTGAGAGAGAGAGAGAGAGAGAGAGCGGAGATGGATGACTGAAGTAGCGGTGTAAACTATAAAAATGTACATCACACAAGGCATGTCACATTTATCCTCTACAGGATCGGTGGGACGTTGAGCTAACGTAGGCTAATCTGATTAGCATGATGTTGTAAGTAACAAGAACATTTCCCAGGACATGGACATATCTGTTATGGGCAGAACGCTTAAATTCTTGTTAATCTAACTGCACTGTCCAATTTACAGTAGCTATTACAATGAGAGAATGCCATGCTATGGTTTGAGGAGAGTGCACTGTTATAAACTTGAAAATGTATTAATAAACCAATTAGGCACATTTGGGCAGTCTTGACACAACATTTTGAAAGGAAATGGAATGGTTCATTGGATCAGTCTAAAACTTTGCACATACACTGCTGCCATCTAGTGGCCTGTGCTGGAATAATACATTATGGCCTTTCTCTTGCATTTCAAAGATGGTACAATTATTAATATTTTTTTAAACGCATGGTTTTTTCATTGTATTATCTTTTACCAGATCTAATGTGTTATATTCTCCAACATTCAATTCATATTTCCACAAACTTCAAAGTGTTTCCTTTCAAATGGTATCCTTCACTGCAGCCGAGGTGAGTAAAACATTTAAACGTGTTAACCCTCGCAAGGCTGCAGGCCCAGACGGCATTCCCAGCCGCGTCCTCAGAGCATGCGCAGACCAGCTGGCTGGTGTGTTTACGGACATATTCAATCAATCCTTATCCCAGTCTGCTGTTCCCACATGCTTCAAGAGGGCCACCATTGTTCCTGTTCCCAAGAAAGCTAAGGTAACTGAGCTAAACGACTACCGCCCCGTAGCACTCACTTCCGTCATCATGAAGTGCTTTGAGAGACTAGTCAAGGACCATATCACCTCCACCCTACCGGACACCCTAGACCCACTCCAATTTGCTTACCGACCCAATAGGTCCACAGACGACGCAATCGCAACCACACTGCACACTGCCCTAACCCATCTGGACAAGAGGAATACCCATGTGAGAATGCTGTTCATCGATTACAGCTCAGCATTTAACACCATAGTACCCTCCAAACTCGTCATCAAGCTCGAGACCCTGGGTCTCGACCCCGCCCTGTGCAACTGGGTCCTGGACTTTCTGACGGGCCGCCCCCAGGTGGTGAGGGTAGGTAACAACATCTCCACCCCGCTGATCCTCAACACTGGGGCCCCACAAGGGTGCGTTCTGAGCCCTCTCCTGTACTCCCTGTTCACCCACGACTGCGTGGCCATGCACGCCTCCAACTCAATCATCAAGTTTGCGGATGACACTACAGTGGTAGGCTTGATTACCAACAACGACGAGACGGCCTACAGGGAGGAGGTGAGGGCCCTCGGAGTGTGGTGTCAGGAAAATAACCTCACACTCAACGTCAACAAAACAAAGGAGATGATTGTGGACTTCAGGAAACAGCAGAGGGAGCACCCCCCTATCCACATCGACGGGTCAGTAGTGGAGAAGGTGGAAAGTTTTAAGTTCCTCGGTGTACACATCACGGACAAACTGAATTGGTCCACCCACACAGACAGCGTTGTGAAGAAGGCGCAGCAGCGCCTCTTCAACCTCAGGAGGCTGAAGAAATTCGGCTTGTCACCAAAAGCACTCACAAACTTCTACAGATGCACAATCGAGAGCATCCTGTCGGGCTGTATCACCGCCTGGTACGGCAACTGCTCCGCCCACAACCGTAAGGCTCTCCAGAGGGTAGTGAGGTCTGCAGAACGCATCACCAGGGGCAAACTACCTGCCCTCCAGGACACCTACACCACCCGATGTCACAGGAAGGCCATAAAGATCATCAAGGACAACAACCACCCAAGCCACTGCCTGTTCACCCCGCTATCATCCAGAAGGCGAGGTCAGTACAGGTGCATCAAAGCAGGGACCGAGAGACTGAAAAACAGCTTCTATCTCAAGGCCATCAGACTGTTAAACAGCCACCACTAACATTTAGCGGCCGCTGCCAACATACTGACTCAACTCCAGCCACTTTAAAAATGGGAATTGATGGAAATTATGTAAAAATGTACCACTAGCCACTTTAAACAATGCCACTTAATATAATGTTTACATACCCTACATTACCCATCTCATATGTATATACTGTACTCTATATCATCTACTGCATCTTGCCATCTTTATGTAATACATGTACCACTAGCCACTTTAAACTATGCCACTTTATGTTTACATACCCTACAGTACTCATCTCATATGTATATACCGTACTCTATACCATCTACTGCATCTGCCATGCCGTTCTGTACCACCACTCATTCATATATCTTTATGTACATATTCTTTATCCCTTTACACTTGTGTGTGTGTGTAAGGTAGTAGTTGTGGAATTGTTAGGTTAGATTACTGTTGGTTATTACTGCATTGTCGGAACTAGAAGCACAAGCATTTCGCTACACTCGCATTAACATCTGCTAACCATGTGTATGTGACTAATAAAATTTGATTTGATTTGATTTGAAGAATATGCAATATCCTTGCTTCAGGGCCTGAGCTACAGGCAGTTAGATATGGGTATGTCATTTTAGGCGAAAATTGAAAAAAGGGGGGCGGATCCTTTTAACCAAAAATTCAAATACCGTTACAGACGGTAAAGTAAAAAAACGGTCTGTGCATTAATACCACTATATAGTAAAATATGGTATACCGGTCCTAACAACAGATACCACAAACATCTAACACATACTTCAAAATTAGCCAATAGGTCACATTTACTATGTGAAGGCTGTAAAAGACAGACCTTGGGATCAAGAAACCATTTTAACAATGGATTTTGCTGTCAATATCTGTCAATGCTTGAGCATATTAAACAAGTTTTCTATTACAGTTTGATTACATGAAAACAACTATATCTAATCTTAGTCGGTGTGGATTCCGACTAAGCTGTCGGCTCTAATTTGCATGGTTACAAACATTTATCTCCATAACAAGGTGTTTGTGGTTGGGGGAAAGGCGATGTTAAGGGCTACATATGCAATAAGCAGTGAATTCTACCAATCGCTGATTTATGGCCATAATATCAGAGGAGACAACAGATAAATAAACACTGCTATTTCAGTGACACAGAGCCTTTTAGGAATGGCATGGAATGTAGTATAGGAAGAATTGAAGTGTACTTAAATACTAATAATACCCTTGCTGATTAATCGCTGGGAGGGAAGGGGTAGTTGAATTGGCAGCGATGAGACAATTTCATGCATACATACGTTAACTGTGTGTATACCATGTCCAACGTGATGATGCCTGGAACGATTCAGAAATCGACCGTTTTAAAGTGGGCCAAGGAGAATAGATGTTTTGACTCACTGCAAGGTGAAGTGCAGCAGAACTCTGAAAGCCCAGAATGGAGGGGAGCTCAATTAGATTTCACCTCTGAGCAATTTTCTCCCTAGGAACACAAAACATTTTTTTTCCTAAAAGGAAGGCAGGGGCTTTTGTGTTCCCCTCCACTTTTCAGAGCCCCAACCCTATTTGACTACAGTACACCTTATAACACTCCCTTGATAAATTATCTCTGCCTCTATCGACGACAGAGGTGTTTGTTGAAGTTGGCCCTGCATTGGGGCCAGGCGTATATATTGGGAGTCTTTTTGTGTGTGTGTGTGTGTGCGCGCAACACACAAACCTACACAACAAAACTCGCACACATTTGAAACTATCACAACAATTCACAGATATCCCACACAATACATGCAGACATGTTGGGGAACACGCAATTACGTTTTTCATGATAATGACAGACAACCAAAGGATAAGAGCCTGGAAAGCAATCAGGGCCTAAAATAAAGACCTGACAGCTTCCAAATGCGGGTCGATTTTGGCATTGGCGGGTAAGATGTTTATTTCACCAGCCACATTGGCGGGTGGTCAGGGCTCCACAGTGTGAGCATTTCACTTGCATTTGTGAATAAAAAAAAGAGTAAAGTATGATCACATTCATAGTCAAATGCTGCAGTAGCAGTTTATTTCTGATTTTTTTTTTCATAGCTGGTAAGTTAATCGCACAAAGCCAAAGAACTATGAATCCTAGCCTATCCCACCTCGCGCTGCAACACTGCCTGTTTGGGGGTTGTACGCATGTGAAGCGCAGAGTGAAACATTCATTTTTAGAAGTGCTGCGCACAGAGAAACGTTTTTTCCATGCTTCAAGATTGTTTTGATCACGTGGACTGGGATATGTTCCTGTAGCTTCCGAGAATAACATTGACGTGTACACTGAAACGGTTACTGAGTTTATCAAGAAGTGTACAGGAGATGTTGTACCCACTGTGGCTATTAAAACCAAGCCTAACCAAAAACCGTGGATAGATGGCAGCATTCGCGCAAAACTGAAAGTGTGAACCACCGCAATTAACCCTGGCAAGGTGACTGGAAATATGGCAGAACACAAACAGAGTAGTCATTCCCTCCGCAAGGCAATCAAACAAGCAAAACATCAGTAGACAAAGTGGAGTCGCAATTCAACGGCTCAGACACGAGACGTATGTGTCAGGGTCTACAGACAATCACGGACTACAAATGGAGAACCAGCCACGTCGCAGACACCAACTTCTTGCTTCTAGACAAGCTAAACAAGTTATTTGCTCGCTTTGAGGATAACACAGTCCAACCGACGCAGCCCGCTACCAAGGACTGTGGGCTCTCCTTCTCTGTGGCCGAAATGAGCAAGACATTTAAACGTATTAACCCTTGCAAGACTTCCGGCCCAGACGGCATCCCTAACCGCGTCCTCAGAGCATGCGCTGATCAGCTGACTGGTGTGTTTACAGACATATTCAATCTCTCCCTATCCCAGTCTGCTGTCCCCACATGCTTCAAGATGGCCACCATTGTTCCTGTACACAAGAATGCAAAGGCAACTGAAATAAATGACTATCGCCTCGAAGCACTCACTTCTGTCTTCATGAAGTGCATTGAGAGACTAGTCAAGGATCATATCACCTCGACCTTACCTGTCACCCTTGACCCACTTCAATTTGCTTACCGCCCCAATAGGTCCACAGATGATGCAATCACCATCACACTGCACACTGCCCTATCCCATCTGGACAAGAGGAATACCTATGTAAGAATGCTGTTCATTGACTACAGCTCAGCATTCAACACCATAGTACCCTCCAAGCTCATCATTAAGCTCGAGGCCCTGGGTCTGAACCCTGCCCTGTGCAATTGGGTCCTGGACTTCCTGACGATCCGCCCCCACGTGGACAAGGTGGAAAGTTTTAAGTTCCTCAGCATACATATCACTGACAAACTGAAATAGTCTACCCACACAGACAGTGTGGTGAAGAAGGTGCAACAGCGCCTCTTCAACCTTAGGAGAATTACATTTGGCTTGTCACCTAAAACCCTCACAAACTTTTACAGATGCACAATTGAGAGCATCCTGTCAGGCTGTATCACTGCCTGGTACTGCAACTGCACCGCCCACAACCGCAGGGCTCTCCAGAGGGTGGTGGGGTCTGCACAAGGCAGGACACCTACAACACCCAATGTCACAAGAAGGCCAGAAAGATCATCAAGGATAACAACCACCCGAACCACTGCCTGTTCACCCCGCTACCATCCAGAAGGCGAGGTCAGTACAGGTGCATAAAAGCTGTGACAAAGAGACTGAAAAACAGCTTCTATCTCAAAGACATCAGACTGTTAAATGTCCATCACTAGCACAGAGATGCTTCTGCCTATATACAGACTTGAAATCATTGGCCACTTTAATAAATAGAACAATGCAGGTAGCCTAGTGGTTAGAGCATTGGACTTGTAACCAAAAGGTTGCAAGATCGAATCCCAGAGCTGACAAGGTAAAAATATGTTGTTCTGCCCCTGAACAGTGGTGTTGAAACAGTTAACCCACTGTTCCTAGGCTGTCATTGAAAATAGGAACTTGTTCTTAACTGACTTGCCAAGTGAAATAAAAGGTAAAAAAAAAAAAAAAAGTTACTTCAATAATAATAATATCTTACATTACTCATCTTGAATATTGATTGAATATTGAATACATATCTACCGTATTTTAGTCTATGCTGCTCTGACATTGCTCATCCATATATTGATATATTCTTAATTCCATTCCTTTACTTAGATTTGTGTGTATTAGGCATTTGTTGTGAAGTTGTTCGATTACTTGTTAGATACTTAGTTATTATTAGTTATTATTAGTTATTGCTGCACTGTCGGAACTAGAAGCACAAGCATTTCGCTACACCTGCAATTACATCTGATAAACAAATGCATGTGACCAATTTGATTTGGTCTAATTTACTTGAAACAAAAGTCTCCTGAAGTGAGACTTTGTCCTTGTGTTTCTTGGCTATTTACATTGTTTTGTTCACAAGCTAGGTTATTTTCCAATGTTTGAGTCTCAACTGCTAGGGAAGAGAAGACAACACTGCTACTAGTCAGACTAACATGCTGACCACACCACCCGCATTGCGTGCGCAAGCTTTGCAAAATAAATTGACACATACTATTCCAACATTTCATCCAAACTGCTCGCGAGCATCTGCGTAGCCAGGCGCTAAAATTGATCTTGGTTCTATTTTTGATGCATGACGTGCTGCAAGTCCCGCCTCTCCCATCTCTTTTGATTTTAGGAGTATATACCCACATGGGTGATTGAAAGATGAACTGAGGTCCACACTCCAATTGGTGGTAGTAATGCACCTTAAAATTGGTTCACAGAAGAAGAAGACTGGAGGAGAGAACTCATCATTCTCTACTCATTTTCGGAGTAGAGAACACATGATTGTGTGTGACTCAAAATGGGTCAAAATTCTACAAAGATCCAGAAAAAGGACATTGTGCATTTCAGGTAAAATAACAACCCAATGTTTATATCACAGGACAAATTAGCTAGCAACAGCAAGCTAGCTAGCTAAATGTCCATGAATGTTTCATGTGTTTCGACCTGTCCCCAAACTAATATAGTTGGTTCAGAGTTCGTTTTGATATATCAACCTGCGTGTCCTGATCACGTCTGGATGGACAAAATCTACATGCATGCGATGGGTCATTACCATAGCAGCACCCACCCGTAGCACACGCTCCAGCAGGTATATTTCACTGGTCACCCCCAAAGCCAATTCCTACTTTGAAGCTGGAGACCCAAATCTCCCTCACTAACTTTAAGCACCAGCTGTCAGAGCAGCTCACAGATCACTGCACCTGTACATAGCCATCTGTAAATAGCCCATCCAACTACCTCATCCCCATACTGTTAATTATTTTTTTGCTCCATTGCACCCCGGTATCTCTACATGCACATTCATCTCCTGCACATCTATCACTCCAGTGTTTAATTGCTAAATTGTAAATATAATGCCACTATGGCCTATTTATTGCCTTACCTCCCTTATCTTACCTCTTCTGCACACACTATATATACTTTTTTTCTCTATTGTGTTATTGACTGTATGTTTGTTTATTCCATGTGTAACTCTGTTGTTGTTTGTGTCGCACTGCTTTGGAACTTGTTCCCAACTGGCCTACCTGGTTAAATAAAGGTGAATTAAAAAAAATAAAAAAACATTAAAGGGGCAGATGAAATGTTTCTCTCATCTGTGATATTTTGGTTAAAAAAAAATAGGTCACAAAGAATGTATGAAATTAAACAATATACCACATAACTTCTTACTAGCAATACATTTATTGTTTTATAAAAACCACAAAGCACGCTCATCTGTTTTTTTTGTGTTATGTTGGAGTAATTTCAGCGTCAAAAAATGATTTGGCTGGTAAAAAATCTGAATGGCTGGTAGATTTGTAAAATCTACCTGCCACAGTGGCTGGATGAGAGAATCCTACTAATAGGTGATGCAAAGAACCAACATGCTGATGACCATGTTTGTTAAAAGTGAAGATATGGATAATATGACATCATGACCTATAGAAAAGGAGACCAAAACCACATTCAACATGTTATCCATGCAGCACTAAATCTAATATGGCCTAAAAGTTCCAACATGTTGGCAAAACCTGACATTGACCAAAAACTGAAATGGGGAAGGATGAGAGGAGGGTGGGATTTAACGTATGTGGGGCTCAAGGAAGAATTTCTTAGCCATATTATGTTCTTCTTTAGCTTTGAGAAATGTTATTATTTCTTTGAGAAAGATGCATAAATAATAAGATGTTATACTATTTAAAAATATGTATATTTTTTGTTTCCCCAAAAATATAGTCTTAAAAGTACCTGTGTCTTACAAACAAATAAAAACATCTAACAGACTATTACACCAATAGAGACTGTGTGGCATGCTCTAAATTGACTTCTAATGTCAAATACATATCCACGTTTTCCTCCACACCACCGCAGGTAATAAGGGCCGCAAAGACACCACTTCGGAAGACGGGGTATACAATACTGGACTGCAGAGCTTGTATATTGTTTTAGTTCCTGTAGTTGTAAATCAGAAGAAAAATCATAAATGAAGGAGGCAAGTATTTGCTGTTTAATTTTGCTGTGGAATATAGTAAAAACAAAAGAAATACTGCGTTTAGATGGTATGATGTAGCGGTAAACCAGATGTTATTGTTGTCAATTAGAGAAATAAGGTAAATGCCATTGAGGCTGGCGGTGAATTTTGTCAGCCGCCACCGTACACATACGCCATAGCGTTGTTTTCTAACGGATGTCTATCTGCACTGTTTGTTTACTAAAATCACCATAGCAACGCATACCGTCTTGCTTTTGCAGTCAGTGTTTCTTGCGTTTTTTTGCGTCCCTCGTCTAAATGCAGCATAAGGCAACAACAGCCATGCAAGTTTAGCCCAGGGGTGTCAAACTCATTTGCTCCGGAGGCCGTATTCAGTCTCGCTCTTATTTCGGTGAATATCAAGAAACTGTCCAGTCGTCCCCGTAATACCTTTTTTACTCAAACCACCGATTTTTTAATTAAAGGAGGTTAGGGGGGTGAGTTTAGTTATTTTTTAGCCAATTAGGCTATTCATTAATGATTGTCATATGAATACTAGGACCACTTTTTGTTAATTTCAAATCACCCAACTTCGGTAGAAGATTGTAGAACGATAGGCTTAGGCTATGTAAACTGCCTATCAAATTATTTTCAGATGGGGTGTTACTTTAAACTCACAAACGTTACATTGTTACATAATAACGTTACAAGTGAACTTGATTGTAACATTTTAGCTTTAAAATGTGACAATTCGCGCGTAAATGATCTTCATGGAAAAAACGTAACACAGACAATCACACCCAAATGAATGAACAAACACACTTAACAGTAGCATTATATGGTTCTGGCCTAAATGAAACAGAAAACGTTGAAATTACTCATGAACAAGATTTAAGGCAAACTTACCTTGTACCCCTTTGTTGGGAACGTCATTGACGTTGAAGCCTTTGGAACTGTATGCAGCCCTAACTTCATTGCAGCTTTTCGAATTGGGCTCAGCCTTCGTCGAAACAAAAAGCAGGGCCAATGTGTAAACCGTAGAGAACACTAACATCGTGTTCATTGATTCGGTTAAATAAAAAAATGTTATGGGCACACAAAACACGAGAAAAGCGTTCAGCTGTATTAGGTTACTAGGACAGTTTCAAATCGCACGTTGGGATTTCTTCATGGAGACCCGGATTTCCTTGCACTTCGCTGGCTACTAGCTAAAGCTCTAAAAGTTACCAAATTGGTTGACTAGTTAACCGGATTCTACATTCACCAACGTGCTTGGGCCACCTTAAAACTATACATATATGGGAAACATGAAGGCAATGTTGTAAAAAAAAAAAGTACCGTTTAGTCTTCAAAATGTTTTTCGAGTTCCAGACTCTCCCATATAATCAGAAAGCAGGTACAAAACATTGGTTTCAAACTTATTACAATTTTCCTAAATTAGGCAACCAAACGAAAACATCCAAACTTGTTTTTACAATTTGTCTGTAAAGTTGCATCCACCTCGATTTCGGTTCCAACGAAGGACAATGATGCGGGGAAAGTAAAAAAAAAAAAAAAAAAAAGTTTTTATAAAAATAAGTTGACCAAAAATGTTTGCAATCTTCAGCGAGCTACAGTTCCTTTACAGACATGACACTAGACTGTATTATACGCTAGGCGTGCTAAAGTCCTGAGGCTAAGCGCATAGCAAAGTCCCAGTGGATAGCTAGAATTGCGAGTTCCGGACAAAGACTTGGCAACACAAAATGCCCGGGGTGGAGCCTGGACCGGACCTTACGCTTCGATCACACCGATAGAGTTTTGCATTTGTAACACCAGAAATACACAGCTTTGCGTTGCAGAGACAGTGGGGCGTTGTGTTTGGTGCATAGGTATGCGTCAAACTGTATGCATAGACGGCTTGACAGAAATGGTAGCAGAAGGTGAATGTTTAACTTTTTTTGCACACATATCCAGATGATGCTGCATACTATTTGCTCATCGATATTGGTGTGATCAAGGCGTATTGCTACCATTTCCAGATGATGCTGCATACTATTTTGAGCTATACACTATTGGTGTGATCAAGGCATGTCACTACCCTCTGCCACCATTTCCTTCAAGCCTTTTACACATACAACTTGATACATAAGTTCGATAAATCCAACATATGCGCCTCTGCAACGCAATGCTGCAAGGCAAATGCAGCGTTTAAATGTACTTCTGGTGTACCAAAATGCAATACCCTGTTGGTGTAATTGAGACAGCATCGTTGCATTTTGGTACACCAGAAGTACATTCATTTCCAACTGCTGAACAAAAATATAAACGCAACATGCAACAATTTCAAAGGTTTTACTGAGTTACAGTTCATAGAAGGAAATGAGTCATTAGACCCTAATCTATGGATTTCACATGTCTGGGCAGGGGCGCAGCCATTGGTGAGCCTGGGAGGGAGCTATGCCCAGCCAATTAGAATATGGTTTTCCCCACAAAAGGGCTTTATTACAGACAGAAATACTCCTCAGACAATCCCGCAGGTGAAGAAGCCGGATGTGGAGGTCCTGGGCTGGTGTGGTTACACATGGTCTGCGGTTGTGAGGCCGGTTGGACGTACTGCCAAATTCTCTAAAACGATGTTGGAGACGGCTTATGGTAGAGAAATTAACATTAAATTCACTGGCAACAGCTCTGGTGGACATTTCTGCAGTCAACATTCCAACTGCATGCTCCTTAAAAACTTGAGACATCTGTGGCATGTGTTGTGTGACAAAACTGCACATTTTAAAGTGGCCTTTTATTGTCCCCAGCACAAGGTGCACCTGTGTAAGGATCATGCTGTTTAATCAGCTTCTTGATATGCCACACTAGTCAGGTGGATGGATTATCTTGACAAAGGAGAAATGCTCAAAAACAAGGATGTAAACATATTTGTGCACAACATTTGAGAGAAATATGCTTTTTGTGCATATGCAACATTTCTGGTATCTTTTATTTCAGATTATTAAACATGGGACCAACACTTTCCTAATCTGGATCCCTACAAATCAGCTGGCCTAGACAATCTGGACCCTCTCTAAATTTATCGGCCGAAATTGTTAGCCTGTTGCTACACTGGACGGTTCTGACTTAGAATATTTGGACAACTTCAAATAGTTAGACTGTAAACTCTCCTTTCAGACTCACATTAAGCATCTCCAATCCAAAATGAAATCTAGAATCGGCTTCCTGTTTCGCAATTAAACTTTCTTCACTCATGCTGCCAAACATACCCAGGTAAAACTGACCATCCTACCAATCCTCGACTTCGGCGATGTCATCTATAAAATAGCCTCCACTCAACAAATTGAATGCAGTCTGTCAGTGCCATCCGTTTTGTTACCAAAGCCCCATATACTACCCACCACTGCGACCTGTACGCTCTCGTTGGCTGGCCCTCACTTCATATTCGTCGCCAAACCCACTGGCTCCAGGTCATCTATAAGTCTTTGCTAGGTAAAGCCCCGCCTTATCTCAGCTCACTGGTCACCATAGCAACACCCACCCGTAGCTCGCGCCTCAACAGGTTCACTGGTCATCCCCAAAGCCAACAGTTCCTTTGGCCGCCTTTCCTTCCAGTTCTCTGCTGCCAATGACTGGAACGAATTGCAAAAATCACTGAAGCTGGAGACTTATATCTCCGTCTCTAACTTTAAGCATCAGCTGTCAGAGCAGCTTACCGATCACTGTACCTGTACACAGCCAATCTGTAAATAGCACACCCAACTACCTCATCCCCATATTGTTATTTATCTTCTTGCTCTTTTGCACCCCTGTATCTGTACTTGCACATCATCATCTGCACATCTATCACTCCAGTGTTAATGCTAAATTGTAATTATTTCGCCTCTATGGCCTAGTTATTGCCTTACCTCCATAATCTTCTACATTTGCACACACTGTACATATATTTTTCTATTGTGTTATTGACTGTACGTTTGTTTATGTGTAACTCTGTGTTGTTGTTTTTGTCGCACTGCTTTGCAGTTTGTCGCACTGCTTTGCTTCGCAGTTGTAAATGACAACTTGTTCTCAACTGGCCTACCTGGTTAAATAAAGGTGAAATAAAGAAAAAATAAAGAAAACATGTTACGTTTATATTTTTGTTCAGTATATATTTGTCAAGGGTGGAATGGCCATCTGGTAATTCTTGCAAATGCCAGATGGGCTGGAGCGTTTTTTGTTGGGTGGGCTGGTCGAAATTGAAACACAAAAATATGTTTTTTATATACAAATAAAACAATGAAAAATGTGACATGGCCCACGGCCCATGGGCCTGTGTAAATATATATTTTATAGATTTTTACGCAATTTCTATGTTATACTAACCGAAAATGAGCTTTTGGCTGATCAGTGGGCAACGGACGCCCCCTCTACCAAGATGGGCCAGCCCGGGTTTCTGGCTGAGCTGAGGTCACGCAAACTCACATTCAAAGTCGAACGCGACATTAGGAAAGCGACCTGCTCCGACTCTGTGATCTGTTAGGCAGCCAACATGATTTAGTCAAACAGTAAAGTGCATTATCCTCATGTCTCCCCTGCCCCTTTGCCTGTGCCATAGCTGGGGCCTGCTGATGTGATGAGAAAGCCACTCTCCTCCCCCCCAAACATATAACAAGCTTTGTCTCCTTGTCCCTGTCAAAGAGAGGAGGGTCTCAGCTTTCTGTAGGTATAATTATTTATTTCTCAATATTCAGCTCAATAACAACTATTTCACAACCAAAATATTTGATATGGCTTTGAGATATGGAGTGCTGCGTGCACGGAATGGGAACCAGCCATTACGAGGCCTTGTAGCTCTCATGGGTCGTAGCCTACAAACTCCAATTGTTTTTTAGAACATAACATTTACTGTTGGATGAATACATGGTTACTAGCAGTGGGTATTATATTTAGAGTTAGCAATCTAGTAAATGTGTTTTTAGTTTCTACTTCTTCAGGTGTTGAACCCCAAATTAATTAGCTTATGATATTAGTTAGTACACATAACGATGTCTGTAATTCATCTCTATATAAAAAAAAGGGCATTCTGGAGTCCTATTTTGACCGTAAAAAATATATAGTCTAATTGTGAGCACAAAATCCATGACAATCACTGGATTATGTTGCCCATCAAAAATCTTGAGTCATACCATTCCTGCTTGTATGTGTTAGATTAAATAACTTATTTATTGAATACCTCAGCAGTCTATTTATTATACTTCTTAATAAATCACAATTAATTACTTTATTAGATGATTGCTCGTTATTTGGGTCAGACCAAATCATGGGCTGGTGCCACCAACTGTAAAAGTAAGTGGCACCAGTGACACTAGCAGAAAATGATAGTCTGGAGCCCTGTAATAGAAATTAATAGGGTTCATCCCCCTTGGCGTTTTTCCTATTTTGTTGCAATACAACCTGTCATTTAAATAGATTTTTATTTGGATTTCATGTAATGGACATACACAAAATAGTCCAAATTGGTGAAGTGAAATGAAAAAAAATGGAGTAAATAAAAAACTGAAAAGTGATGTGTGCATACAGTGGGGAGAATAAGTATTTGATACACTGCCGATTTTGCAGGTTTTCCTACTTACAAAGCATGTAGAGGTCTGTAATTTTTATCATAGGGACACTTCAACTGTGAGAGACGGAATCTAAAACAAAAATCCAGAAAATCACATTGTATGATTTTTAAGTAATTAATTTGCATTTTATTGCATGACATAAGTATTTGATACATTAGAAAAGCAGAACTTAAGTCTTAGAACTTAAGAACTTAGGTCCTGCCGTGTAGTTCTGGGCTGATCCCTCACCTTTCTCATGATCATTGATGCCCCACGAGGTGAGATCTTGCATGGAGCCCCAGACCGAGGGTGATTGACCATCATCTTGAACTTCTTCCATTTTCTAAAAATTGCGCCAACAGTTGTTGCCTTCTCACCAAGCTGCTTGACTATTGTCCTGTAGCCCATCCCAGCCTTGTGCAGGTCTACAATTTTACCCCTGATGTCCTTACACAGCTCTCTGGTCTTGGCCTTTGTGGAGAGGTTGGAGTCTGTTTGATTGAGTGTGAGGACAGGTGTCTTTTATACAGGTAACAAGTTCAAACATGTGCAGTTAATACAAGTAATGAGTGGAGAACAGGAGGACTTCTTAAAGAAAAACTAACAGGTCTGTGAGAGACGGAATTCTTACTGGTTGGTAGGTGATCAAATACTTATGTCATGCAATAAAATGCAAATTAATTACTTAAAAATCATACAATGTGATTTTCTGGATTTGAAGTGCACCTATGATAAAAGTTACAGACCTCTACATGCTTTGTAAGTAGGAAAACCTGCAAAGTCGGCAGTGTATCAAATACTTGTTCTCCCCACTGTATGTGAGAATGCTGTTCATTGACTACAGCTCAGCGTTCAACACCATAGTGCCCACGAAGCTCATCACTAAGCTAAGGACCCTGGGACTAAACACCTCCCTCTGCAACTGGATCCTGGACTTCCTGACAGTACCTTCGCGGACCCCAGTTTGCAAACCCCTGCTGTAGGCTACATTGGCCTAGCTTACTTGCCTCCATAATATTTTTGTCTCTTTTGAATGTGAAACTCTTTTGTCCATTTGTAAGAAGTATTGGTCTCTGAAAAACATTTCTTTCTACCAAACCTTTTCCACATCTAATCTCACCCAATTACCCTCTGAAATCCGCTGTTGACCACTTCTCCAGCATCATAACTTCCCATAGGCACAGATGTATAGAATGTCAGATACATATGCTGCCCTGTGTGTGACTCAGACTCACTTTCAAACAATTGGCAAATCCCCTGTGTTCAAAGGTCTCAGCTTCAAAGCCCCCAGACAGCAACAAACACGGGTAACGATCTACGGCCGGGGAGAAGGTTGGTTGCTTTCAAAGTATTGCTGCCTGTCTTGAAATGTGACACAGTGCTGCAAACTGGGTGTGTAGTGGAGTACCAGGGCTGTGTCCCAAATGGCACTCTATTCCCTATGTAGCGCAGTATGTTATATGAGGAACGGGGTGCCATTTAGGACTCAGCATAGGTGTGTAGTGTGGAGTACTGGCGCTGTCGCAGGCGGTGGAGATGAATGGACACGCAGGGAAATCTCATTCACAGGATGACAGACAGTCTTCTATGACACCACCACCCCCATTCTCTCCTCTCTCCATTCCAGGCCTGATGTTCAATCACAGCCACAGCAGCACTGCTGTCTGTCAGATGCTTCATAATTAAAGGAGAGATTTGCCAGCACCAATGTTATAGTCCGGTGTCCAGACCCCATATTGAGTGTCTAGGTCTTGTCTCAGTGTCGGATAAATGTTTGCTGCAACCTGGACTTAGGGGTAGACGTAACATAGCACATGTAAATCCGGGACACTCCAATTAGTATGGTATGTATTCATTTGTGGTTGTCCATCATCCATTTCGTTGATGTGTTATGAAATCCAATTTGTTGTCACTAACGTTAACTAGGTGGCTTTTTTTTCTTTCACCTTTATTTAACCAGGTAGGCTAGTTGAGAACAAGTTCTCAATTGCAACTGCGACCTGGCCAAGATAACGCATAGCAATTCGACACATACAACAACACAGAGTTACACATGGAATAAACAAACATACAGTCAGTAATACAGTAGAACAAAAGAAAACAAAAAGTCTATATACAGTGAGTGCAAATGAGGTAAGATAAGGGAGTTAAGGCAATAAATAGGCCATGGTCGAAGTATTTACAATATAGCAATTAAACACTGGAATGGTAGATATGCAGAAGATGAATGTGCAAGTAGAGATACTGGAGTCCAAAGGAGCAAGATAAACAAATAAATACAGTATGGGGATGAGGTAGGTAGATCGATGTGCTGTTTACAGGTGCAGTGATCTGTGAGCTGCTCTGACAGCTGATGCTTAAAGCTAGTGAGGGAGATATGAGTCTCCAGCTTCAGTGATTTTTGCAGTTCGTTCCAGTCATTGGCAGCAGAGAACTGGAAGGAAAGGCAACCAAAGGAGGAATTGGCTTTGGGAGTGACCAGTGAGATATACCTACTGGAGCACGTGCTACGAGTGGGTGCTGCTATGGTGACCAGTGAGCTGAGATAAGGCGGGGCTTTACCTAGCAGAGACTTGTAGATAACCTGTAGCCAGTGGGTTTGGCGACGAATATGAAGCGAGGGCCAACCAACGAGAGCGTACAGGTCGCAGTGGTGGGAAGTGTATGGGGCTTTGGTGACAAAACGGATGGCACTGTGACAGACTGCATTCAATTTGTTGAGTGGAGGCTATTTTATAGATGACATCGCCGAAGTCGAGGATTGGTAGGATGGTCAGTTTTACGAGGGTATGTTGGCAGCATGAGTGAAGGATGCATTGTTGCGATATAGGAAGCTGATTCTAGATTTAATTTTGGATTGGAGATGCTTAATGTGAGTCTGGAAGGTGAGTTTACAGTCTAACCAGACACCTAGGTATTTGTAGTTGTCCACGTATTCTAAGTCAGAGCCGTCCAGAGTAGTGATGCTGGACGGGCGGGCAGGTGCGGGCAGCGATCGGTTGAATAGCATGCATTTAGTTTTACTTGCATTTGGATGCCACGGAAGGAGAGTTGTATGGCATTGGTGTCGTCTGCGTAGAGGTGGATCAGAGAATCACCAGCAGCAAGAGCATTGATGTATACAGAGAATAGAGTCGGCCCGAGATTTGAACCCTGTGGCACCCCCATAGAGACTGCCAGAGGTCTGGTCAACAAGCCCTCCAATTTGACACACTGAACTCTATCTGAGAAGTAGTTGGTGAACCAGGCGAGGCAATCATTTGAGAAACTAAGGCTGTCGAGTCTGCCAATAAGAATGTGGTGATTGACAGAGTCAAAAGCCTTGGCCAGGTCGATGAATACAGCTGCACAGTAATGTCTCTTATTGATGGCGGCTATGATGTCGTTTAGGACCTTGAGTGTGGCTGAGGTGCACCTATGACCAGGTCGGAAACCAGGTTGCATAGTGGAGAAGGTACGGTGGGATTCGAAAAGGTCAGTGATTTGTTTTTTTAACTTGGCTTACAAAGACCTTAGAAAGGCAAGGTAGGATAGATATAGGTCTGTAACAGTTTGGGTCTAGAGTGTCTCCCCCTTTGAAGAGGGGGATGACCGCGGCAGCTTTCCAATCTTTGGGGATCTCAGACGATACGAAAGAGAGGTTGAAAAGGCTAGTAATAGGGGTTGCAACAATTGCGGCGGATATTTTAGAAATAGAGGGTCCAGATTGTCTAGCCCAGCTGATTTGTAGGGGTCCAGATTTTGCCACTCTTTCAGAACATCAGCTTTCTGGATTTGGGTGAAGGAGAAATGTGGGAGGTTTGGGCAAGTTGCTGTGGGGGGTGCAGGGCTGTTGATCGGGGTAGGGGTAGCCAGGTGGAAAGCATAGCCAGCCGTAGAAAAATCCTTATGAAAATGATCAATTATCATAGATTTATCGGTGGTGACAGTGTTTCCTAGCCTCAGTGCAGTGGGCAGCTGGGAGGAGGTGCTCTTACTCTCCATGGACTTAAGTGTCCCAAAACTTTTTGGAATTAGTGCTACAGGATGCAAATTTATGTTTGAAAAAGCTAGCCTTAGCTTTCCTAACGCACTGTGTATATTGGTTCCTGACTTCCCTGAAAAGTTGCATATTGCGGGGGCTATTCGATGCTAATGCAGAACGCCACAGGATGTTTTTGTGCTGGTCAAGGGCAGTCAAGTCTGGGGTGAACCAAGGGCTATATCTGTTCTTATTTCAATTTTTGGGGAATGGGGCATGCTTATTTAAGATGGTGAGGAAATTACTTTTAAAGAACAACCAGGCATCCTCTACTGACAGGATAAGGTCAATCCATCCAGGATACCCGGGCCAGGTCGATTAGAAAGGCCTGTTCGCTGAAATGTTTTAGGGAGCGTTTGACAGTGATGAGGGGTGGTCGTTGGACCGCTGACCCATTACGGAAACAGGCAATGAGTCAGTGATCACTGAGATCCTGGTTGAAGACAGCAGAGGTGTATTTAGAAGGCAAGTTTGGCAGGATGATATCGAAGAGGGTGCCCATTGTTTTGGATTTAGGGTTGTACCTGGTAGGTTCCTTGATAATTTGTGTGAGATTGAGGGATTCTAGCTTAGATTGTAGGACGGCCGGGGTGTTAAGCATATCCCAGTTTAGGTCACCTAACAGTACGAACTCTGAAGATAGATGGGGGGCAATCAATTCACATATGGTGTCCAGGGCACAGCTGGGGGCTGAGGGGGGTCTATAACAAACGGCAACGGTGAGAGACTTGTTTCTGAAAAGTTGGATTTTTAGAAGTAGAAGCTCAAATTGTTTGGGAACAGACCTGGATAGTATGACATAACTCTGCAGGCTATCTCTGCAGTAGATTGCAACTCCGGCCCCTTTGGCAGTTCTTTCTTGTTGGAAAATGTTGTAGTTAAGGATGGACATTTAGTTAGCTGGTGAGCAGCTTATGGGGGTTCCTGTTCTAAATTAAAGAAAATAGCAGATCCGTACCACATTGGGTGAGGCGGGTTGCAGGGGAGTATATTCAGTCCGTAGATGGAAAGTGAGATTAAAATATATACAAAGAAAGCGATATAAACACGGGACAGGACGGGACAAGACAAAACACACTTCCGACTGCTACGCCATCTTGGAATTTGCGTATATACAGCGGGGAGAACACGTATTTGATTTTGCAGGTTTTCCTACTTACAAAGCATGTAGAGGTCTGTAATTTTTTATCATAGGTACACTTCAACTGTGATAGACGGGATCTAAAACAAAAATCCAGAAAATCACATTGTATGATTTTTAAGTAATTCATTTGCATTTTATTGCTTGACATAAGTATTTGATCACCTACCAACCAGTAAGAATTCCGTCTCTCACAGACCTGTTAGTTTTTCTTTAAGAAGCCCTCCTGTTCTCCACTCATTACCTGTATTAACTGCACATGTTTGAGCTTGTTACCTGTATAAAAGACACCTGTCCACACACTCAATCAAACAGACTCCAACCTCTCCACAATGGCCAAGACCAGAGAGCTGTGTAAGGACATCAGGGGTAAAATTGTAGACCTGCACAAGGCTGGGATGGGCTACAGGACAATAGTCAAGCAGCTTGGTGAGAAGGCGACAACTGTTGGCGCAATTATTAGAAAATGGAAGAAGTTCAAGATGACGGTCAATCACCCTCGGTCTGGGGCTCCGTGCAAGATCTCACCTCGTGGGGCATCAATGATCATGAGGAAGGTGAGGGATCAGCCCAGAACTACACGGCAGGACCTGGTCAATGACCTGAAGAGAGCTGGGACCACAGTCTCAAAGAAAACCATTAGTAACACACTACGCCGTTGTCACGAATCCCGCCGAAGATGGTGCCTCTTCCTGTTTGGGCGGCGCTCGGCGGTCGTCGTCGCCGGCCTACTAGCTGCCACCGATCCCCTTTTCTGTTTCATTTCGTGTGGTCTGATTAGTGCACCTGTTTCTTGTTTGGGTTTTGGGCTATTTAAACCCGGTAGGCCCGTTGGCTTTTGTGCGGGCTTGTTTTTCTGTTATTGGTGTGTGTTTATTTTGGTGGATTTTATTTCCCGAACCGTTTCGTTCTGTTTGTTTTGGACTGGGTCTTTTAGCGCCCGTGTGTATTGAGTTGACCGACACTCTGTTGTTTGGGAATAAATATATCCACGTATCAAACTACCCTGCTCTCTGCGCCTGACTCCTCCACCCACTACTTCTAGAAGTCCTGACAGCCGTCATGGATTAAAATCCTGCAGCGCACGCAAGGTCCCCCTGCTCAAGCCAGCACATGTCCAGGCCCGTCTGAAGTTTGCCAAGGACCATCTGGATGATCCAGAGGAGGAATGGGAGAAGGTCATGTGGTCTGATGAGCCAAAGATAGAGCTTTTTGGTCTAAACTCCACTCGCCGTGTTTGGAGGAAGAAGAAGGATGAGTACAACCCCTAGAACACCATCCCAACCGTGAAGCATGGAGGTGGAAACATCATTCTTTGGGGATGCTTTTCTGCAAAGGGGACAGGACGACTGCACCGTATTGAGGGGAGGATGGATGGGGCCATGTATCGCGAGATCTTGGCCAACAACCTCCTTCCCTCAGTAAGAGCATTGAAGATGGGTCGTGGCTGGGTCTTCCAGCATGACAACGACCCAAAACACACAGCCAGGGAAACTAAGGAGTGGCTCCGTAAGAAGCATCTCAAGGTCCTGGAGTGGCTTAGCCAGTCTCCAGACCTGAACCCAATAGAAAATCTTTGGAGGGAGCTGAAAGTCCGTATTGCCCAGCGACAGCCCCGAAACCTGAAGGATCTGGAGAAGGTCTGTATGGAGGAGTGGGCCAAAATCCCTGCTGCAGTGTGTGCAAACCTGGTCAAGAACTACAGGAAACATATGATGTCTGTAATTGCAAACAAAGGTTTCTGTACCAAATATTAACTTCTGCTTTTCTGATGTATCAAATACTTATGTCATGCAATAAAATGCAAATTAATTACTTAAAAATCATACAATGTGATTTTCTGGATTTTGTTTTAGATTCCGTCACTCACAGTTGAAGTGTACCTATGATAAAAATTGCAGACCTCTACATGCTTTGTAAGTAGGAAAACCTGCAAAATCGGCAGTGTTTCAAATACTTGTTCTCCCCACTGTATATATATATTTTTGTTGCTAAAAATATGGGTCTCAAAATAGGTGGGTCTCTGCTTGCCATAGATTTTCAAGTAGATTTAAATCAAAACTGTAACTCGCCCACTAAGGAACGTTCATTATCTTCTTGGTAAGCAACTCCAGTGTAGATTTGGCCTTGTGTTTTAGGTTATTGTTCTGCTTAAAGGTGCATTCATCTCCCAGTATCTGGTGGAAAGCAGACTGAACCAGGTTTCCTCTAGGATTTTGCCTGTGCTTAGCTCCATTCCATTTAGTTTTTATTCTGAAAAACTCCCCAGTCCTTAAAACTTCTTGCCACTAGGGGGGTGCCATTTCGACATAGTCCAAATTCGTCTCCAAATTAAACTGCCTCGTACTCAATTCTTGCTCGTACAATATGCATATTATTATTACTATTGGATAGAAAACACTCTCTAGTTTCTAAAACCGTTTGAATTATGTCTGTGGGTGAAACAGAACTCGACTTAGAGCAATTTTCCTATGTGTATGTCAGAATTCAGAATTGTACTGGCTGTTCTGAGACCTGTGTATTAATTTGCCTGTCCTCTATTGGTTGAGATGCATTGCATACGCCTTCCCCTGGGTGTCAGCGAATAGGGAGACTTGAAATGGAGTCTCTGCATAGTTCCCAAAGGTTATAAATTGATTGGAATCACGGTGGCCAATCTTTTGGATCTTCGCTCGGGCGCAAAGAGGAGCTTTGCGTATCGTTGTGGAAGCTCTGGTTTTAGCTCCTTAGATAATTCCGGTCATGTTTTTATTCGATATAAGCTTTAAAGACATCATAATCTTGTTATTTTGAACCAAATTATTTCAGTTTATATCAGTTTATTGCGATTTTCTGGCATTTCTTTGTGACGCACTTTCAAGAGTTGGACACTTTCCCTGTACATGCCGAACGTTAGTGGCCATTTCGACAGGACAAGAGGACATCTTTCGACCAAAAGACGATTAGACCGGAGAAAGGACACATTGCCCAAGATTCTGATGGAAGCTCAGCTAATAGTAAGAACTATTTATGCTGATAAATCGTTGTTCTGTTGAAAAATGTTAAACGCATAAGCTGCCATTTTTTTTGGGGTAGCTTCGCTTTGGCGCAACTTGTATTGCGCAGTAAGGTTAATTTAAAAAATGTAATTCAGCGATTGCATTAAGAACTAATTTGTCTTTCAAATGCTGTCCACGCTGTATTTTTTAGTCAAGTTTATGATTATTTAATGATTAGACTAAGTCACTCTCCAAGATGGCGCCCGACATTTTCTGCCCAGTTTAGCTACTTTTCTCATTGTATAACCACGATTTGTGATGCTAAATATGCACATTTCCGAACAAACTCTATATGCATTGTGTAATATGATGTTACAGGACTGTCATCTGAAGAATTCTGAGAAGGTTAGTGAAAAAATTAATATATTTTGGTGGCGATAACGTTATCGCCCCCTTTGCCTTGATTTAATGCTGGTGTGATGTTAGCTCATGTGGTATGCTAATATAACGATATATTGTGTTTTCGCTGTAAAACACTTAGGAAATCTGAAATATTGTCTGGATTCACAAGATCTGTGTCTTTCGATTGCTGTAGGCTGTGTATTTTTCAGAAATGTTTTAGGATGAGTATTTTGGTAATTGACGTCGGTCTCTGTGATTTATACCTGAAAAATGCAAATTTTTCTAAAAAAACATATCCTATACCATAAATATGTTATCAGACTGTCATCTTATGAAGTTGTTTCTTGGTTAGTGGCTATATATATCTTTATTTAGTCGAATTAGTGATAGCTACTGATGCAGGAAAAAAATGGTGGAGAAAAAAAGTTGTGTCTTTTGCTATCGTGGTTAGCTAATAGATTTACATATTGTGTCTTCCCTGTAAAACACTTAGAAAATCTGAAATATTGTCTGGATTCACAAGATCTGTGTCTTTCGATTGCTGTAGGCTGTGTATTTTTCAGAAATGTTTTAGGATGAGTATTTTGGTAATTGACGTCGGTCTCTGTAATTATTCCGGCTGCTTCCAACGCTATTTCAGATTGCAGCTGCAATGTACAACTGTGATTTATACCTGAAAAATGCACATTTTTCTAAAAAAACATATCCTATACCATAAATATGTTATCAGACTGTCATCTTATGAAGTTGTTTCTTGGTTAGTGGCTATATATATCTTTATTTAGTCGAATTAGTGATAGCTACTGATGCAGGAAAAAAATGGTGGACAAAAAAAAGTTGTGTCTTTTGCTATGGTGGTTAGCTAATAGAAATACATATTTTGTCTTCCCTGTAAAACATTTAAAAAATCGGAAATGATGGCTGGATTCACAAGATCTGTATCTTTCATTTGGTGTCTTGGACTTGTGATTTCATGAATATTTGATTATATGATATCCCTGTCGCTTTAGGCTAGGCTATGCTAGTCAGCTTTTTTGATGGGGGGGATCCCGGATCCGGGTTTGTGACTCTATAAAGGTTGATGATTACAAACATACCCGTAATATGATGCAGCCACCACTATACTTGAAAATATGAAGAGTGATACTCAGTAATGTGTTGTATTGGATTTTCCCCAAACATAACACTTTTTATTGCTTTGCCACATCTTTTGCAGTATTACTTGTTGCAATCAGGATGCATGTTTTGGAATATTTTTATTCTGTAAAGGCTTCCTTGTTTTCACTCTGTCAATTAGGTTAGTATTGTGGAGTAACTACAATTTTAACGTATTCGCTGAGAATCGGGAAGCAAGTACAGGGAGTGAATCATGTTATAAGTAAATGAACATGGACAAAACAAGAAACACGAGCAGCGTACAGACATGAAACAACTGAACAGAAACAATAGCGCCTGGGGAAGAAACCAAAGGGAGTGACAGATATAGGGAAGGTAATCAAGAAGGTGATGAAGTCCAGGTGAGTCTGATGAGGCGCTGGTACGCGTAACGATGGTGAGAAGTGTGCGCCGGAGAGGGAGTATACGTGAAACCAATGTTGTTGATCCATCCTCAGTTGTCTCCTGTCACAGCCATTCAACTCTGTAACTGTTTTAAAGTCACCAATGGCGAAATCCTTGAGCGGTTTCCTTCGTCTCTGGCAACTGAGTTATATAGGACGCCTAAATGTTTGTAGTGACTGGGTGTATTGATACAACATCCAAAGTGTATTAATAACTTTATTTTGCTGAAAGGGATATTCAATGTCTGCTTTTACATTTTTACCCATCTAGCAATAGGTGCCCTTCTTTGCGAGGCGTAGGAAAGCTCCTTGGTCTTTGTGGTTGAATCTGTGTTTGAATTTCACTGCAGATAATTGTATGTGTGGGGTACAGAGATGAGGTAGTCATTCAAAAATCATGTGAAACACTATTATTGCACACAAAGTCCATGCAACTTATTATGTGACTTATTAACATCATTTTTACTCCTGCACTTATTTAGGCTTGCCATAACAAAGAGGTTGTATTCTTATTGCCAAGATGTTTCAGCTTTTCACTTTTAATTGATTTGTAAACATTTTGAAAAACATAACTACACAATAAATCGCAATTTAATCAATGTTTTATTCAGGCTGCAACACATCAAAATGTGGACAACGTTCAAGAGGTGTGAATACTTTCTGAAGGAATTGTATGTGTGTGTTTATTGCCTTGTCTAAAAGCTTTGGCCACATTCCATTAGTTATTGTCCAGGGCATGTGATCGAACAGACTGGCCCATCTGGGGCTGTCGCTGGCTGGGAGTGCAGAACCGGGTGGGGAGCAGAACCGTGTGTCTGTTCGTCTGCTTCCACACACACGGGCTGTACACAGGGGCGCACGGAGAGGCTGGGAAGGCCTGAGCCAAGAACAACGAGCTGCCCAGAGGAGGGCGTTCCGCGGGCCACATAGCAGCCTGCAACAACACTGGCTCTGTGAGCTCAGCTCTGCTCTTCTCTGCCCTCTCCACCTCCACAGCACTTACTGTTATTGTAGCAGAGGAACCCTCCCACACCAAGGGCATGGCAGGGGGATTAAGAGGGTGGAGAGGGAGTAGAAGAAAGAGAAGAGAGGAAGGAGAGGGAGCAAGAGAGAGAACATGGGGATGAGGCAGAGAGGGAGAGAGGAGGGTGGAGAAAACAAGAAGAGATAAGGAGAGTCAGGGGAAACACTGGCAATAAAAAGGGAAAGGAGTTAAAGATAAAGAGGGGTGAGAGGGTTAAGAGAGCAGAGGTATAGATTCCTATGTCTGCCTCGCTGTATCCTCATCTAACATGGCAGTATGACCGTATGTATGAGTTAGTGATAATTGATTATTTTGCTCTGCTAAGGAGGGACACCCATGGCTGTATCAGCTCCAAGCCAACATTCCAGACTGCCCTATCAATGGTGGCTTTGTGGGATAAATGCAAGTTAACACCTATTAATTAAAATGGCCAGTGTGGGACTGCATACATTCCAAATGGCACCCTATTCCCGATATAGTGCACTACTTTTGGCCAGGACCGTGGGCCCTTCAGAAGTAGCGCACTATATAGGGAATAGATTGCCATTTGGGACGCAGCCTGGGTGAATCCCAGTGGTGTCAGAGATGGGATGACCAGTATACAGCGCCAATATGCCTCCTCTCTCTCTCTCGCTTTCTCTCAATTTTCTCTCCATGTATTTACAGACCACAGCCTCAGAGAGCAGATAGACAGAGAGATACAGAAAGAGATAGAGACGGAGAAAGTGAGACAGACTTGAATTCGAACACGAATTCTTCCGGAGCCAGTTACCGTTCCAGCCAGGGCGAGGAGATGGAAAATCTGTGTGAGAGCTGGGCATAGAGGAGCGGAGAGCGTAGAGAGGTAAAAACCATAACAAATCCATCATACAAAGAGCTGATTCTGTGCTGAGGCTTTGAGACTGTGGCACGGGGCTATGTAACATTACAGAGCAGGCCAGGCAAGTAAATCTCCCAGCGCTCACTGCACTGCAGAGGATGAGATAGAGAGAGAAGGCTAGAGGGTGAGAGAGAGGGGAGAGACTCTCCTAACAGCGGAGTCCATGGAGCAGGAATGAGGGAGAAGACCTGGAGCCAGGCTTAAGACTCTGGATGGCCTTGGGTGGGACCAGGCCTCTGGCCTCTCCTTTGACCCTCTATAGAACTCAACAGAGCTAACAAGAGAGGAACACTGCTTTTCTGTTGTTAGTCAACCAGACCTCATTGAAAACCTGAGGAACAAAGTCTGATCTCAAATGCAAAATGCTTAACCTTCATATACAGAAATGCTGACAACCTAGCCAACCTAGCCAAACTCCCCCGGGCCATAATAATAACATGTCAGTCATTACCTGTTTGGGTTGTCATACATACTTGCTTCAACACAGAAAGTAATGTTGGGCTATTTAGATGTGAATAACTCATTTGACGAGTGTCATCTCCCTAACAATGAATACATAGACCCTAACCCCATTCTTGTCCTGTCATGGTGGGGCAACATAGATTTCGGTGGGGGAAAACAATTTGAGGTTGTCTGACTGAGTACATGTTGAGCTCCCGTTGTGCTGCCAAATTATCCATTTGAGCCTTATTAGTGGTCAGGCTGTGGTTCCCACATGAAAAAATACTATAGTTTAATATAGTATAAATACTGTAATATTACTATAGTAAAAGTACTAGTGTTTTTTTGGACTGTAGTGTACTGTAGTATTTACTGTAGTGTTTTTGTGGACAGTACTACAGTGTTTTTGTTTTATTTATTATTTCCTTGAGGAAACCTACTGGACAAATATAATCATTAAATATTACTTTGTTTGCTCAGAATGTTCGTGCAATAATTTCCCACGACTTACAAACACTTCTGGATCATGAATCGGAAGCTACACACTTACACTACTATAGTATTTTTTCATGTGGGCACCGATGTGTGCTGAGTGTTTGTGGACTGCGGCAGAGCTGACAGACAAGATCCAGGAATGAGTCTGGAATACATTTTGCGCATCCAAAAGTGCCTGTGAATGTAAATAAAGCTCTTAAACAAACAACTTTTTTTCAGGAAGCACACACACACCAAAAATGCTTAGGGAAGAATGGGAGACAGGTGGGGCCCCCCTTTACTGTCGAAACTGGGAACTATGGTTCCCATTTATTTTCTTAGATTGGTGTCATTTGAATTCCAACTGAGACTCCTCTTCCCCCCCCCTGGCTGCTTTTAAGGCTTTTACCCCAGATCATTTTAAGAGAGGCTCACAGACACACACACACACACACACACACACACACACACACACACACACACAGACAGACAGACAGACAGACAGACAGACAGACAGACAGACAGACAGACAGACAGACAGACAGACAGACAGACAGACAGACAGACAGACAGACAGACAGACAGACAGACAGACAGACAGACAGACAGACAGACAGACAGACAGACAGACAGACAGACAGACAGACAGACAGACAGACAGACAGACAGACAGACAGACAGACAGACAGACAGACAGACAGACAGACAGACAGACAGACAGACAGACAGACAGACAGACAGACAGACAGACAGACAGACAGACAGACAGACAGACAGACAGACAGACAGACAGACAGACAGACAGACAGACAGACAGACAGACAGACAGACAGACAGACAGACAGACAGACAGACAGACAGACAGACAGACAGACAGACAGACAGACAGACAGACAGACAGACAGACAGACAGAAAGCCTGTTTCATTATTTTTGTGAGAGGTGTGGAGCCATAGAGGAGGAGGTGGAGAGATAAATCCTGTGTCTTTTAGTTAGATTAGGGCAACCATCCATCCTCCAGCCAAGGAGCATCTGTGTGTTTTTCAACCCCTCCTCACATCTGCTGCCTGTCAGCCTGCCTGTTAGCTCTTCCCGTCTCACACCAACCAAACCTGCAGCGCACATGCCCTCTACACAGCTACCACATGTCCAACACACTTATCCATCTACCTTACACATGGCTGTAAATATTCACATACATTGTAACCTCACTTGCCAAGCTTATAGCCCCACTCACATCTGTGAATGAGCCTACAGCTCTCCATGTAAACATTGATAAATGCTGTATCCAGATGAAGCACAGTTAATTGTGAGTGTGTCCCAAATTCCCTATATAGTGTTTGGTGTATGTATGGCTGCTTCGATGGAGACGTGTGGTCGGCGCCGTGTGACTCACCTATCAGGTGGTGAGGGGTCAAAGGTGACACCTGGAGCTAATTAGCATTAGCTCCATCTGGATTTAGCATTCCAGATTCTAAACTGGCAATACGGCTGACTGTTAACTCTACCCATAGGGAGAGGAGAATGTTTTTACGCGTGTGAATCCAACTACCTATTCTCACAAGTATTCTGCCTCACTTCCTCTCCTTGTCTCCTCATCAACTCCATCCGTCTGTCGCTCCATAAATGTGAAGCAGACCTGAGAATTGACCCCTGCCCTCTCTCGTTCAGTGTGTTTCACATTGCCAGCATATTTACACTTTGTATTTTGCTAACCCCTGGTAAAAGGCTCAAGAGCAATGAAAAAAACAGCTTTTTTGTGTGTTTACAGTGACCAAATGTCTGAGGACTGGAAAATAACAAGAGCTCTATTCACAGAACCCATGCTGGGAACTGTGCAGAGCAGGCGGTGAGAGAGAGAGAGACCCAGGGTCCATCAAGCTCAGCAGAAAGGCCCTGGTTCTTATCCCTCAACACGATTTAGACCTCAGACTTTATGTGCCCGGTTCCCAGACACAGATTAAGTCTGTCCGGGAAAGGTTTATTAGTGGTGTTCTATTGAAGATATCACTTCAACATTGTATGAGGGTGCGTCTCATATTAATATAGTGTACTACTTTTTAGGTCCTGCAGAAGCACAGACGATTCCTTGGGCTATCTGAACTAAGACAATGCGCTCTTCCTTCGGACATTGTGTGTACATTTGAATAAAACAGTCAATTTAACTGTTGAATCACATCTACACTCAAACTAAACTCTAACATGTTAAAAATTCCAAAAGTGTGTTGTCATTCAAATAAATGAGAAGTTCTCTTTTGGCATTTCCCATGTCTTGTTTGTTCAACTTTTACGAAGATTTTAACCCACTTAACCTAAAACTTCCCGCAAGTTATCGTTGTAAAGCCGTAGTTATTTTGTTGCTTTGTCAATTTCATTTCTAAAGACTATTATTTAATTTGTGTAATTAGTGATTAATTTACATTTGTCATTCAGATTTAAGGTCTTAAGGTCAACACTGTTGCATGAACTGAACTCTCATTTTAATATTGTAAAACTATTCATAAAAAAAAAAAAATCGAACAAACATTGAACATCTAATAGTCAAATCATAGTGTAAAAGCAGGTGAGCTGCTTCTACTCTTTTGTGATGGAAAACGGAGTGCGTCGAGCATACCAAGTCAATGCTGTTACCCATAGATACTGTACAGTGCCTTCAGAATGTAGCCACACCCCTTGACTTAACATTTTGCTTTGTTACAGCCTGAATTTAAAATTGATTAAATTGAGATTTTGTTTCACTGGCCTACACACGATACCCCCTGATAAATTGACGCTGATGGATAGGGCTGTCGTGCTTCTAGCTCTTAGGAAACTTGGCAGTATTTAGTTTTTTTATGTGCTATTTCTTACATTATTAGCCCAGGAAATGTTTTGTGTTATTGCATACAGCCGGGAAGAACTTTAGGATATCAGAGTGGCAGTAACTCACCAGCATTACCAGCATCACGACCAGGAATACGACTTTAACGAAACGGATCCTTTCTTCGTACCCCCCAGTGCAATTGAACTGTTTCCAGAGGCTGATCCAAAACACAGCTGGCAGAAAATTAAGACATTAAGGATTGTAACATACTATGTTTCACGGAAACATGGCTCTCTCGAGATATAATGTCTGAGATCGTACAGCCAGTTGGGTTCTGAGTTCATCCCGAGATAGGAATACATATCTCTCTGGGAAGAAGAAGGGCGGGTGTGTATGTTTCATGATTAACTACTCATGGTGTGATTGTGATAACATACAGGAACTCAAGTCCTTTTGTTCACCTGACCTGGAATACCTCACAATCATATGCCAACGGTATTACCTCCCAAGAGAATTCTCTTCGGTTATAGAAACAGCCCTGTATATTTCCCCTCAAACCGATACCACGACGGCCGTCAAAGAACTTCACTGGACTTTAGGCAAACTGGAAACCACATATCCTGAGGCCGCATTTATTGTAGCTGGGGATTTTAACAAAGCACATTTCAGAAAAATGTTATCGACCACTGCTACTCCAATTTCCGGGGTGCCTACAAGGCCCTCCCCTGCCCTCCCTTTGGCAAATATGATCACGACTCCATTCTGCTTCTCCCTTCCTATAGGCAGAAACTCAAACAGGAAGTACCCGTGCTAAGGACTATTCAACACTGGTCTGACAAATCGGAATCCACGCTTCAAGATTGTTTTGATCACACGGACTGGGATGTGTTCCGGGTAGCCTCCGAGAACAACATAGACGAAAACACTGATACGGTGACTGAGTTTATCAGGAAATGTATAGGAGATGTTGTACCCACTGTGACTATTAAAACCTACCCTAACCAGAAACCGTGGCAGCATTCACGCAAAACTGAAAGCGCGAACCATCACATTTAACCTTGGCAAGGTGACTGAGAATATGACCAAATACAAACAGTGTAGAAATTCCCTCAGTAAGGCAATCAAACAGGCAAAACGTCAGTACAGAGACAAAGTGGAGTTGCAATTCAACAGCTCAGACACGAGACGCATGTGGCAGGGGCTACAGAAAATCACATTTCAAAGGGAAAACCAGCCACGTCGCGGACACCAACGTCTTGCTTCCGGACAAGCTAAACACCTTCTTCACCCGCTTTGAGAATAACACAGTGCCACCGATGTGGCTCGCTACCAAGGACTATGGATTCTCCTTCTCCGTGGCCGACGTGAGTAAGACAATTTAAGTGTGTTAACTCTCGCAAGGCTGCCGGCCCAGACGGCATCCCTAGCCGTGTCCTTAGAGCATGTGTTTACGGACATATTCAATCTCTCCCTATCCCAGTCTGCTGTCCCCACATGCTTCAAGATGTCCATCATTGGTCCTGTACCCAAAAAAGCAAAGGTAACTGAACTAAATGACTATCGCCCCGTAGCACTCACTTCTGTCTTCATGAAGTGCTTTGAGAGACTAGTCAAGGATCATATCACCTCTACCTTACCTGACACCCTAGACCCACTTCAATTTGCTTATCGCCCCAATAGATCCACAGACGATGCAAGCGCCATCGCACTGCACATTGCCCTATCCCATCTGGACAAGAGGAATATCTATGTAAGAATTCTGTTCTTTGACTATAGCTCAGCATTCAACACCATAGTACCCTCCAAGCTCATCATTAAGCTTAATGAATGAAAAATGAAAAGCTGAAATAACTTGAGTCAATAAGTATTGACTTTGTTAGGGCAAGCCTAAATAAATGTGCTTAACAAGTCACATAATAAAGTTTCATGGACTCACTCCGCGTGCAATAATAGTGTTTAACATGATAAATGAGTACGGTCCCTCAGTCGAGCAGCGAATTTCAAACACAGATTCAACCTCAAAGACCAGGGAGGTTTTGCAATGCCTCTCAAAGAAGGGCACCTATAGGTTAAAAGAAAGAAAAAAACGGACATTGAATATCCCTTTGAGCACGGTGAAGTGATTAATTACACTTTGGATGGTTTATCAATACACCCAGTCACTACAAAGATACAGGCGTCCTTCCTAACTCAGTTGCCGGAGAGTCAATGGTGACTAAAACAGTTACAAAGTTTAATGGCTGTGATAGGAGAAAACTGAGGATGGATCAACAACATTGTATTTACTCCACAATACTAACCTCATTTACAGAGTGAAGAGAAGGAATCCTGTTCAGACAAAACATGCATCCTGTTTGCAACAAGGCAGTAGTACTGCAGTAGTACTACAAGAAATGCTGCAAAGCAATTCACTTTTTGTCCTGAATAGAAGGTGTTATGTTTTGGGCAAATCCAGTACAACGCATTACTGAGTACCACTCTCCATATTTTCAAGCATAGTGGTAGCTTCATTATGTTATGTGTTATGTGTATGCTTGCAATCGTTTCTTTTTTATCCTGCGTGTGTGTGTGTGTGTGTGTGTGCGTGGTCCCTGCTAATTTCTCCAGCTTGATTTAAAAAAAATAAACAGAATGGTACTAAAAGGAATGGAGCTCCAGCCGGGGAAAATCCTAGAGGAAAACTTGGTTCAGTCTGCTTTCCACCAGACGCTGGGAGAATAATTCACCTTTTAGCAGGATAATAACGTAAAACACAATGCTAAATCTACACTGGAGTTGCTTACCAAGAAGACAGTGAATGTTCCTGAATGGCTGAGTTACAGTTTTGACTTAAATCTCCTTTAACATCCATGGCAAGAACTGAAAATGATTGTCTGGCAATGATCAACAACCAATTTGACAGAGCTTGGAGAAATTATAAAATAATAATGGGCAAGAAGCAGGTGACAGGCGCACCAGTTTGTGTCAACGCTGCTCGGTTTTTCACGCTCAACAGTTTCCCGTGTGTATCAAGAATAGTCTATGCCTCGACGACTGCACTGTTGGCTCTATTCTGGTAGATCTTATGAAGAGAGGGAAGAGAGGGGATATGGGGAGAGAGGATGTGACTTGGGGGGTGAGGGGCTTTGATGGCAGAGGGTCAGAGGGTTTACATTGAGGATGGTGTAGGTATATTGTTGGTGCAGAGCCAGGTGTGTGTGAGAGGGTGAGAGGGCCTAATGTACACACAGGGCCTAATTCATTACAGGGGCAAAAATCAAGCTGGAGACATTAGCAGGGACCACACACGCACATATACATATGCACACACACACACAAGCCTCTCCATGCAACAGAGGACCCTGCAAGAGGACACTCACTGTGGTGTGACCAGGGCCAGATTACAGAACGGGTACGCAAGAAATTAGCTTCATAATTGCAACATTTTCTCTTAAATCATGACAACAAATGTGTAGAATAGCAGGTAATTTGTTTAAAACTGTGCATTTTTCTCTCAGCCTCATGGGAAAATGTGAACAAAAGCATGAGATGACCAATAAACAGCTATTTTTTCCCCCTGACCCATGACAAAAAGTTTAGAATTGCTTTAAAACTGCAACATTTTCTTTTAATTCATGACAACATGTGTAGAAAAGCATTATAAAACTGAAATGTTTCTCCCAGTACCATAGCAAAATGTGTTTAAATGCAGGAAGTTAGCTGACATTTTGGGTGGGGCTGGGGAGTCTGTCTGGGCCTGGCATGAGGGGAGTGGTGGGAGACAGACATACGACACACAGCCCTTGTCCTGGAATAGCTCTCCTGGACTGGAATGCTCTGAGGGGGGGGTTGGGTTGGTGGAGACGGGACTGGGGGTAGCGGGGTTGTCAGGGGGGGGTTGGTGGATTCTGGAATCCCTGCAGAGAATGAACCACTTTAGATCAATCACCCTGGATCATTCTGAACATCCACTCTGCGGTCATCAGGCTGACAGCTTTGACATAGCGGGGACCAGGCTCTGCCTGTGTTCTGTCTGCACCTTGTTGTTGTGGCTTTTGTCACCTTTTCCAGGCCCTGGGGAGGGGGGTGAAGGTAGGGGGGGTTGAGGTTGGGTTCTGTGTTCTGGTAGACCCTGTCTTTTCTTCTCTCTTCTCCTCTGCTGTGGGCAGCTTTGTGAAACCAGATCCATCTCGTCCATCTCAGAGCACCAGGCACAGACATTAGGGCCTCCAGCTCTGCAGCGTGACCTTTTACCCCCAGCCCCCTGTTGACCAAAACAGGATGACAGGTCGCCGGGGTCTGCGTTATACGGGGTCATCACAGGCTATCAGCAGCTATCTCTGTACCTGCCTGCACCAGAGACACTCCAAGGTCTGCAAACATTGCTGGCTTGCACAAATAGGCATCACACACAAGCTCGCTCACACACACACACACACACACACACACACACACACACACACACACACACACACACACACACACACACACACACACACACACACACACACACACACACACACACACACACACGCGCACACACACACACACGCGCACACACACACACGCGCACACGCACACATCTAGAGAAGAAGTCGACCGACTTTAAATGGGTAGATTGTGGAAAATGTAGGAGATAATACTGAGAACTTGAGAGTGAATTAACTCATGTAGCTGATACACCAGAGAGCAAGGGGCTGTGATACATGGACACAAAGCCAGTACAGCTGGCCAAACACCCAGGTTGAGGGAGTTGTCCTCTTGACAGGGTTGGTTGTTGTGACAGAGATTTGGGTTCACTGGGCAAGAGCGTGAGACCAGAGGCCTGGGTTAATTAAAGCAGGAATCCATCAGGTCCACCACTTCCAGCAGGTGATCAGACCATGAGATCTCAACGCCGCTTTCCTCTCCATGCTCCTGATAATGGGGAAAGATACTGCTCCAACACTGGATGCTCTCCCAACATTCTTACTGCTGCATTCTTAATCTGTGTGACCTTTAGTTGAGTATGTTTCTCCCTGTCTTAATTGAAAGATTACATGGCGGTGGGTGTCTGACTGACCTGCAAAGATACAGAACCATTTACGGCGAGGGGGCCGTAAATCTACAACCCTGCACATTCATCCTCATCATCACAGTCGCCACTTTCGAACCCCTCGTCTTCCTCATTTACCTTACTGCGTCCCTCTGCCGCCTTGCCCCCACCTGCCCTGGCTCTCCAGTGCTTCTGGGGCACCCTTACCAGCTGCAGCAGCTGTGGAGGCAGAGAAGAAAGAGTTCAATGAAATAAGATCACACACACACATGTATCTACGTCCCAAAGTAGTGAACTAAATCGGGAATAGGATGCCATTTGGGATGCGGCCTTTGTGACTGCCTGAAATGTGAGGAAGGCGAAGATGTGCGGGAAATTCCAGAAAAAAAACTCAACTCCATAAATAATCACCATGCACAAAAATAATACTTATTATAAACTGGGTGGTTAGAGCCCTGAATGCTGATTGGCTGACAGTCATGGTATATCAGACTGTATACCACGGGTATGACAAAACATTTATTTGTACTGCTCTAATTACGCTGAACACCAGTTTTTAATAGCAATAAGGCATCTCGGGGGTTTGTGGTATATAGCCAATATACCACAGCTAAGGGCTGTGTCCAGGCACTCTTCGAATGCGTCATGCCTCAGAACAGCCCTTAGCCGTGGTATTTTGGCCATATACCACTCCCCCTTGTGCCTTAATGCATCACAAATATTATTTGATCCATGATCCAGCCACAGGGTGAATAGGAAGTAGCAGTCAAAGGCTGTGGCTGTTGTGCAGTGTGACATAGTGGCAATAAAAAGTATGTGAACCCTTTGGAAATACCTGGATTTCTGCATAAATTGGTCATAAAATGTGATCTGATCTTCATCTAGGCCACAACAATAGACAAACAGTCTGCTTAAAATAATAACACAAACAATTATACAGTTTCATGTCTTTATTGAACACACCATGTAAACATTCACATTGCAGGGTGGGAAAAGTATGTGAACCCTTGGATTTAATAACTGGGTGACCCTACCGTGGCAGCAATAACCTCAACCAAACGTTTTCTGTAGTTGCGGATCAGACCTGCACAGCGGTCAGGAGGAAATTTGGACTATTCCTCTTTACAAAACTGTTTCAATTCAGCAATATTCTTGGGATGTCTGGTGTGATCTGCTCTCTTGAGGTCATGCCACAGCATCTCAAACCGGGTTGAGGTCAGGACTCTGACTGGGCCACTCCAGAAGGCGTATTTTGTTCTGTTCAAGCCATTCTGTTGATGATTTACTTCTGTGTTTTGGGTCGTTGTCCTGTAGCATCACCCAACTTCTGTTGAGCTTCAATTGGAGGACAGAGAGCCTAACATTCTCCTGCAAAATGTCTTGATAAACTTGGGAATTTATTTTTCCATCGATGATAGCAAGCTGTCCAAGTCCTGAGGCAGCAAAGCAGACCCAAACCATGATTCCCCCTTGATGTTGCTGTGCTGTGCCTTTTTTTCTCCACACATAGTATTGCGTGTTCCTTCCAAACAACTCAACTGTAGTTTCATCTGTCCACAGAATATTTTGCCGTTAGCGCTGTGGAACATCCAGGTGCACTTTTGCAAACTTCAGATGTGCAGCAATGTTTTTTTGGACAGAAGTGGCTAGTTCCGTGGTGTCCTCCCATGAACACCATTCTTGTTTAGTGTTTTACGTATCATGGACTCGTCAACAGAGATGTTAGCATGTTCCAGAGATTTCTGTAAGTCTTTAGGATTCTAGGATTCTTCATAACAGTTAGCTGTGCAAGCTGGTCAGGCCCCAGAACCACAACCACCACTGGCTACTTTGTCTCCTCGCCCTTAAAAAGACACACTCATCTCCTGGACACCTCAAAGACTTTCACTCAACATGGCCCCATTAGTTTTAGTGGGGAAAAGAGGGCTGTACATATACACTATTAGAGTAGCTGACTACTCTAGAGTAGTTGTATTATGGTTGCTTTCCTGTAACTTGGTTACGCTTCTGTGTGCTTGTGTCGTGAAAGGCTTGTTATTATATTTTGTGAAATTGCCCATTGTTGATATGCTGTAAATGTGTGAATGAGATTAAAACATGAACACACATTGAAAAACGAGTTGGCTTTGGCAAAACTATTTAATCAATTTGAGGATGTAATGTAACAAAATGTGGAAAAATTGTGGGATCTGAATACTTTCCGAATGCACTGTACATACATAGTTTGGGTATAATGTGTATATTTATGTTGTATATACAGGGCACATTTGTGAAATAGACCTACAGTGCCTTGCAAAAGTATTCATCCCCCTTGGCATTTTTCCTATTTTGTTGCATTACAACCTGTAATTTAAATTGATTTTTATTTGGATTTCATGTAATGGACATTCACAAAAGTGTCCAAATTGGTGAAGTGAAATAAAAAAAATAAAGAAAAATGGAAATGTGGTGCGTGCACATGAATTCACCCCCTTTGCTATGAAGTCCCTAAATAAGATCTGGTGCAAGCAATTCCCTTCAGTAGTCACATAATTAGTTAAATAAAGTCCACCTGTGTGCAATCTAAGTGTCACATGATCTGTCACATGATCTCAGTGTATATAAACCTGTTCTGAAAGGCCCAAGAGTCTGCAACACCACTAAGCAAGGGGCACCACCAAGCAGGCGGCACCATGAAGACCAAGGAGCTCTCCAAACAGGCCAGGGACAAAGTTGTGGAGAAGTACAGATCAGGGTTGGGTTATAAAAAAAGATCTGAAACTTTTAACATCCCACGGAGCACCATTAAATACATTATTATTTGTAACAGGTTTACTAATGCATTAGTTCTATTAGCTATGCTGATTATGATGTTACTTTAGCTAATTTGGTGACAACGATGTAGTCTGTGTGTCGCGGTTTGGCTTGCAAAGGTTTTTTCACCTGGGAACATACAGCTGATGTGTTGTGCATTGAAGTCCACAAGCAAAGGGAAGAGGTGAGAGGAGGAGAACGCATAGAAGGAATACAACGTGGCTGCTCTGAAAGTGAACTGTGTTTACGTGGAAAAACCTTTCTTCATCGGAGCGAACGGAACAAAACGAGGATGAACATACCTGAATTTGTCCAATAGAAACTCTCGTTTGCAACTGTTGGACTATTGATTACACCCTATATCAGCTAGATGCAGGTAACAGTGTGCAAGGCGGCATTGAATGTCACTGTCTGTCACCTAAAGTTTGTCTCTCGACCTGTGTGCACCCACGCTGTAAACTTTCATTCATAGGCTAGCAAACTCAGAATGGGCATAGGGAAAATCTGAGTATCATATAGTACCCTAAACCTATCGCTGTTACATTGAGCTGGGTGAATGGAATATGAATGAGAGTCATCCAATATGCTGTAATAGAAATAAGGCCATGCTCATGAAAAAAGAATCGTCCTCCCTCATCTTAAACGGCACTGACCATCACTGCTGTGTATTTAAGGCAGACAGACAACTACTTGTATTACAAAATTGAGCTTGCAATATTGGGTTACATGAGCTTATGTGGTCCACCCCACCTCCAGCCAGGCATTGTTCTGCAATATGAGTTTTTTTTATTTTACCTTTATTTAACTAGGCAAGTCAGTTAAGAACAAATTCTTATTTTCAATGACGGCCTAGGAACAGTGGGTTAACTGCCTGTTCATGGGCAGAATGACAGATTTGTACCTTGTCAGCTCGGGGATTCGAAATTACAACCTTTCGGTTACTAGTCCAACGTTCTAACCACTAGGCTACCCTGCCGCCCCATGTTAAGGGGTGTGCCACAATATCTATCAATTTAACCACTTTTGCAGTAAAATATTTTTAGAGAACCATCTATTTCATATATGGGAGACCTTAGAGATATAGAAAACATGGTTGTATTTTGTTATACCTCGGGTAGGGGTATCTCAACATTTTGGGGGGCCTTGCCACTAGTCTACTAAGTCCTATTAAATGAAGGTCAGAACACAAGGAGGATACACAAATGACCAAAACAACATTTCATAGTTTCATAACCGGATTGAAAACGTTCAAAAACATCGGGTCATATCTTCTGTGCTTAGGACATTGGTCTGACTTGAAAATGGTAACAGCCTGAATGACATAACTTCAAGAAGCAACCAAACTGCATTATTGTGCTAAAACTTTAATTGACAATAAAAAAATAAAAATGGAAACACAATATACTCTATAAAGATGATGGACCATCTAGGAGACTGGACCCTCTATTCACATTTCAAGGCTGCTTTAAGATATTAACTCAGAGACAGACCAAGACCACTCAGGTAACACCTCCGGTCATCTCTAAGCGTTATCATCGTACTGCTGTCTATACTGCCAGGGGTGTTGTCAGTTGTAATCTTGTACCCATTCTTTAGAGCTCCACTCTTAGATCTGCTATTGTTTGCTCAAAAGAGAAGCCAACTGTGGTCTGCTCACCCAGTGCTGAGGCTGTGCTTTGTTACCTGAGTGGTCTTGGTCTGTCTCTGGCTTTGGCAAAGTGGGTGGGGTTATATCCTGCCTGTTTGGCCCTGTCCGGGGGCATCGTCGGACGGGGCCACAGTGTCTCCCAACCCTCCTGTCTCAGCCTCCAGTATTTATGCTGCAATAGTTTGTTGCGGGGGGCTAAGGTCAGTCAGTTATATCTGGAGTATTTCTCTTGTCTTATCAGGTGTCCTGTGTGAATTTAAGTATGCTCTCTTGTTAAGAGAATTATGTTCTCAATGTTCATAAACTAAACTTCAATGTACTACTCAGTCTGCAACCCAGAATTTGTAAGATACTGGTTGAAATGAAAACAGACAGAGGCCCAGCCTCTGTCCCCAGTCCACCTGGTCGTGCTGCTGCTCCAGTTTCAACCGTTCCGCCTGCGGCTATGGAACCCTGACCTGTTCACCGGACGTGCTACCTGTCCCAGACCTGCTGTTTTCAACTCTCTAGAGACAGCAGGAGCGGTAGAGATACTCTGAATGATCGGCTATGAAATGCCAACTGACATTCACTCCTGAGGTGCTGACCTGTTGCACCCTCTACAACCACTGTAACTATTATTATTTGACCCTGCTGGTCATCTATGAACATTTGAACATCTTGGCCATTTTCTGTTATCTCCACCCGGTACAGCCAGAAGAGGACTGGCCACCCCTCATAGCCTGGTTCCTCTCTAGGTTTCTTCCTAGGTTCCGGCCTTTCTAGGGAGTTTTTCCTAGCCACTGTGCTCCTACACCTTCATTGCTTGCTGTTTGTGGTTTTAGACTAGGTTTCTGTATAGCACTTTGTGACATCAGCTGATGTAAGAAGGGCTTTATAAATACAATTGATTGATTAATTGCTTTTAGTTCAAAAGTGAATTCCATAAACTTGAATACCCGCTCGGTTTTCAAGTCACGTAGAGTCAGTTTATAACATTCCATCATTGGTTACTCTGAGAGTTCCCCATATTGACTTTGGCTGTGGCCTCAGGCTGTAGTGGTCTAGGTGTAGCTGGTGCAGAGGAGTCACACAAGTAACTTTACTCAAAATGTCCAATATCATGTCGTAATAACGAGCCCACAATAACGGACCGAACATACATAAAACAATCACGCACATGGGGAAAACAGAGGGTTACATAATGAACGTGTAATTGGGGAATTGAAACCAGGTGTGTAAAACAAAGACAAAACAAATGGAAATGAAAAGTGGATCGGCGATGGCTAGAAGGCCGGTGACGTCGACCGCCGAACGCCGCCCGAACAAGGAGAGTACTGTCACGACTTCGGTGGAAGTCGTGACAGTACCCCCCCTTGACACACGGATCCAGCAGCGCGCCGACACCGACCTCGGGGATGACCCGGAGAACGAGGCGCAGGGCGATCCGGATGGAGACGGTGGAACTCCCGCAGCAACGAAGGGTCCAAAACGTCCTCCCCCGGCACCCAGCATCTCTCCTCCGGAACGTATGGGGCTAACCTTTGAAAAGGAATTAAAATTCCTCTATTCTTAATCGGGATATTCCAAATGGTGCAGTTCTATTCAATCTTATAGCCATACCAACAATATAAATATCAACCATCAGACATGGCCTGCAACCGCCTATTGAACATAGTTTGTTTGAGTTGGAGACTCAAATTGCAAAGGCCTTGGGTTGAACATCTGAACATTAGGAGCTTACTTCCGGAACTGGATTACATCAAGATCTGGGCTATGCAGACAAATCCGGACATTCTGGTATTGACTGAGACTTGAATCTCTGGGGACATTCTGGACTCTGATATTAATATTATTATAATAATTTATTATAATAATTTATCTGTCTCTTTACTGAAATCCATTTCCCTTGCCAAAACATTTTAGGTACCGTCTTCCATCAGGGAGTTAACACGTTTGTTGTCTTTTATTGAATCAAAAGTCATTATCCTGGGTGACCTAAATAATGATTGGGAAATGCAGGCTTCAGACAATCTAAAAGACATGAGTAATGCTCTAAACCTAACCCAGCTGGTGACGAATCCTACACTAACCAACCCTAAAGATCTGTCAAAGTCAACTCTGCTTGATCTTATCTTATCGAATACACCAGAGAAATATATTTCTACTGGTGTCTTCAGCCAAGACATTAGTTACCATTGCCCAGTTTTTTGATTTCGAGATGTGAGAATCTAAGCCTCGTGTCATCACAAAGAGGAACTTTTAAAAACTTCAGTGAACAGGTTTTTTTACATGATGTCACGTGTGCTCCCTCTCCGGCCTCTAGGTCACCAGGCTGCTCGTTATGGCGCCCACCTGTCACCATCGTTAAGCTCACCTGGACTCTATCACTTCCCTGATTACCTTCCCTATATATGTCACTCCCTTTGGTTCCTTTCCCTAGGCGTCATTGTTTCTGTTTGTTTCATGTCTGTGCGTTGTTCGTGTTTCCTTTTATGTTTCTTTTATTGATTAAATCACTCACTCCCTGAACTTGCTTCGCGACTCTCAGCGCACTTCGTTACACATGATCTTTATGTTAGTGACCTTGAATGTATTTAAGCTATTCCTGAACCTGATTTAACTCTCAGCCTTCTTGCAGATGTTTTCAATACTATTGTGGATAATCATGCTCCCTTCAACAAATTATGGGTTAAAGGTAGATCGAGTGCCTGGTACACCCCGGAATTATGAAAAGTCATTCATAGAAGAGATGATGCTTGGGTCAAGGCCAGGAACACAGGCTTAGCCCCAGACTGGCAAGTGTTTAAGCAACCGACGAATCATTGTGTAAGACATCAGAAAGACTAAATCTTTCGGATTATAATGGGAACCTGGCAGAATTCTGGAAAACTGTCAAATCCCTGAAAGGTTCTACCTCTTCCTCTGTGCCACAACAATTTAATTCAGACACTGGCCCATTACGTAAAAAATTCCATCATTGATGCATTTAATCACCATTTTATTTCAGCAGGCTATATCTTTGAAAGAACTTCCAAAGCCTATTCACAATGATATTGGGCTCGATGTGGATAGGGGAAACTTGCTAAATGATAAGAGAAATGATAGTAAAGTTTCTCTTTTAGGCTATTTACAGAAAAATACGTCCTAAATGCTTTGCTTGCAATAAATTTACAGGGGCCAACAAATTGGATCCCGGTGTCACGTTCTAAACCTTTATTTCCTTTGTTTTGTCTTTATTTAGTATGGTCAGGGCGTGAGTTGGGGTGGGCAGTCTATGTTTGTATTTCTATGTTTTCCTATTTCTGTGTTTGGCCTGATATGGTTCTCAATCAGAGGCAGGTGTTTTGTGTTGTCTCTGATTGGGAACCATATTTAGGTAGCCTGTTTTGTGTTGGGTTTTGTGGGTGGTTGTCTTCAGTCTTCGTGTGTCTGCACCAGACAGAACTGTTTCGGTTTTTCACATTTGTTGTTTTTGTATTTTGAGTGTTCACTTTTATTGAACAAGATGAACAATTACCACGCTGCACATTGGTCCTCCGATCCTTCTAATTTCTCCTCCTCAGACGAGGAGGAAGACGAAAGCCGTTACAGAACCACCCACCAAAACCGGACCAAGCAGCGTGGTAACAGGGAGCGGCAACAGGAGCAGCGCGAGAAGGAGGAATGGGCATGGGAGGACGAGTTGGACGGCAAAGGACCCTGGGCAGAGCCAGGGGAATATCGCCGCCCCAAAGCAGAGCTGGAGGCAGCAAAAGCAGAAAGGCGGCATTATGAGGAGCTAGCACGGCAGAGCGGCTGGAAGCTCGAGAGGCACACGGGGAGTGTGGCAGAGTCAGGAGTCAGACCTGAGCCAACTCCCCCTGCTTACCGTAAGGAGCCAAGGATGGAACCAGAGCCGGTCAGGGCGGTATTGGAGGTGAGCGAAGCAGAGACAGTAAAGGAGTTAATGGGGAGATTGGAGGAGAGAGTTATGAGGGAGGTGCTGGTTTGGTGCATGAGGCACGACATCCACCCGAAGGAGCGTGTCGGGGATTTGATGTCACCTGAGTCAGCTCTCCATACTCGTCCTGAGGTGCGTGCTAGCCGTCTGGTGAAGACTGTGCCAGCCCCACGCACCAGGCCTCCTGTGCGCCTCCCTAGCCCTGCACGTCCTGTGCCAGCTCAGCGCACCAGCTCTCCTGTGGCAGCCCAACGTACTAGCTCTCCTGTGGCAGCCCCACGCACCAGCCCTCCGGTGCCGGCGCCACGTACCAGGCCTCCAGTTCCAGCACCCCACACTCGCCTTGAGGTGCGTGTCCTCAGCCCACTACCACCAGTGCCGACACCACGCACCAGGCTTCCTGTGCGTCTCCAGAGCCCTGTACGCCCTGTTCCTGCTCCCCGCACTCGCCCTGTGGTGCGTGTCCCCAGTCCGGTACCACCAGTTCCGGCACCATGCTCCAAGCCTACTGTGCGTCTCCAGGGTCCAGTATGCCCTGTTCCTGCTCCCCGCACTCGCCCAGAGGTGCGTGTCCCCAGCCCGGTACCACCAGTTCCGGCACCACGCACCAGGCCTACTGTGCGCCTCAGCAGGCCAGAGCTGCCCGTCTGTCCAGCGCCGCCTGAGCCGCCCGTCTGTCCAGCGCCGCCTGAGCCGCCCGTCTGCCCAACGCCGTCTAAGCCGCCCGTCAGTCAGGAGCCGCCAGAGCCGCCCGCCAGTCAGGAGCCGCCAGAGCCGCCCGCCAGTCAGGAGCCGCCAGAGCCGCCCGCCAGTCAGGAGCCGCCAGAGCCGCCCGCCAGCCAGGACCTGCCATAGCCGCCCGCCAGCCAGGACCTGCCAGAGCCGTCAGTCAGCCAGGAGCTGCCAGAGTCGTCAGTCAGCCAGGACCTGCCAGAGGCCTCGTCAGTCAGCCAGGACCTGCCAGAGTCGTCAGTCAGCCAGGACCTGCCAGAGTCGTCAGTCAGCCAGCCATTTAGGTAGCCTGTTTTGTGTTGGGTTTTGTGGGTGGTTGTCTTCAGTCTTCGTGTGTCTGCACCAGACAGAACTGTTTCAGTTTTTCACATTTGTTGTTTTTGTATTTTGAGTGTTCACTTTTATTAAACAAGATGAACAATTACCACACTGCACATTGGTCCTCCGATCCTTCTAACTTCTCCTCCTCAGACGAGGAGGAAGACGAAAGCCATTACACCCGGTCTGCATAAGCGTGCAGCTCCCATCATTGTTGGCTCAATAACCTACATTTTTTATTAAACATTTATCAGGAAACATTCCAAAAGTATGGAAATCAGCTCTTGTGCTGCCACTCCATAAGGGCGGGGATAGCAAGGGATCTTAAGAATTTTCGCCCCTTTAGCCTCGTTTAAACCTGTTGCTAACATGTGTCCTTTGTCCTGATCTTATCCACATTCTGATTGTGCCCATATTGTAGCCGTTGGTAGAAAGAATTGTCTACATGGTAGAAAAAATTGTCTGCATTGTGACCAGATTTCCTGGTGCAGATTATTTGACAGATATTCTTTCAAAATAATATGGATTTATTTATTTGAAGACAATTATTGACGCCATAAGTCAATGGTGCTACCTGTCAATGATTTTAGAGACTGGTATGATGATGATTTAAATGGTTTGACTATCCAGATCTGTTTACACATGATTGATATCCATATCCAATGTGTCCCTGACTACCTCCGGAGGTGGTCAGGAAGATCTGATCACAATCAGATCGCAATGTGTCAAAAAATGTAGGCACAATCAGAATGTGGACAAGGACAAAAGACACATGTTAGAACCAGGTGTTAACAGGTCTTATGAGAGAAAGAGAAGTCTGACTGATATCAGGACTGGAATAGAACCTAGAGATAATCTGTCACGTTCTGACCTTTATTTTCCTTTGTTTTGTCTTTAGTTAGTATGGTCAGGGCGTGAGTTTGGGTGGGCAGTCTATGTTATGTGTTTCTATGTTTAGGTTTGTCAATTGGCCTGATATGGTTCTCAATCAGAGACAGGTGTTTTGCATTGTCTCTGATTGGAAACCATATTTAGGTTGCCTGTTTTCACTGTTGGTTTGTGGGTGTTTGTTTCCTGTGTCTGTGTTCATGCCACACGGGAATGTTTCGGTTAGGTTACTTTGTTATTTTGTATTTTTTGTCATGTTCAGTGGATTATATTAAAACATGGACACTTACCACTCTGCGTCTTGGTCCGATCCCTGCTACACCTCCTCTTCAGACGAAGAGGAGGAAACCTGCCGTTACATAATCACAGAACTACATCAGTCTGAAAGATAAACAAGCTCTGTTCCCTGCCCCTGTTTGCATATACAAACTAGTCAATCTGGGATTTACAAGTGACACAAACTCTACATTTTAGAGAGAGAACACGCAGGCAGTACGGGGTCCTTCCAAGGAGGGCTGCCAAACCTAACAAACCTCTATTCATATCCCCAACATTAAGACCACACATGGTTGATGATGACCACAACATTTCTAAAAGCTTGTTCATTTGGGCCCGAGGATGGATAACCACTGATTCATAGGTACGGAAGATCCATAGGAAATTCTGCATTCTATTAGGGCCTATGACCACCCTGAGAGAAAAGGTGCATTGCGGTGCTGTGTGAGTAGCAACCCCAAAACAGCGCCTCATGGTGAAAAACACAGCTCTTTGTTGTTGCTGTTTTTTGGTTGTTGTGGCTGTGTTGTCTATGTTCATACTGGCATCTCTGTTGGGTCAGCTGCAGCAGTGAGTCATCTCCACAAAGAACAAAGTGGTCTTATATAACAGAAGTCAATGAAAAACAAGCCTACGGCCTCTCCCCTCTTTCCCCCCATATGAACGAAGTGAGTTTAATGCACTTTACTTTCTCGTTTAAGAAATAATCATGTTTGCGTGTGTGTGCCAGAACCCTCAGTAGATTTACTGAGGTATCGGAATTTCTTCCTGAGGTCTGTTGTCTGGCAACACAGTTGAACTTTGGGTGGGGAGGGGTGTCCCACAAACAAATTGAAAAAAGAAGCAGGGAGAGAAAGATGTGGTCGGGTGTATTTAAGAACAAAACCTACAAAAAAAGGTGGAAGGAAAGAGAGAAAAACATTGTCCCTGTTTAGAGCGTGTTCTGTGAAGAGAGATGTATAACCTCAGCCTCCTGCCAGAGCATAGACAGAACCCGTCTATAATACAGAGGCCACGGCTTACCTCTGTTATAATGGGGTATAAAAGCACCGAGACAAAGTAACTACCTTCAAAGTACAGAGTTAGGGTCATTCCGTGACATAGGGACATGGTATTTCCTTTATTTTAAAACACAGAGACACGGTAGTACATTTCTTTAAAATACATGGACATACAAGCCTTCACACAAAGCCCAAGCATGTGGCGGATTGCTCAACCAGTGCAGGGCCAAACCCCCACAACGTCTGTCATGGCTACACACACATGACATGAACTCCACACATGGTGAACTCCACACACGCAACACGACAGCTGCAGCTCAATAAATCTGACATAGATCAGAGGACAACCTGCATGCCTTTATCTGCATCACCCAGCACTGCTGTAAACGGAGAGCCATTACATTGTTGAAATGATACAAGCGATTTCAATTTTGTGTTGGGTGGTTATATTGGAGCTCATCTGAAAGAGATTCTGTTTGGCATGAGGCAATGCGGGAAGTCTTTTCTGACAATCATAGCAAATTCAAACAAGAGAAACAACACAAAACACATCAGACAACACAATGCAGCACTGTTCAGGATGCATTGGCGCAAGTAGAGGAAACTCAGAGGAAACATTTGAGAAAGAAAGAACGAGGGGGAGAGAGTGAAGTCAGGGGGATGAAGGAATATACTTCACTAAATACAGGGTGCCTGTGTAGAGGAGTCGGCCACTCCTTTGTCTCAATGACATGGATGATTCAACATGCCAAAGTAGTACCCATCCCATAATACTGTCCTTCCATGATGTAGCAAATAATCATCATTAGAGAATATCACAAATGCGTACAGTACCAGGCTGACACACTGCTACAGGGACTCGGTAGAATAGTGCTATAGTGCAATAACCTAGAAAAAGAGAGAAAAAGGGAGAGAGAGAGAGAGAGAGAAAAATCTTCTGCACAGATTCTGTCAGACCTGGGCCCTGACAGCAAATCTCGGATAGACAAAAATATTATTTCTATGCTTCCCATTCTTAAATTTAGTTTTTTCATATTTTATTTTAGGTTTTGTACACCAGCTTCAAACAGCTGAAAATATGTACTGTATATTTTACAGCGGTTTAGAAGGTACAACGATTCTCTACACTACACTTTCTCATTTTGTGACATAAACTGAATTTAGGCAAACTATTCAAATTTTTGTAACCAGGAAATTGCGGAGCGATTTCTGCATAGTGCATCCTTAATTCCGCAGGTGATTATATTTGGCCAACCAAATTTTCAGATTAATTATGTTCCTGCCCCCTGACCATCCGCTCCATAAAAAAAATTGTCCCGCAGCTGAATCTAATTGATGAACTCAGAGGAGAGGAGCTGTAGCTCAGCTATCCAGTCCTGTGTTAAACTGGGTGTGTGCCCGCCCCACCTTTCTGACAATATTCATATGATTATTTCCAGAATTTTCTGTTCCATCAAATAATTATTTAAGTTCAGAAAAACAGGGTGAGATGGCGAGAGAGGAAGGACAGGCCCTGTGTTGACTCAAGCCTCCCATGGACCTGGGGCTATTACCAAGAGCACTGGCACCGCCGCAAGGGTGGATGGAGGACGGTGTAGAGGGAGAGATGAGAGGCAGAGAGGATGCTAACACTGACAAGTCTAGAGGGGAGGGAGAGAAAGACAGAGAAAGAGAGCAAGAGAGCAAGAAAGAGAGAGAAATAGAGAAATAGAGTTACAAAGAGAGAAGAAAATGTAGGGAGAGGTAGACAGATAGAGGTAATACTGACAGGTCCAGGACCCCCCCACCCCCCTGAACAAAAGAGAAAGAGAGAAGGTCTGTGACCCTGGCGGGGAGACCCTCTGATGACCCAGTAGAAACAGGAAACAGGAAGTATGATCTCTGACCTCTTGCGGAGGCTCCTGTTACACTCCTGTCCTGTATGACTCTCAAGTGACAACAGGACAGCCCACCCCGGCCCCTGCTGGTCCCTACATACATGGAGAAGCTCAGCAGGCAGAAGCCCACTATACTTCTCACACTGGAAATGACAGGCCAGGGTTGTAGTCATTAGAGTAGACCATATCAAAACGTTTTACAACAGAAAACAACAAGGGTTTGTTATTGGACAAATGCAGGTAGCTAGGTCTCTTTGCTCCGGTTTGGTTACAAGGGAAAATGATTCAGGATGAGAGCAAAACTGCTCTCTCTGACAAAATATCTCTCTGATAGACTCATGTAGACTAATGGCTGTACAAGGTACAGTATATCTATACTATGGGGCCTGGCCAATAGTGCACTATAACGGGAATAGAGTGCCACTTGGGATGCAGTCTATGTGTTATGCTGGGTAAGGACTGTACTGTATGTAGTACTTTAGGTTTACTACAGTACAGTGGGTAGAGGAGGCCATTGTAGAGGGAGCCAGTTCCCTGGTCCTAGGCCTGGTCCTGGCTGCAAGATTTTAATAAGTCGGATGTCTGATAATTACGCCCAGTAGGGTGGGGGAGTGGGAGGGGGCATTGGGTAGGTGAGATGGGGCTAGAGAGGGGTGACCCTGACCCGGGCCTCAGGGCTGGGTGGCTGAGGAGGTGGGTTGAGGAGGGGGGAGAGAGGTGGAAGAGAGGCGGAGGGTTAGGCCTCATTAGCAAGGGGACTAATTGGGAGGAAAAGGGCCCTCACATGCTTTGTCTGACCTCCTGGCCAGAAGCGGAGAGGGAAAATGGGATTTGGGCTGGGGGGAGGTCGTGTGGGAAATCTGAACGTTTCAGGACCAGATCTCTCCCTACCACCCTCAGAGTTAGCCTAAAGTTCAAGACTCTGCAAGGTTCGGAAGTATGAGGGAAAGTAAGTTGGTGTAGAGCTGTATGGCCAGCCTCTCTCTCCCCATCCAGCAGTAGCCTCTGGTCTCTTTGAGTCCTCAGAAGAGCAGTGTGTTATACCAGCTCTGCACCCCATTTGTCATCCTATTCCCTATATAGTGCACTACTTTTGACCAGAGCAATAGTGCACTATATAGGGAAAAGGGTGCCATTTGGGATGCGTCTGTAACCGTTGTGAAATGGCTAGCTAGTTAGCGGTGGTGCGCGCTAATAGCGTTTCAATCGGTGACGTCACTCGCTCTGAGACTTTGAAGTAGTTGTGGCGCGATGGGTAACGATGCTTCGAGGGTGACTGTTGTCGATGTGTGCAGAGGGTCCCTGGTTCGAGCCCAGGTAGGGGCGAGGAGAGGGACGGAAGCTATAATGTTACACAACCCCAAGTGTCACACTTCATTTGAAGAACCCTCATGGCTGCCCCCTTCTCGAGAAAAAGGAATTAGAAAAACAGACCCTCTTCCTCCTTCAGTTCCACAGTCCTAAAACACAGGCATAAGAACCAGAAGGCAATGGGACAAGGAGTCCCCTGAGGGGGCTATACTAAATAACGTTTGAAAAACCCTCAGTAGATAACATTGAACAGAAGTCACCTCTTTGAATGGAACAAACGAGTGTGTCGATACAACAGGCAGTGCAAGTTTACAGACCGGCAGGCCTACATTTACACCCCTGGTACTATAAAGCAGCCTATTGTCTTGTATTTTTTTATTTTAGAATAAGGCTGTAACATAACAAAATGTGGGGAAGGGGTCTGAATACTTTTCGAATGCACTGTAGACCAACACAACTACTATAGTAGGTCAAACCTGTGTGCTGGAAAATCTTGGTAGAGCATGGGTGGAGCAGACATTGTGGTGCTCATGTAAATGTCTTCTCACTTAAAACATTGTTTTTTGTTTTTAATTGACGAATGATGTATAACATGATCTAACCATGAAACACAGGTACCTATGTCTCCTCTGTTACTATCATGCTAACGGACACCAGGGGTCTGGGTGCCATTTGGGACAGACCCCTGGTGTCCATTAGCATGATAGTCTACATACAATCTACATACAATACCCAATAATGCAAAGCAAAACCGTTTTTTTAGGAATGTTTGCAAATGTATTAACAATTTTAAAAACAGAAATACATGAATACAAGTATTCAGACCCTTCGCTATGAAACTCGAAATTGAGCTCAAGTGGGTCCTGTTTTAATTGATCATCCTTACTAGAACTTGACTGGAGTCCACCTGGGGTAAATTCAATTGATTGGACGTGATTTGGAAAGGCACCTGTCTATATAAGTTCCCCAGTTGACAATGCATGTCAGAGAAGAAACCAAGCCATGAGGTTAAAGGAATTGTCCGTAGAGCTCCGAGACAGGACCGTGTCGATGAAAGGGTACCAGAAAATGTCTGCAGCATTGTGAAGGTCCACAAGAACACAATGGCCTCCATCGTTATTAAATGGAAGAAGTTTGGATCCACCAAGTCTAGAGCTGGCCGCCCGGCAATTAGTGGAGAAGGGCCAAGAACCCGATGATTACTCTGACAGAGCTCCAGGGTTCCTCTGTGGAGACGGGAGAACCTTTCAGAAGGACAACCATCTCTGCAGCACTCCACTAATCAGGCCTTTATGGTAGTGGCCAGACGGAAGCCACTCCTCAGTAAAAGGCACATGACAGCCCGCATGAAGTTTGCTAAAAGGCACCTAAAGGTTCAAGATTCTCTGGTCTGATGAAACCAAGATTGAACTCTTTGGCCTGAATGCCAAGCGTCAAGTCTGGAGGAAACCTGGCACCATCCCTAGGGTGGTGGTGGCAGCATGATGATGTGGGGATGTTTTTCAGCGGCAGGGACTGGGAGACTAGTCAGGCAAAGATGAACGGAGCAAAGTACAGCGAGATACTTGATGGAAACCTGCTCCAGTTCCTGTCATACCCAAGAAGACTCGAGGCTGTAATCACTGCGAAAGGTGCTTTTAAAAAAGTACTGAGTAAAGGGTCTGAATACTTATGTAAATGTGATATTTAAGTTTTTTTTATTATACATTTGCACACATTTCTAAAAACCTTTTTTGCTTTGTCATTTGGGGTATTGTGTGTGGATTGATGAGAGGATTTAAAAACATATATTTTTTGAATAAGGCTGTAATGTAACAAAGTGGAAAAAGTCAAGGGGTCTGATTACTTTCCGTATGCACTGTATAGTACATCAAACAATGTTTATGCCGGTTGCTTAGGATTCAAACCTTCTCAAACAGCATAATTCATACTCTTAGAGGAGGTTATCCCAAAATAATGTGATTGGTGCCACATACAAGTTAAAGTATTGGATTCCTCACACACCACACTAATACCATTCCACTAGCTTTTCAAGTTGTTTTGTTATTATATGAAAACAAGCTTTGCTTTTATACTTACAAGACCGTCATGCCTGATGGAGCGAGCTGTTTTGTCTTGTAGTAATGTGGTGCCTGCCTGTATTCCCTTAAACCTTTTTATTTTAGCAATACATGTCATTAAGAAAAATACATATTTCATAAAATATTTTTGCGGTCAGTAGGTGCCCAACATAACTCCATGTGTCATTTATAGAGGTCAATAGAGTGTGTCTGCATTTCTTATTTCTGTAACCATTAGATTACCTGTGTAATATTGACATATGGTCCTGTTTGATCAATTGCTGTGCTGATCAATGGGCAGTTCATTACCTCTGTCAAGTGATTATGTCGCTTAAAGTTGTGTGTATTTGTATTTCTTTTTGCAATAAAGATGGTGAAGTTACAATAATACACATTTACATTCAGCCTATATCTAAAAATACATACATCCTAATGATATGTACTGCATATCATGTTAATAGCAGGACACTGTGAAGTTCATTAGAGTATGAGTATGAATTAGGTTGTTTGACGTTTGAATCCTAAGCAACCTGCACACACAGTGCTTGAAGTACAATAGACCAACATATCTACTGTCCAATGTGTATGCACTGGTCAAAGCCGTGTGCTACAAAACCTTGGTAGAGCATGGGTGGAGTAGGCATTTGGTACTTGTGAGTTTACTTTCTTTTTTGACTTCAGACCAATGCCTTTTGTTTTTCCATGGTATTTACACTGGAAGCTCAATTGATTGCGACAGTCATACATTGTAAAATATTACTCAATTCCCATTAAAGCAAAGTAAAACAATTGTATGACAATTTGCCCAAAGTTAGCTACCTTTCTTTGCCTGTTTGTTATCTAGCTAGCTTTCAGCTGCAAGCTAATGTTAGTTAGGTAATGCATTTAATATTTCTTTGTATTTATTAGGGATCTCCATTAGCTCTACTCTTCCTGGGGTCCAAAAACATGAAGGCACTTACACTACATATAAAACAGTACATCATATCATATTATTACACCACTACACATCTACAGTACAAAATGTATAATACCACCATACAACAATTTCACAATGTATGTTTCTGTAGAATGCGTGTGCTAGCGCTTGTGTGCATATGTGTGTGTCTGTGCCTTTGTGTGTGTCTCTTGTCGTGGGAAATTCTTTATTAAGTGAGAGAGACTGTTATTTATTCAAACAATCAATCTTCGATTAAGAATTGCAATAATGAAGCTGGTCATCGACCACCCACCCAGCCTTACAGAGGCATCATGGGTCTTATATACAGTAGCTGACACTAAAAATGCATAGTCATGGCTGGTTCCACCCTTCCCTGGCAGCTCGGGGCATCACAAGTTATCTTGGGTTCATCGTGTGAGCTATGTGCACCGTGTGTTGTTTCTCAGATGCAAAGATGATTAGAAACAAAGAGGGGGTTGTTCTTCTCCTCCAGGCTCTATCTCTATCTCAGGTCACAAACACCAACTCATTCTATGGAATGCAGGCTGTAGGTTTTATCACCAAGCAATCAGAAATCAATTCTGATTGTTGCCTCTGATTAATGGCCTCCTTGCCTGGTCTGTGAGTTTTTGGTGGGCGGCCTTCTCTTGGCAGGTTTGTTGTGGTGCCATATACTTTCAATTTTTTAATAAACAGATTTAATGGTGCTCCGTGGGATGTTAAAAGTTTCAGATATTTTTTTATAACCCAACCCTGATCTGTACTTCTCCACAACGTTGTCCCTGACCTGTTTGGAGAGCTCCTTGGTCTTCATGGTGCCGCTTGCTTGGTGGTGCCCCTTGCTTAGTGGTGTTGCAGACTCTGGGGCCTTTCAGAACAAGTGTATATATACTGAGATAATGTGACACTTAGATAGTTAAATAAAGTACACCTGTGTGCTAATTATGTGACTTCTGGAGGTAATTGGTTGCACCAGATGTTATTTATGGGCTTCATAGCAAGAGGGTGAATACATATGCACGTACCACTTTTCCTTTTTTAATTTTGATTTCACTTCACCAATTTAGACACTTTTGTGTATGTCCATTACATGAAATCTAAATAAAAATCTATTTAAATTACAGGTTGTAATGCAACAGAATAGGAAAAACGGGAAGGGGGGTGAATAATTTTGCAAGGCACTGTATTTCCACCCTCACACAACTCTCATATCACATTCACACAGTACTGTTCAAAAACATACTTAATCAATATTTTTATAACCTACAGGAATATTTTCTTACTTCTACGCATTTTTACTTCCAGACTAGTTCCTGGAATTACATAATTTGCACATTTGCATTTTACTATAATAACCCAGGTCATTATAATGCCTTTCACACCTCTCCTGACAACGGCAGTACGTTCACTACTCCGTGTTTTCTCCTCTTAGGACATTACGGTCACAACTTCCTTTCTATTAAGACGATTGCTTCAAAATCGTGTAATCTTAAGAACGGCAGACGATCACGACTCCCTCTTTATTATGACAATACCATCAGGACCTCATAATCTCTAAAATGACAGCACGTTCACGACTTCGTTTTTTATCAATTGTTTCCAAGAAATGTTAGTCCCACCCTATTCAATTTGGATTATTTTCGAGATCCTGTATTCATCCGCCGGCCTCCTCTGGAGGACCCTGGGCAGATCCCATTCTGCTACCTTAGTGAAGTGCGGGTTGCCTTGAATCACATCTAGAGTGATTCCCGTGCACGGTTAACTTCTTATGGCTGCAGGGGCAGTATTGAGTAGCTTGGATAAAAGGTGCCCAGAGTAAACGGCCTGCTCCTCAGTCATAGTTGCTAATATATGCATATTATTATTAGTATTGGATATAAAACAATCTGAAGTTTCTAAAACTGTTTGAATTATGTCTGTGAGTATAACAGAACTCATATGGCAGGCAAAACCCTGAGAAGTTCCACTTCCTGTTTGGATTTTTTCTGAGGCTGCTAGATTTTCAACCAAGCTCCCAATGAAATTACAGCGAGATATGGATGAGTTTACGGCTTCCACTAGATGTCAACAGTCAATAGAACTTTGTCTGATGACTCTAATGTGAAGGGGGGCCGAAGGAGACAGGAATGAGTAATCACTGCCATGAGGTGACCACGCATTGAACACGCACGTTCACGTGAGAGGCAGCTCCGTTCCCTCACTCAACTGAAGTCAATGTAATTCTCCAGTTGGAACGTTATTCAAGATGTATGTTAACAACATTCTAAAGATTGATTCAGTACATCGTTTGACATGTTTCTACTGACTGTTACGGAACTTTTGGACATTTCATCACGTTATAGTGGACGCGCTTTGTGACTTTGGAATTGTTTACCAAACGCGCTAACCAAAGTAGTTAATTGGACATAAATAACGGACATTATCGAACAAATCAAGCATTTATTGTGGACCTGGGATTCCTAGGACTGCATTCTGATGAAGTTCATCAAAGGTAAGGAAACACTTATCATGTATTTTCTGGTTTCTGTTGACTCCAACATGGCGGCTAATTTGGCTATTGTTCTGAGCGCAGTCTCAGATTATTGCATGGTTTGCTTTTTCCGTAAAGTTTTTTTGAAATCTGACACAGCGGTTGCATTAAGGAGAGGTATATCTATAATTCCATGTGTATAACTTGTATTATCATCTACATTTATGATGAGTATTTCTGTTGAAACGATGTGGCTATGCAAATCACTTGATGTTTTTGGAACTAGTGAATGTAACGCGCCAATGTAAACTCAGATTTTTTTTATATAAATATAAACTTTATCAAACAAAACATGCATGTATTGTGTAACATGAAGTCCTATGAGTGTCGTCTGATGAAGATCATCAAAGGTTAGTGATTAATTTGATCTCTATTTCTGCTTTTTGTGACTGCTATCTTTCGCTGGAAAAATGGCTGTGATTATTGTGGTTTGGTGGTGACCTAACATAATCGTTTGTAGTGCTTTCGCTGAAAAGCATATTTGAAATCGGACACTTTGGTGGGATTAACAACAGGATTTAAAATGATATAAGTCACATGTATGTTTGAAGAATTTTAATTATGAGATTTCTGTTGTTTGAATTTGGCGCCCTTTATCGATCCCATTAGCGGGATTGCAGCCATAAGAACCTGTTACGGCTGTGGGTTCCACTACCGGAATGTTTCGACAACATCTGATGAAAGTGAGAAATTCAAAAAGAATTCTTCGAAATATTTTACTTTCATACAATCACAAGTGCAATACAACAAATTAAAGCTTAACTTCTTGTTAATCCAGCCCCCGTGTCAGATTTCAAAAAGGCTTTACGGCAAAAGCAAACCATGCAATTATCTGAGGACAGCACCCCATAAAACAAACACATGACAATCATATTTCAACCTGCCAGGCGCCACACAAAACTCAGAAATAACGATATATTTCATGCCTTACCTTTGAAGAGCTTATTCTATGGCACTCCAATATGTCCCATAAACATCACAAATGGTCCTTTTGTTCGATTAATTCCATCGTTATATCTCCAAAATGTCAATTTATTTGGCGCGTTTGATTCAGAAAAACACTGGTTCCAACTCGCCCAACATGACTACAAAATATATAATAAGTTACCTGTAAACTTTGTCCAAACATTTCAAACAACTTTCTTAATCCAACTTTAGGTATTTTAAAACTTAAAATTTAAGACGGGATAAACTGTGTTCAATAGCGGATAAAATGAAAGTGGAGCGAGCTTCAGGTCACGTGCCCCAAACAAAACAGTCCACTTGGCTCTACACCCAGAAAGGAAAGGGCTACCTCTTAATTTCTCAAAGGAAAAACATCAACCAACTTCTAAAGACTGTTGACATCTATTGGAAGCCATATGAACTGCAACCAGATGCCTCAGAAATCTAGTCACCTCAAAAAATGTTTTTCCTGGATGGTTTGTCCTCAGGGTTTTGCCTGCCAAATAAGTTCTGTTATACTCACAGACATTATTTTAACAGTTTTAGAGGGGTTTCCATCCAAATCTACTAATTATATGCATATCCTAGCTTCTGAGCCTGAGTAGCAGGCAGTTTACTGTGGGCACGCTTTTCATCCGGAAGTGAAAATAGCGCCCCCTAGCCTGAAGAGGTTTTAAGAATTGCAATAATGAAGCTGGTCAACAACCACCCGTCAATCGTTGAGAGCCCAACCTTACAGAGGAATCATGGGTCTAATATAGCTGACACTAAAAATGCTAGTCATGGCTGGTCCACCCCTCCCCGGCAGCTCGGGGCATCACAAACTATCTTGTGTTCATGTTGTGAGTTATGTGCACCGTGTGTTGTTTCTCAGACATAAAGATGATTAGAAACAAAGAGGGGTTTGTTCTACTCCTCCAGGCTCTATCTCTATCTCAGGTCACAAACACCAACTCATTCTATGGAATACAGGCTGTAGGTTTTATAACCAAGCCATCACATATAAATTGCTTGCACCAAGCTCCAGAGGCCCAACTCAGTCACACTCACACAGATGAGAGAGTACTGTGAAACCTTATTCGATGCGTAAACAGTATTATAACATAATCTTGTACATTTTCAACCATACTCTTCACAGTCCTTGCTGTCCTTACCTTTTTTAAAAACCTGAATCTACTGCTTGCATCAGTTACCTGATGTGGAATAGAGTTCCATCTAATCATGGCTCTATGTAGTACTGTGCACCTCCCATAGTCTATTCTGGACTTGGGGCTTGTGAGGAGACCTCTGGTGGCATGTCTTGTGGGGTATGCATGGATGTTCGAGCTGTGTGGTAGTAGTTTTAGGGCTAGGCATTCCGCCAGCGGGACACCTATCGACAACTTCCGTTGAAATTGGAGGGTGCGCAATTTAAATAAATAATCATAAAAATTATGGATATTAAACATTTAGGTACATACAAGTGTCTTATATTGGTTAAAAGCTTAAATTCTTGTTCATCTAACTGCATTGTCCGATTTACAATAGGCTTTACAGCGAAAGCATGCCATGCATTTGTTTGAGGATGGCGCCCCACATCTGTCACGTTCGTCGTAATGTGGAAGAGAGGAAGACCAAGGCGCAGCGTGAAGTGAATACATTCTTCTATTTATTATAACAAAGAACACTTAACCAAACTAAATACAAAACAACAAAACGAACGTGACGCTATATATAACAGTGCAGACACAGGCAACTAACACATAGACAATCACCCACAACCCACAATGACAAAACAGGCCTCTGATTGAGAACCATATCAGGCCAAACACAGAAACAGACAAACTAGACATACATCATAGAATGCCCACTCAGATCACACCCTGACCAAACAAAACATATAAACATACAAAGCAAACTATGGTCAGGGCGTGACAACATCAACATATTTTTCCCCCGGCAGAGGCTTCATAAAATCCCAAATAGCGATTAAATATTCACTTGCTTTTGGAAAATCTTCCTCTGATATGCAATCCGAAGGGTCCCAGCTACAACATGTAGTGTATTTTTGTTAAATAAAATCCTTCTTTATATCCCAAAAAGTCTGTTAAGTTGGCGCCATCGATTTGAGTAATCCACTTGTTCGACATGCAGAGAAAGGAATCCAAAAAGCTACCGCTAAACTTTGTTAAAACAAGTCAAAATATGTTTCTATTTAATACTCAGGTACCCTAAAATGTAATTAAACTATAATATTTCATACGGAAAGAAGTATGTTCAACAGGAAAGTTATATTTGCAGGTCCTCTTCGTCGGACTGATTTCCAACTCTGAGTCCCAGTATAAAAACTCAAAATTCTTCCTTGTTTGAGAAGAAACAAGCCTGAAACCTTGAACAAAGACTGTAGACATCTAGTGGAAGCCATAGGATTTGCAATCTGGGAGCTAGATTTGGATATGACCCTATACTTTCCATTGTAAGAGAATGGGCTCTCTCAAAAGAAACTCTGGTTGGTTTTTCTTCGGATTTTCTCCTACCATATCTATTGTGTTATAGTCTATACATTATTTTAACATTTCTACAAACTTCAAAGTGTTTTCTATCCTTTGGTACCAATTACATGCATATCCTGGCTTCTGGGCCTGAGTAACAGGCAGTTAGTTTACTTTGGGCACGTCGGTTGGGCAGAAATTCTGAAAAAAGGACCCTAGCCTGAAGAAGTTTTAAACAGACAGCTCGGTACATTCAGCTTGTCAAGACCTCTTACAAAAACAAGTAGTGATGGAAGGTTTTTACACAAATTACTTGTAGGACTGGCATATGGATGGGAGCTAGCCACAGGAGGTTGGTGGTACCTTAATTGAGGAGGACGGGCTTGTGGTAATGGTTGTAGCAGAATGAGTGAAATGGTATCAAATACATCAAACACATGGTTTCCATGTGTTTGATGCCATTCCATTCGCTCCATTCCAGCCATTATTATGAGCCATCCTCCCCTCAGCAGTCTTCACTGGAGCTAGCTAAAGTTAGCTAGCTAGCTTTTGTGCCGAAGTCAGCTGTTGTTGTCTAGCTCTAGCTAGGTAGCTATTGACTGAAGTAATTTATGTAAAAATCTTCCATAACCAAATATAGCTAGCTACCTTAATTTCCTTTGTTTGTTAGCTAGCTAGCTTTCAGTTGACTTGTGTTCAAATTAAATCAAATCAAAATGTATTATTGCAGGTGTAGCTAAATGCTTGTGTTCCTACAGTGGTTCCTCCTTTAAAAGCTGCAAGCTTCCACAATGGGACTTAGAGGTACCCAGCGTCACGGCTACAATTGTGTAAGCTTGTCTTGCAATGCAGCGGAAGTAACATAGCTAGCTAACTATTTGCTTGCTTATTGTGTAGTGGAGGATAAAAATAACTGTATGCCTATGGATGTGTAGCTAGCTACTGTATGTAGCTGATCTGTGTATGGACCCTAAAACGTTTGGTATGAATATTACTTCAGAACCTATCTATGAACCTCAGCTGTCATAGTTGTTGTATTAACTTCAAGTCTGAATGGCATTAATGAAGCCTACGGATAGAGTAGAATATAATAACTTAATTGTGTCAAGGATGCAAGTCCTATATACACATGTACTGTAGTTATTACCACTCATGAGACTCCCACATTGTAGCCTGTACATTGAATATATTCACTGATCATGTTCTCTTCCTTGGCAAATAAAGGTGCGGTTCAGGTATGAATCTCTGAGACATTCTTTTTCAGTCATATCAAACTCCATTATTTGAATGATGCTGTGTCTGCATGTATATATTACAATTATACACTTCAACAGTGTTTACCACTCCTGCTCCTGGGACATCAATGATTACACATTGTAACTATGCAAAAGACTAGAAACATGATTGATTTGTAATTCATATATACAGAAAAAAAACTTTGCATATCTAACTCCCTTCATCTGCATTAATCTGAGGACACAGGATAGTATTTCAATGAGAACCTTAATTTCAAACAGTGGAGAATGTGAAACACTTTATTGAAAGAAGTTCATTATCCAGGTGTTATAAATACATAAATGCATTATAATTATGATAATTGTAATATTATAAATACAAGTTCAATCTGTACTTCAATGCACATATGGTGTGCATTATAAAACAAGGAAGAAAGACGAGGTGGGGAGAGAGGTGTAGAAGACAGAAAGGGAAAGAGGTAAGAACAGCAGCAGACAGCATATGATTCATGAATTACAGTGCTACCCTAATATTCTCTCAGTTCATCACAATTGCGGTGTCTCCTAACCAGCCTTGGGCCCCCAGTTGGCCCGAATGTTATCTTAAGAGCGGGTGAGGTGGCGGTGATGGGACTTGCTTCCTCTCTCACATCAAAACATACCTGCAGACGACAGAGCATGATTAAGCCTTGTTTTTTTTTATTCTAACACGGTCCGTCATCTTAAATCAGGAGGTGAAATGTAAAACTGACCTCATTAACTGCAACTACTACATCTCTGTCTGTCTTTCAATGTAAAGCATCTCTTTAATAACACTTCCTGTTGACCCGACCAAGTGACATCTCACCTCTGATGATGCTTTACCCTCTGTGTCAGTCAGTTCAGATGCGAGAGGGGTTCACCAAAACAGCTGATATAACATAGAGGATTTAGGGAGAAGGGGGAGAGGGGTGAAGTGAAGAAGAGAGACTGTTATTGTGTGTGTGTGGTCTCACCTGGTGTCCACACTATGTGGCTACAGAGTACTGTATGCTGAAAAACAGATACAGTATCTTCTATTGTTTGTCCTCATATATGTGACGCAGACACCTATCGGAGTGTACCTTTAACATTTAAATATAGATGGCTATGTGTCTCACCACTTGGTTATTGCAAGGCTAACCCCCAGGGAAATCATGACTTGGCAGCAACAGATAGTCCAGTGAAAATGGTTGTGTTTGTGTGGTGTAAATCTGAAAATTAGCAGCTGACATCTTAAGTTTTTTTTTTAATTAATGCATGTGAGACAGGTTCCATGTACAACAAGACAGTCAGAGATGGAGAAAAAGAACACAGAACAGTTTAATTACCTCTGGTTATGGACACTTTTGCCAGCAATAAAGCTTCCGCGGCCTGTTCCTCGGACAGTGAACATCTGGCAATATCTACATTTTCGACCCCTTGGTCAGCTCGCTCTCTGAAAGTAAAGAAAACAGATTATTTTTTATAGATATGAAAACAATAACTGAGATATGACCGTTCAATCTAAAGCAGCAGATGTCATTTTTAGGATACATCAATACAGCCCAGTGCTGCTTACCTGAGATGCCATCTTTGTAGGTGTCCGTTTTGACTTCCTTTGTGTTGGAAAAAAGTTGCTTTCAGAACAATAATTTTTGATTAAAATAAAAAAGGTTTTGCTCTCGACAAAAAGACACAAATGTACCTCCATAGCATATAACAATTTGCCGGTGAATAACCACACCTTCATACAAACGTGCTACTGTATGCAGAATTCTTGATGCACAACCGAAGATGCTGCCATATCCTGCCAGCACGCCCAATAGCGAGCCACTCAGGAGCAGAATGATGACACGTGGAAGCGGGAAAGGAATGAGATGGGAACAGCAATTTGTTGCAAGTTGGGGAGGAGGTCTAATAGATGATCAATAGACTATTCAACCTTTACTAAAGAATAGTCTAATAGCCGAGCTAGGTGTGAAAACCCCCCTCTCCTATCACAGACCAGATTTGCCCTAACGACCAAGGGGTAGCTTGCTATTCAATGTAATAAAGCAATGACTTTTCAAATAACTTACCTTACACGTTATGTTGGCTGACAAGTTGTTAGCTATGCTGTCCTTACGAATATCATTACAGCAGTATGTACCGGTATGTTAGCTAGCTACCTAACGTTAGTAGTTATACATCAAACTTGACAGTATATTAACTATAGGCTATCTAACTACCTAACGTTTATTGACTTGATGATTCCCGTCATTCTTAGCTTAGCTAAATGGTATAGTCGTTGTGCGTTCTCAGTGGACATTCGGGTGCTTTCGTAAATTCGCTGTGGCTATCTATAGGCTGGACAATAGAACAAGTTAAAACGGCTTAAGAACGTTGGCTAAACTGGAACTCTTGCGCGAGCCCATAGCAAATTAATGGAAACGAACATTCGCAGAGACTGTTTTGACTGGAGTGATGATTAGAATTCCATAAAAAATGTATTCCTTTTTATTTTACCACTACAATCTGTTCGTCGGACGAAACTGGAAAAAAATGACTTGTGTAGAAAGCAAACATCCGCACCTCGATGGTGTCAACTGTGCTGATATTTGCGTAATGAAAAACTAGGGCAAAAATAAAAACTTCTGACTATTTCTGTTCTAGCGATCGATGACAAATTAGCTTGCTGCCCAGACTTACATAATTACAAAGAGGAGATTTTGCTGATTAAAATGGTGCCCGTGTAACAGGTTTGCTTCCGTCCTTCTCCTCACCCCTACCTGGGCTCAAACCAGGGACCCTCTGCACATACAGACAACAGCCACCCTCGAAGCATCGTACCTATCGCTCCAGAAAAGCCGAGGCCCTTGCAGAGCAAGAGAAACAACTACTTCAAGGTCTAAGAGAGTGACGTCACCGATTGAAAAGCTATCAGCGCGCACCCGCTAACTAGCTAGCCATTTCACACCGGTTACACCTGACTTGAAAAACTCCCAAATATACACATTGCAAGATATTTTGTGAAATAGACAGACATGCCTATATTTCCCCCATAGGAAACAATCGGAAGACCGCAGAGTTCCAATATTATTTTTGTTGTTTACATTTTAACTATAAAACAACATGAGCAGGTCTCATTGGCAACAATAGCGAAGCAGGCATTGTGACGTTGAACAATAAGCTGGGAATAGAACGTTCGGAAGGCGAGTTGGTGCCACGGTGCTCAATAGAACTAATAGGAGCTGGCAGGGTGAAAAATGAACTAAAATAAGACCAGTTTTTTTGCGATTACTTCAAAACGACAGCAAGCAGCTGGGAAATATGGTCATATTATGAAACTGGGCTCTACAGCGGATGCAATGAACTAGTTTTTATCAGAAAAGAACGTTGTTAAAAATGTAATGTGTCCAACCTACTATCTACACGGATTTCAGTGCACTCTCATCTGAGTGTACCAGAGCGCAGAATAATTACTTTACCAGCGCTCAACACCCATTGAATATGACCGGTGTCAGTAGACGTCGGAAAAAAGCGTAATTAAATTGTTTCCAGCAGCACATTTACAGTCACCAACGCTCTGGTTAACACGAAAACTGCCTTACCAGCTCTGTTAGGGTGAGTAAAATGGTCAGAGTGGTCTCATTTGTGTCTGGAAGTAGCTAGACAACGTTAGCTTGGGTGCTTGACTGCCGTTGTAAGGCCAGAACGCTCAAATCAATCCTACTCCTCGGCCCGAACGTTCAGGGTGCGCTCCGAGAGCGAAACGGTCTGAATTTACAAACTGACAATTTTTCTCGGAATGGAAACACCATAATATTAATCAAATTAATTAAGCAAAACTACTTAAAATCAATCCCATATACTATGTTATTGCAAAAAAGGTTTTAAATTCTCTGGTAACGCCAATAAGGAACATTTTCAAATGCTTCTCAAGCTAGCAATAACTTGCAGTAATAGAAGAAATGGCTGAGAAAAAAATTATGTGCCACAGAATGCTGCAGCAGCACGCAGGGTGTGCCGCAGTATGAGACAACTTTTAAAACTTCTTAGGGCTGGGGTCTATTTTCCTGAATTTCCGCCTGACTGACGTGCCCAATGTAAACTGCCTGTTACTCAGGCCCAGAAGCCAGTATATGCATATAATTGGTAGCATTGGATAGAAAACACGTTGAAGTGTATGAGACTATAAACCATTTGATATGGCAGAAGAAAATCCAAAGAAAAACTAACCAGAATTTTTTAGTTGCTAAGGTCATATAATGGAAAGCTATGGGTTCTATGTAATTCCAGCTCCCAGATTGCAATTCCTATGGCTTCCACTAGATGTCAACAGTCTTTGTTCATTGTTTCAGGCTTGTTTCTTCAAAAACGAGCAAGAATTTTGAGAAAGAGTTTTTGTAGAAAGAGTCCCTGTACAAAATCAGTCTGTTGGCTCGCGACGAAGAGGACTCGCGCTTACTAATTTTACTTTTCTATTGAACATACTTCTTTCCGTACGAAATATTATAGTTTATTTACATTTTAGGATACCTGAGGATTAAATAGAAACATAGTTTGACTTGTTTGAACAAATTTAGCGGTAGCTTTTTGGACTCCTTTGTCTGCATGTTGAACGAGTGGATTACCGAAATCGATGGCGCCAACTAAACAGACTTTTTGGGATATAAAGAAGGATTTTATCTAACAAAACAACCATTAATGTTGTAGCTGGGACTCTTGGGATTGCAAACAGAGGAAGATTTTCAGAAGTAAGTGATTTATTTAATCGCTATTTATGATTTTATGAAGGCTGTGCTGGTTGATATGAGTGCTGTCCTCAAACAATCGCATGGTATGCTTTCTCTGTAAAGCCTATTGCAAATCAGATAATGCAGTTAGATTAACAAGAATTTAAGCTTTAAAATGATATAAGATACTTGTATGTTCATAAATGTTTAATATTGCAATTATTAATTTGAATTGCACGCCCTCCAACTTCACCGGATGTTGTCGACAGGTGTCCCCCGCTGGCGGGATGCCTAGCCTTAAGAAACCACTGCAGCTCCAACAGTGCAGTAGTATTTAACAATTCACAACAATACACACAAATCCTCTTTTGGCTAGGGGGCAGTATTTTCACGTCCGGATGAAAAGCGTGCCCAAAGTAAACTGCCTGTTACTCAGGCCCATAAGCTAGGATATGCATATGCATGGTAGTATTGGATAGAAACCACTCTAAAGTTTCTAAAACTGTTCAAATAATGTCTGTGAGTATAACAGAACTGATTTGGCAGGCGAAACCCCGAGCACAATCCATCCAGGGATAAATGTTTTTGAGGTCATTGTGTTTTCCAATGCATTTCTATGGGAAACCTGATTTATTAAGGCCCAGATTGCAGTTCCTATGGCTTCCACTAGATGTCAACAGTCTTTAGAAATTGTTCGATGTTTTTCTTTTGAGAAATGAAGAAGTAGTCCTGCTCTTTCCATGTGTCACTCAGACGGACTCAAGTCTTTTGGTGTGCGTGAACAGGAGCGCGCTCCTCGTTATTTTTCTCCGGTATTGGAAACAGTTTATCCTGTCTTAAATTTGATCCATTATTTACATATTAGGGTACCTGAGGTTGAATTTAGAAACGTTATTTGAAATGTTTGGATCAAGTTTACAGGTAACTTATTAGATACTTTGTAGTCATGTTGGGCGAGTTGGAACCGTTGTATTTCTGAATCAAACGTGCCAAATAAATGGACATTTTGGGGACATAAATAAAGAATTTATATCGAACAATACGACCATTCATTGTGTCACTGAGACTTTTGGGATTGCAAAAAGATGAAGATCTTCAAAGGTAAGGCATTTATTATATCGCTATTTCTGACTTTCGTGTTGCACCTGCCTGGTTGAAATATGATTTTCATGTGTTTGTATGCGGGGCGCTGTCTTCAGATAATTGCATGGTTTGCTTTCGCCGTAAAGCCTTTTTGAAATCTGACACGGCAGCTTGATTAACAAGAAGTTAAGCTATATTTTGATGTATAACACCTATATTTTCAAGAATGTTAAATATTTGAATTTAGTATTTTTTAATTTCACGCTCTGCAATTTCACTGGATGTTGGCCAGGTGGGACGCTAGCTTCCCACCTGCCCTAGAGAGGTTTTTAAAGAGGTGCGTTTTCTGCTTTCCTGTGCAGAAGCTTGAATTGTTTGCTGTGTGTTTTTGTCTCCTGAGTGAGTTTTCAAGACTTAGTGTTTGTTGTTTTCCCAGTGTTACTGTCATCCTTTTTTTTTTTACTGTTTCTCAGTAAAGTATTACATTTATCCTTAACCGCCGGTTCCTCATCTGGTCTCTTCTCTGCGCCTGGGTCCAACCTCACCACGTCACATATATACAGTAAATAGAAAATTGTTGTACCTACAAACATATTCAGTCCAAATTTATCGAAGTCTAATTGTCATCTTATGGAAGCTGTAGCCTTGTTTTAATCCAACGTCTAAAATTTTGGAGTTGAACAGGATATTGTTCTTTGGAAACTCTCTGTATGCATGCATGTATAGTCTGAAAAGTGAGTTTGCACTGTGTTCTTGTAAAAGGTGTGCCAGGTTTGATTTGTGTTAATGTGTCTTTTGATAACTGCACTCTTGGGATGTGTGTGTGTGTGTGTGTTTAAAGCAGCATGTGAGGTTTGTGGCAAGTGTATTTTCTAGGAACTGTGTGCATATGAAGTGTGTGCATATGAAATGTGTTTTCTGTGCAAGTGTGTATGCATGAGGTGTGTTAAGGGTGTGTTCTGCAAGAGTCTGTATGTACTGTATGAGGTGTTGTATGAGGTGCCTGGGCTCTTGTGATGGCCTATGGCTCAGAGGAAGTGAGACTGTCTGATGGAATTTGTTGTGCTTGGGATCTGGTTTATTTTCCACCCTGGATTCCTTGCCTACCTGCAGGATTTTCCCAGGTCCTGGCTTCAATTAGGTTGGGAAGCTGGGAGGAGAGGGGGGCTCAGAGAGGGGAGGGTCGACAGGGCTGGAGTTTGTCATACACAACTAAGCACAGCCGTGGAGCATGAGGGAAGGGCAGGGAACATGGAAAGTGAAAACGAAGAAATGAAGGAGCGAGTAAAGAGTGAGAGGCATACAGAGAGGAAGGCAAGGAGACAGAAAGGGGGAATGGGCTGAGAAAGATGAAAAATCTATTGTTCATTGAAATAAAACAGACAGGGAAATCTACATGTTACTGGTGCCTCTTGCACAAACTCCAGGGAACAATTCGTTAGAAAAGAGAACTTCAGAAAGGGAGTGATAGATTTAGAATAGGAAAAGGGGAAATGGGGGGAAGAGAATGATCAAAGCAAGATGAGTAAGAAAACGTAAAAACGCTCAAAGTTTCACAACTGGGAATGGGATGTCAATAATTTTATATGAATGTATAGGTTGGCCTCTGGATCAACCTCAGAGCCTCATGCCCATCAGAATGATCCCCCAGAGTTCTGAACCTTCCAAATGACAAACTCATCTGACGAATGACTGGGAAAATGTGCATAATCAAAGACCAATCACATAATTGCTCTATTTCGCCACTAGCTCAAGCATTCACACATTACAAAATAATATAATGTACACTATGGTAAGAATACTATAGTATTCACTGTAGTGTTTTTGCATACTTCACTGTATAATTTACTGTAGTATACTGTAGTACTTAAAGTTAACTATAGTATTAATACTGTAGTAAAAAAAGAGTAGTGTATACTATAGTAGAAACCTACTGGAGAAATACTAAATCAACACATTATGCTGAGAGCCTGAGATGTGCTAGCATATTACTTTTCTTTCTAGTTTGTGATAGCTTAGCTACATAAATAGACACCACCAAACCCACCCATAACATACACTGGACATGTCTAACAAAGGAATAGACAGCTATGTCCCAAATTAAGTTTACTGATACATCATATCGGGTCTCCTATCTGGCCTTGGGCCTAGATATTCTAACTCTGCCTCTCCAATGGCAACCTATTCCCTATGTAATGCACTACTTTTTACCAGAGCCCTTTGGGTCCTGGTCAAAAGTAGTGCACTATACAGGGAATATGGTGCCATTTGGGATGCAATCCAAGTCAAAGAGGAATAACCTAAGTAAAAAGTAATTTCTCGCCATCCATTTCAAACTTGGCTGCTTATAGCCATGACATCAGGCGCTTTAGGCGTGAGAAAGGCTTGTTTTATAAGCACAGGGAGGAAAGGCTTTGTGTTTTTTTAATGTTTACTTTAGTTAGTGCTGAAGAGCACAGGCCAAGACTCTGTGCCAGACTGTCTGTGTATCTAGACATACTCTGATCAACACTGACAAAGTGAGAAATGACACATTTCCGTTGCACACAGCTGTTTTACAAGGCTGAAGTCAAGGAACACTTCGAGAGTGGTGGAAAGAAATGCTGTGGGGATTCAAGTTGGAAGGAAGTGGGCTCTGTGGAGGGGACCCATCCTTCCCTGGCTGGAGGAGAGCATCAACATACAACAACATTTGTCCGCTAATACAAGAGTAATAAAGGTGAAATTATAATAAATAAATAAATATTGATTTATCATCACCTCAGCACCTCAATCATGTCTCTATAGAGAGACATGATTGATTACTTTTGGATTGGCTTTGGCTAGAAAGATTGATTGTGCAATGACAGAGTCAGCACAGAGATCCAAACACAAATTATAATATCACACTTTTTAAATGATTAATTTCGACATCCTTAGCTTGAGGAACCAATCATACACGTCGGAGACATACAGGTTGAGTGGCAAATGAGGGAGCCCCTCTCCTCATACTAAAGAGCCACTCACCTGCCCTCTGATAATTCTCACCTCTCTTCCTCACAGAAGAGTTCTACTTAGCTCTCCTCAGCACAAATGTATCTGTTTTCCTGATTAACTATTTACAGGTGTGGCGTCAAGGTTACGCTGCCGAGCGCAGGGTTTTCAGCTTTCGTCTTTTGTGGTGGATGACTAACCGAAAGGAACATTTTTGCTTCAGGAAAGAATTAGCTTGACTGCTTTTTCTTCCCTTTGTCTTCTGTGATAGGTGGTGTCACATGGCTAGCTACTGAGACTTGGCTAGCTTAGCTGCTAGGCTTAGCTAACCTTACTAGTCTCGCCACAAGGTTAGCTATCCTACCAACTAGCTTTTCTACCTGGAAGGGTAGAATTGCTAGCTTGCTCTCATTTAGCTCAGTTGACTAGACTGGCCATTCTAGCATCACTGCTTATCGGTCGAGAGACACGCTTTTGTTCATTGCAAGACTAACAAATCACTAACATCTTTTGGCTAACATTGTGCTAACTAGCTAGGCTAGCTCATGATGCGAACGCTAGCTACATTCGCATTGTTAAAGGATTAGCTTTCTCTACAACATTCTTTGTGGTAGTTAGCATCACACAGCTAGCTACTGAGACTTGGTTAGCCCACACTGCAAGGCACAAGTTAATTTGGCAAGCTTGATGGAAAGCAAGCTATCCACATAAGCATTACTAGCTATAACAATCTTAGCCCACAGTGAGGGATGTTCCGCAACGCTGGAAGGGGGACCTGAGTGAAAAAGTTTGGGAACCACTGGGCTAAACTGACCGGTTACACCTCATCTCTCACAAGAGCCTCACGGCTAAGCATCGACTAGCACAAGCATAACCCAGTTAGCAATACTTTTCTCACAGACTTGTAATGTGCCCCCGTCCTCGATGGGAGTCTTACACGGTTTATATAACGCTCTGTCGTTTTTGTTCTTACTGACTTTACCGGCTACACCTGCTAGGTTATCCAGTCAAAGAGACGCAAAAACCAGGTCAGCTACTACCATCAAGGCTTGCCTTGCCACCACCTGCCCGGCAGACCTGTATATCATGGCAACCCAGTCTCCACTCTCTACGAGCCTAGACTCCACATCGGGGAGAGGGGCAGTTTGCTAGTGTCAGTGCTACTGTGCGACCAGCGACGCAGCAGGCTGCAAACCCATGGTCCATGTTTCAGTACGGAGGCGGACAGTGGTGGACCAGCCCTTGGATTCAGTTATATCGAAGTCCCGCACAGCTAATTTCCCTGTAGGGGTTCACTCCAGCTGCAAAGAGGGGCAGCCAACAGTTCACCAAAAAAAGATGTGCCCTACTCTGGACCTACGGGTCTTCTACAGCTTTCAGAGAAAGCCCAAGTTCCATATGCTTACGCTCAACGTGCTGTCTTGCTCTATTCGTTGAGGTGACTGTTTCACATCAGTCGACCTGTGGGACGCTTATTTACACATACGCAGCCTACCAGCACACAGGAGGTTTCTAAGGCTTGCTGACAGGGCATAGCCTACGAATACAACACCCTCCTATTCGGGCTAGCGCTAGCTCACAGAAAATGCAGATTTTGTTTAGAGGCAGCTCTCACACCCCTGAGAAACAAGTGGTTGAGAGTCTTTGCCTTCATAGACGATTACCTGCTTTGATCCCCATCCCAGGAGCAAGGGGTACGAGACAAGGCTTCCCTTGTAACCCACCTCTCCGAGCTGGGGTTCAAGATAAATCAGATAAACAACAGTTGAAAATAAATCCGATAAAGAACAGTTGAATAGAATACCTAGACGTAATGCTGGATTCTCTCTCTTATCAGGCAACACTCTCGGACGACCGCACCACATCATTCCGAGAGAGCCTCTCCCTGTTCCACAGAACGTGCCTCCGAGTGCTGGGGATGATGGTGTCCACCATCTTAGTAGTATCTACTGAGTATGAGAGACTTCCAGCACTGGGTGTCTGCCCAACGTCCATGTACACAACGTCACTTTAATCATCAGATAAGGTGACCTCCGTATGTCTCTCGGCTCTCCATCACAGGAAAAGTCCCTCAATCTTCGTTTCTGGTACTCCTATAGATGTAGTGGCAATGAGGACAGTGGTGACTACAGATGAGTAACTCACAGACTGGGTCGCAGTTCACGAGGGGAATGCAATAAATGTATTGCTTACTTAAATGATCTCGAATTGCTGACAGTGTTTCTTTCACTGAAACACATTCTACCCTCCCTACGGAATTGTCACGTTTTGATCAGAACGACTAATATGACTATGGTGGCATACATCAACCACCAGGGTGGCATTCGCTCCCTGTGCTTACACAAACTATCCGTCAGGATTATTCTATGTGTAAACCATGTCCCGAGCTAAACATAGAAGCGGACTTATTGTACAGAGAGAATGAACACCTTTGGGAATGGAGACTCCATCCCCATGTGGTGTAACACTTCTTCTCCTCTAAGCCTCATACTACCCACTCTAGTCAGAGTTAGGTAAGAAGGCACATCCCTAGGCCCAAACAGAATCTGCAGGAATTCTTTCTATTTCCTGCTGAAATATCTGCTGAACATCTATGGAAAGCTTTTTTCGACGTCAGGTGTACATTGCATTCGGAGAGTATTCAGACCCCTTGACTTTTTCCAGCCTTATAATAACATTCAATAATTCATTTTTCCCTCATCAATCTACACACAATACCCCATAATGACAAAGCAAAAACGTTTCTTTTTTTTGTTGCAAATATATAAAAAAAAACATCTGAAACACCACATTTACATAACTATTCAGACCCTTTACTCAGTACATTGTGGAAGCACCTTTGGCAGCGATTAAAGCCTCAAGTCTTCTTGGGTACAACTCTACAAGCTTGGCACACCTGTATTTTGAGAGTGTCTCCCATCCATCTCTGCAGATCCTCACAAGCTCTGTCAGGCTGGATGGGGAGTGTCGCTGCACAGCTATTTTCAGGTCTCTCCAGAGATGTTTGATCGGGTTCAAGTCCGAGCTCTGGCTGGGCCACTCAAGGACATTCAGAGACTTGTCCCGAAGACACTCCTGCGTTGTCTTGGCTGTGTGTTGTCCTGGGGTCGTTGTCCTTTGCCACAGTCTGAGGTCCCCTCCAGAGTGCTCTGGAGCAGGTTTTCATCAAGGATCTCTGTGTACTATGCTTCATTCATCTTTCCCTCGATCCTGACTAGTTTCCCAGTCCCTGCTGCTGAAAAACATCCCCACAGCATGATGCTGCCACCATCGTGCTTCACCGTAGGGATGGTGCCAGGTTTCCTCCAGACGTGATGCTTGGCATTCAGGCAAAAGAGTTCAATCTTGGTTTCATCAGACCAGAGAAACTTGTACCTCATGGTCTGAGAGTCCCTTAGGTGCCTTTTTGTCAAACTTCAAGTGGGCTGTCATGTGCCTTTTACTGAGGAGTAGCTTCCGTCTGGCCTGATTGGTGGAGTGCTGCAGAGATGGTTGTCCTTCTCAAATTTTCTCCCATCTCCACAGTGATTGTCACTCTCTGTTAGAGTGCTCTGTCAGATTGACAATCAGATTCTTGGTCACCTCCCTGACCAAGGCCCTTCTCCCCCGATGGCTCAGTTTGGCCAGGCGGAAAGCTCTAGGAAGAGTCTTGGTGGTTCCAAAATTCTTCAATTTAAGAATGATGGAGGCCACTGTGTTGGTACCCTTCCCCAGAGCTGTGTCTAGACACAACCCTGTCTCAAACCTCTATGGACAATTCCTTCGACCTCATGGCTTGGTTTTGCACTGTCAACAGTGGGACCGTATATAGACAGGTGTGTGCCTTTCCAAATCATGTCCAATCAATTGAATTTACCACAGGTAAAGTTGTAGAAACATCTCAAGGATGATCAATGTAAACAGGATACACCAGATCTAATTTTCGAGTCTCATAGCAAATGGTCTGAAAACTTACAGTGGATCCTCCTTTAAAAGTTGCGTCATACTGCGGCACACCTTGCGGGCTGCTGCAGAATTCTGTGGCACGTTATCAATTTGTCAGCCATTTTTGTCAGCCATATTGCTAGTTTGACCACCAGAGGGCATCTTTGGGAAGTATTTCATAGTCTTCCAAATTGCAGGCACGTGGGGGACCGGGGTTCAATCCCCCAACGGGGAGGAAGGCGTAGGCTGTCCTTGTAAATAAGAATTAGTTCTTAACTGATTCCATATGTGTTATTTCATAGTTGTGATGTCTTCACTATTATTCTACAATGTAGAAAATAGAAAAATATACAAAAATCCTGGAATGAGTTGGTGTGTCCAAACTTTTGACTGGTTCTTGCTTAATTAATTTGATTAATATTATGGTGTTTCTATTCCATGAAAAATGAAAAACCCTCTGGGTTTCTGTTAGGATGGAAAGGAAAATATGGAGCTGTACAAAGTGATGGTCGGCAGTACAGTACAGGGCTATTTAGCTAAAGAAGCCCTGTGGTGTGCAGACCGGATGGGAGATGGGAGTTTTCGTGTTAACCAGAGCATTGCTGACTGTAACTGTGCTGCTGGAAACAATTTAATTACACTTTTTTGCCAACGTTTACTGACATCGGCCATATTCAACGTTGTTGAGCGCTCGTAAATTCATTATTCTGCGCTCTGGTACATTCAGACGAGAGTGCTCTGAAATCCGAGTAGATAGCCAGAGCGAATTTACGAAAGCACCCGAATGTCCATTGGGAACGCACAACGACTATACCATTTAGCTAAGCTAAGAATGACAGCTATAATCAAGTCAAAAAACGTTGGGTAGTTAGATAGCCTATAGTTAAAATACTGGCAAGTTTGATGTAAAACTACTAACTTTAGGTAGATAACTTCCTAAAGTGTTGCTTTAGCTGTATGCTTAGGGTCATTGTCCTGCTGGAAGGTGAACCTCCGTCCCAGTCTCAAATCTCTGGAATACTGAAACAGGTTTCCCTCAATAATTTCCCTGTATTTAGCACAATCCATCATTCCTTCAATTCTGACCAGTTTCCCAGTCCCTGCCGTTGAAAAACATCCCCACAGCATGATGCTTTAACCACCATGCTTCACTGTGGGGATGGTATTATCGGGGTGATGAGAGGTGTTGGGTTTGCACCAGACATAGCGTATTCCTTGACAGCCAAAAAGCTACATTTTAGTCTCATCTGACCAGAGTACCTTCTTCCATATTACATTTACATTTAAGTCATTTAGCAGACGCTCTTATCCAGAGCGACTTACAAATTGGTGCATTCACCTTATGATATCCAGTGGAACAACCACTTTACAATAGTGCATCTAACTCTTTTAAGGGGGGGGGGGGGGTTAGAAGGATTACTTTATCCTATCCTAGGTATTCCTTAAAGAGGTGGGGTTTCAGGTGTCTCCGGAAGGTGGTGATTGACTCCGCTGACCTGGCGTCGTGAGGGAGTTTGTTCCACCATTGGGGTGCCAGAGCAGCGAACAGTTTTGACTGGGCTGAGCGGGAACTGTACTTCCTCAGAGGTAGGGAGGCGAGCAGGCCAGAGGTGGATGAACGCAGTGCCCTTGTTTGGGTGTAGGGCCTGATCAAAGCCTGAAGGTACGGAGGTGCCGTTCCCCTCACAGCTCCGTAGGCAAGCACCATGGTCTTGTAGCGGATGCGAGCTTCAACTGGAAGCCAGTGGAGAGAGCGGAGGAGCGGGGTGACGTGAGAGAACTTGGGAAAGTTGAACACCAGACGGGCTGCGGCGTTCTGGATGAGTTGTAGGGGTTTAATGGCACAGGCAGGGAGCCCAGCCAACAGCGAGTTGCAGTAATCCAGACGGGAGATGACAAGTGCCTGGATTAGGACCTGCGCCGCTTCCTGCGTGAGGCAGGGTCGTACTCTGCGAATGTTGTAGAGCATGAACCTACAGGAACGGGTCACCGCCTTGATGTTAGTTGAGAACGACAGGGTGTTGTCCAGGATCACGCCAAGGTTCTTAGCACTCTGGGAGGAGGACACAATGGAGTTGTCAACCGTGATGGCGAGATCATGGAACGGGCAGTCCTTCCCCGGGAGGAAGAGCAGCTCCGTCTTGCCGAGGTTCAGCTTGAGGTGGTGATCCGTCATCCACACTGATATGTCTGCCAGACATGCAGAGATGCGATTCACCACCTGGTTATCAGAGGGGGGAAAGGAGATATATATATATATATATATATATATATACCATATGTTTGGGGAGTCTCCCACGTGCCTTTCGGCGAACACCAAACCTGTTCTGCTTATTTTTTTCTTCAAGCAGTGGCTTTTTTCTGGCAACTCTTCCATAAAGCCCAGCTATGGACAGATTCTCCAATCTCTGCTGTGGAGCTTTGCAGCTCCTTCAGAGTTATCTTTGGCTTTTTTGTTGCCTCTCTGATTAATGCCCTCCTTGCCTGGTCCGTGAGTTTTGGTAGGCGGCCCTCTCTTAGCGGGTTTGTTGTGGTGCCATATTCTTAAAATGTTTTAATAAAGGATTTAATGGTGCTCTGTGGGATTGTAAAGTTTCTGATATTTTTTTATAACCCAACCCTGATCTATACTTCTCCACAACTTTGTCCCTGGCCTGTTTGGAGAGCTCCTTGGTCTTCATGGTGCCGCTTGCTTGGTGGTGCCCCTTGCTTAGTGGTGTTGCAGACTCTGGGGCCTTTCAGAACAGGTGTGTATATATACTGAGATCATGTGACACTAAGATTGAACACAGGTGAATTTCATTTAACTAATTATGTGACTTCTGAAGTTAATTGGTTGCACCAGATCTTTTTTAGGGGCTTAGTAAAGGGGTGAATACCCATGCACACATCACTTTTCCGTTGAAAAGTTTTGGGATTTTATTTTTTCACTTCAATTTGGACTATTTTGTTTATGTCCATTACATGAAATCCAAATAAAAATCAATTTAAATTACAGGTTGTAAATGCATAAAAATAGGAAAAATGCTAAGGGGCTGAATACTTTTGCAATGCACTGTATATTACATACATACATACCATAGAATGATAAATCATGCAATTATTATTCTCAAGCTAACCAAATGCATTTAGCTATGAATGCCTATTCTCACCATTTTCAGTTGAATAAATCTAAATTTCTTTCATGGCAACTCATAAGCAGTCCATGTCCTATTTGTTTCATATTTCATATATCGATATGTATTCATATTGCGTGACAGTGTAACGGTTAGCTTTTTTTTACAGAAGGATGAAAAAACACTATGTCTGTCAGGGAATGCTCTTCTGATATGTCAGATGAAGAGTTAAGACTAGAAAGTCAGTGCCATTAAGGAAAGGATGCCCCATGTGGGATTTAGAATGGTCAAAGGAAGTCTCAGAGCAATGGGCCATCGTGTACAATGGTGATGAGTTAGGGAGTCTTTGCAGCGTGTAGATGGTGCAGGTATCATTGCCAGAATGATCCAGCTTCGTTGCGTTGCTTGGCAAAAATACTCTGTTCCTGCTCCCTTGTCTCTCGTCCACATTGATACAAATCATAAATTGATGCACCTCAGCCATGCTCAAGGTCCTAAACGATATCTTAACCGCCATCGATAAGAAACAATACTGTGCAGCCATATTCATTGACCTGGCCAAGGCTTTCGACTCTGTCAATCACCACATCCTCATCGGCAGACTCGATAGCCTTGGTTTCTCAAATGATTGCCTCGCCTGGTTCACCAACTACTTCTCTGATAGAGTTCAGTATGTCAAATCGGAGGGCCTGTTGTCCGGGCCTCTGGCAGTCTCTATGGGGGTGCCACAGGGTTCAATTCTTGGGCCGACTCTCTTCTCTGTATACATCAATGATGTCGCTCTTGCTGCTGGTGAGTCTCTGATCCACCTTTACGCAGACGACACCATTCTGTATACTTCTGGCCCTTCTTTGGACACTGTGTGAACAACCCTCCAGCCGAGCTTCAATGCCATACAACTCTCCTTCCGTGGCCTCCAACTGCTCTTAAATACAAGTAAAACTAAATGCATGCTATTCAACCGATCGCTGCCTGCACCTGCCCGCCCGTCCAGCATCACTGCTCTGGACGGTTCTGACTTAGAATATGTGGACAACTACAAATACCTAGGTGTCTGGTTAGACTGTAAACTCTCCTTCCAGACTCACATCAAACATCTCCAATCCAAAGTTAAGTCTAGAATCGGCTTCCTATTTCGCAACAAGCATCCTTCACTCATGCTGCCAAACATACCCTCGTAAAACTGACCATCCTACCGATCCTCGACTTCGGCGATGTCATTTACAAAATAGCCTCCAATACCCTACTCAATAAATTGGATGCAGTCTACCACAGTGCCATTCGTTTTGTCACCAAAGCCCCATATACTACCCACCACTGTGACCTGTATGCTCTCGTTGGCTGGCCCTCGCTTCATACTCATCGCCAAACCCACTGGCTCCAGGTCATCTACAAGACCCTGCTAGGTAAAGTCCCCACTTATCTCAGCTCGCTGGTCACCATAGCAGCACCCACCTGTAGCACGCGCTCCAGCAGGTATATCTCTCTGGTCACCCCCAAAACCAATTCCTCCTTTGGCCGCCTCTCCTTCCAGTTCTCTGCTGCCAATAACTGGAATGAACTACAAAAATCTCTGAAACTGGAAACACTTATCTCCCTCACTAGCTTTAAGCACCAGCTGTCAGAGCAGCTCACAGATTACTGCACCTGTACATAGCCCATCTATAATTTAGCCCAAACAACTACCTCTTCCCCTACTGTATTTATTTATTTTGCTCCTTTGCACCCCATTATTTCTACTTTGCACATTCTTCCACTGCAAATCTACCATTCCAGTGTTTTACTTGCTATATGGTATTTACTTCGCCACCATGGCCTTTTTTTGCCTTTACCTCCCTTATCTCACCTCATTTGCTCACATTGTATATAGACTTATTTTTCTACTGTATTATTGACTGTATGTTTGTTTACTCCATGTGTAACTCTGTGTTGTTGTATGTGTCGAACTGCTTTGCTTTATCTTGGCCAGGTCGCAATTGTAAATGAGAAATTGTTCTCAACTTGCCTACCTGGTTAAATAAAGGTGAAAAAAAAGTACAAAGATTTATATTGTCTCCATCAAGTTTTAAAACTTTTTTAATCTTCTTTATTCCTAGACACATTTTCAACGATGTATAAAATTGGAGCTGTTCTTCATCAACTGTTAATACATAAATAATGAAGCAGGTTAATAAGTTAAACATTTCACTTTTAATTCCAATGCTTTTTTTTCAAGATACAACATTGTCAGTTTTAGCAGTATAGATGGATTTTCAAGGAAGGTAAGTATATTATTTTGTATACATATTGGGTATTTCTAATCACCTAATGAACAACCACAATTCCAGTCTGGTGTTAAGCTTTCTGTGCTTTATTGACGTATCCTGAAAATGAAATCTGATGCTTTAGATTGAACGGTCATATCTCAGTTATTGTTTTCATATCTACATTAAAGAAGCTATTTTCTTTACTTTCAGAGTGTGAGCTGATCAAGGGGTTGAAAATGTAGATATTGCCAGATGTCCACTGTCCGAGGAACCGGCCGTAGAAGCTTTATTGCTGGCAAAAGTGTCCATAACCAGAGGTAATTAAACTGTTCTGTATTCTTCTTCTCTCTTCCTCTCTGCCTGTCTTGTACATGGAACCTGTCTCACATGCACAGTTTGGAGGAAGAAGGATACCTTGAACTGTCGAATTCTACCCACCTCTTCTGTGTGGGATATGTGTTCCTACCGGGCAGATCTGCAGCATTTCACAGAGAGTTGGAATAATCACCCTTTAAGTACAGAGGCGAACCTGACACCTCACCAGCTGTGGCATGTCGGAATGCTCCAGACACCTGTGCACATTTTTGTTTTTGCCTTAGCACTACACAGCTGTTTCAAATGATCAAGTCATCATCAAGCTTCAAGTGGTATTTATGTCTAATAATGACATTATCTTCAATTGTTTGTCCTCATGTGTCTGTTTTTCAGCATAAAGTACTCTTTAGCCACTTAGTGTGGATACCAGGTGAGACCACACACACACACAATAACAGTCTCTTTCCTTCACTTCATCCCTCTCCCCCTTCTCCCTAAATCCTCTAGGTTATATCAGCTGTGTTGGTGAACCCATCCCGCATCTGAACTGGCTGCCACAGCATGATCATAGGTGAGAGGTCAGGTCAACAGGAAGTATTATTAAAGAGATGCTTTACATTGAAATATAGATAGAGATGTAGTAGTCCCAGAGTTAATGATCCAAGGTCAGTTTTGCATTTCACCTCCTGATAATTATGTTGACTGACCGTGTAAAAAAACAAGGCTTACTCATGCTCTCTCTCTATCCATCTGTCTCTCATCTGCAGGTATGTTTTGATGTGAGAGAGGAAGCCAGTCCCGTCATCGCCACCTCACCCGCTCTTAAATCCCCGTGGGTTGATGAGGAATTGTATGGTTGCATCGTTGAGAGGGATGAGGCAATATAAATTGAAAAATAAGTCTAGCTGCACAACCAATTGGCAAACGTATGGCAAATTGAGAAATCATGTGACTAAACTGAAAAAAAGAAGAAGAAACTACACTATGAAAGATAAATGACATAAAGAATGACAGTAAAAAGCTCTGGAGCACCTTAAATTAAATTCTGGGCAAAAAGGCAAACTCCGCTCCATCATTCATTGAGTAAGATGGTTCATTCATCACAAAACCCACCTAATTTGCCAACTACTTCAATTATTTTTTCATTGGTAAGATTAGCAAATTTAAGCATGACATGCCAGCAACTAACGCTGACACTACAGACCCAATTATGAAAGACCAGCATTTTCATTTTGAATTCTGTAAAGTGAGTGTGGAAGATGTGAATTATTATTTTTTGTCTATCAACAATGACAATCCACCGGGGTCTGCCAACTTGGATGGAAAATTACTGAGGATAATAGCGGACGATATTGCTGCTCCTATTTGCCATATCTTCAATTTAAGCCTACTAGAAAGTGTGTTCCCTCAGACCTGGAGGGAAGCAAAAGTAATTCCCCTACCAAGAAGAGTAAAGCCCCCTTTACTGGCTCAAATAGCCGACCAATCAGCCTGTTACCAATATTTTGTAAACTTAAAAAAAAAAAATGGTGTTTGACCAGATGTCAATTTATTTAAAGTAAAATAACATTGCAACAGACTTTCAGCATGCTTATAGGGAAGGACATTCAACAAGCACGGCACTTACTACTTCCGGCGCCGACAGAGATGGCCGCCTCGCTTCGCGTTCCTAGGAAACTATGCAGTATTTAATTTTTTTATGTGTTATTCCTTACGTTGGTACCCCAGGTAATCTTAGGTTTCATTACATACAGTCGGGAGGAACTACTGAATATAAGAGCAACGTCAACTCACCATCGTTACAACCAGGAATATGACTCTCCCGAAACGGATCCTGTGTTTTGCCTTCCACCCAGTACAATGGATCTGATCCCAGCCGGCGACCCTAAACAACGACGCCGTAAAAGGGGCAAACGAAGCGGTCTTCTGGTCAGGCTTCGGAGACGGGCACATCGCGCTCCACTCCCTAGCATACTACTCGCCAATGTCCAGTCTCTTGACAACAAGGTTGATGAAATCCGAGCAAGGGTAACATTCCAGAGAGACATCAGAGATTGTAACGTTCTTTGCTTCACGGAAACATGGCTCACTCGAGAGACGCTAACGGAGTCGGTGCAGCCAGCTGGTTTCTTCACGCATCGCGCCGACAGAAACAAACATCTTTCTGGTAAGAAGAGGGGCGGGGGTGTATGCCTTATGATCACACCACGTCTCGTTAATCATAACAACATACAGGAACTCAAGTCATTCTGTTCACCTGATTTAGAATTCCTCACAATCAAATGTCGACCGCATTATCTACCAAGGGAATTCTCTTCGATTATAATCACAGCCGTATATATTCCCCCCCAAGCAGACACATCGATGGCCCTGAACTAACTTTATCTGACTTTATGTAAACTGGAAACCAAACACCCTGAGGCTGAATTCATCGTAGCTGGGGATTTTAACAAGGCTAATCTGAAAACAAAACTCCATAAATTCTATCAGCATATCAATTGTGCTACCAGGGCTGGTAGAACCTTGGATCATTGTTATACTAACTTCCGCGACGCATATAAGGCCCTCCCCCGCCCTCCTTTCGGAAAAGCTGACCACGACTCCATTTTGTTGCTTCCAGCCTACAAACAGAAACTAAAACAGCAAGCTCCCGCGCTCAGGTCTGTTCAACGCTGGTCCGACCAATCTGATTCCACGCTTCAAGACTGCTTCTATCACGTGGATTGGGATATGTTCCGCATTGCGTCCAACAACAACATTGACGAATACGCTGATTCGGTGAGCGAGTTCATTAGAAAGTGCATTGACGATGTCGTACCCACAGCAACGATTAAAACATTCCCAAACCAGAAACCGTGGATTGATGGCAGCATTCGCGTGAAACTGAAAGCGCGAACCACTGCTTTTAACCAGGGCAAGGTGACCGGCAACATGACCGAATACAAACAGTGTAGCTATTCCCTCCGCAAGGCAATCAAACAAGCTAAGTGCCAGTATAGAGACAAAGTAGAGTCGCAATTCAACAGCTCAGACACAAGAGGTATGTGGCAGGGTCTACAGTCAATCACGGATTACAAAAAGAAAACCAGCCCCGTCGCGGACCAGGATTTCTTGCTCCCAGACAGACTAAATAACTTTTTTTCTCGCTTTGAGGACAATACAGTGCCACCGACACGGCCCACTACCAAAACCTGCGGGCTCTCCTTCACTGCAGCCGAGGTGAGTAAAACATTTAAACGTGTTAACCTTCGCAAGGCTGCAGGCCCAGACGGCATTCCCAGCCGCGTCCTCAGAGCATGCGCAGACCAGCTGGCTGGTGTGTTTAAGGACATATTCAATCGATCCTTATCCCAGTCTGCTGTTCCCACATGCTTCAAGAGGGCCACCATTGTTCCTGTTCCCAAGAAAGCTAAGGTAACTGAGCTAAACGACTACCGCCCCGTAGCACTCACTTCCGTCATCATGAAGTGCTTTGAGAGACTAGTCAAGGACCATATCACCTTCACCCTACCTGACACCCTAGACCCACTCCAATTTGCTTACCGACCCAATAGGTCCACAGACGACGCAATCGCAACCACACTGCACACTGCCCTAACCCATCTGGACAAGAGGAATACCTATGTGAGAATGCTGTTCATCGACTACAGCTCAGCATTTAACACCATAGTACCCTCCAAACTCGTCATCAAGCTTGAGACCCTGGGTCTCGACCCCGCCCTGTGCAACTGGGTCCTGGACTTCCTGACGGGCCGCCCCCAGGTGGTGAGGGTAGGTAACAACATCTCCACCCCGCTGATCCTCAACACTGGGGCCCCACAAGGGTGCGTTCTGAGCCCTCTCCTGTACTCCCTGTTCACCCACGACTGCGTGGCCATGCACGCCTCCAACTCAATCATCAAGTTTGCGGACGACACTACAGTGGTAGGCTTGATTACCAACAACGACGAGACGGCCTACAGGGAGGAGGTGAGGGCCCTCGGAGTGTGGTATCAGGAAAATAACCTCACACTCAATGTCAACAAAACAAAGGAGATGATTGTGGACTTCAGGAAACAGCAGAGGGAGCACCCCCCTATCCACATCAACGGGACAGTAGTGGAGAAGGTGGAAAGTTTTAAGTTCCTCGGTGTACACATCACGGACAAACTGAATTGGTCCACCCACACAGACAGCGTTGTGAAGAAGGCGCAGCAGCGCCTCTTCAACCTCAGGAGTCTGAAGAAATTCGGGTTGTCACCAAAAGCACTCACAAACTTCTACAGATGCACAATCGAGAGCATCCTGTCGGGCTGTATTCGGGCTGTATCACCGCCTGGTACGGCAACTGCTCCGCCCACAACCGTAAGGCTCTCCAGAGGGTAGTGAGGTCTGCACAACGCATACCCGGGGGCAAACTACCTGCCCTCCAGGACACCTACACCACCCGATGTCACAGGAAGGCCAAAAAGATCATCAAGGACAACAACCACCCGAGCCACTGCCTGTTCTCCCCGCTATCATCCAGAAGGCGAGGTCAGTACAGGTGCATCAAAGCAGGGACCGAGAGACTGAAAAACAGCTTCTATCTCAAGGCCATCAGACTGTTAAACAGCCACCACTAACATTTAGTGGCTGCTGCCAACATACTGACTCAACTCCAGCCACTTTAATAATGGGAATTGATGGAAATTATGTAAAAATGTATCACTAGCGACTTTGAACAATGCCACTTAATATAATGTTTACATACCCTACATTACTCATCTCATATGTATATGTATATACTGTACTCTATATCATCTACTGCATCTTGCCATCTTATGTAATACATGGACCACTAGCCACTTTAAACTATGCCACTTTATGTTTACATATGTATAGACTGTACTCTATACCATCTACTGCATCTTGCCTATGCCGTTCTGTACCATCACTCATTCATATATCTTTATGTACATATTCTTTATCCCTTTACACTTGTGTGTATAAGGTAGTAGTTGTGGAATTGTTAGGTTAGATTACTTGTTGGTTATTACTGCATTGTCGGGAAACTAGAAGCACAAGCATTTCGCTACACTCGCATTAACATCTGCTAACCATGTGTATGTGACAAATAAAATTTGATTTGATTTGATGATTGGCTGAGAGAAATTGATGATAAAAAGATTGTGGGAGCTGTTTTGTTAGACTTCAGTGCGGCCATTGACATTATCTATCATAGTCTGCTGCTGGAAAAACGTATGTGTTATGGCTTTACAACCCCTGCTATATTGTGGATAAAGAGTTACCTGTCTAACAGAACACAGAGGGTGTTCTTTAATGGAAGCCTCTCCAACATAATCCAGGTTGAATCAGGAATTCACCAGGCCACTTACTTTTTTCAATCTTTACTAATGACATGCCACCAGCTTTGAGTGAAGCCAGTGTGTCTATGTATGCAAATTACTTAACACTATACACGTCAGTTACTACGGCGAGTGAAATTACTGCAACACTTAACAAAGAGCTGCAGTTAGTTTCAGAATCGGTGGAAAGGAATACATTTGTCCTAAATATTTCAAAAGCTAAAAGCATTGTATTTGAGACAAATCATTCACTAAACCCTAAACCTCAACCAAATCTTGTAATGAAAAATGTAGAAACTGAGCAAGTTGAGGTGACTAAACTGCTTGGAGTAACCCTGGATTGTAATCTGTCATGGTCAAAACATGTTGATACAACAGTAGCTTAGTTGGGGAGAAATCTGTCCATAAAAAAGCATTGCTCTGCCTTCTTAACAGCACTTAACAGCACAATCAACAAGGCAGGTCCTACAGGCCCTAGTTTTGTCACACCTGGACTACTGTTCAGTCGTGTAGTCAGGTGCCAGAAAGAGGGAAATTACAATTGGCTGGCACCGATGCTGACACTAAGACCACACTCAATGAGCTCTATTCCGCCATAAGAAAACAGGAAAACGCTCATCCAGAGGCGGCGGGGACTTTAATGCAGGGAAACTTAAACCAGTTTAACCAAATTTCTATCAGGATGTTAAATATGCAACCAGAGGGAAAAAACTCTAGACCATCTTTACTCCACACACAGAGACACGTACAAAGCTCTCCCTCGCCCTCCATTTGGCAAATCTGACCATAATTCTATCCTCCTGATTCCTGCTTACAAGCAAAAATGAAAGCAGGAAGCACCTGCGGTGGGTCTAATCCTGAATGCTGATTGGTTGAAACCGCATTCCAGCCGGTCTTTTCGCAAGTTACCACCGGCTAAATCTATGACGTTAAAATGTTTTTTTTACTCTGTTCCATCTGACTGCGCAATCCACTGTCTCATCAGCCCAGGCAGGGAAGTTATAAACTTGATCTCCATTATAAAAAGCATCTAGACATTATCTCACACAAAGGGAAAACCATAGCACTCACTTCCGTCATCATAAAGTGCATTGAGAGACTAGTCAAGGATCATATCACCTCCACCTTACCTGTCACCCTAGACCCACTTCAATTTGCTTACCGCCCCAATAGGTCCACAGACGATGCAATCGCCATCACACTGCACACTGCCCTATCCCATCTGGACAAGAGGAATACCTACAGCTCAGCATTCAACACCATAGTACCCTCCAAGCTCATCATTAAGCTTGAGGCCCTGGGTCTGAACCCCGCCCTGTGCAATTGGGTCCTGGACTTCCTGACGGGCCGCCCCCAGGTGGTGAAGGTAGGAAACAACATCTCCACTTCGCTGATCCTCAAGACTGTGGTCCCACAAGGGTACGTGCTCAGCCCCCTCCTGTACTCCCTGTTCACCCATGACTTCGTTGCAATGGACGCCTCCAATTCAATCATCAAGTTTACAGACGACACAACTGTAGGAGGCTTGATTACCAACAACGACGAGACAGCCTACATGAAAGAGGTGAGGGCTCTCGGAGTGTGGTGTCAGGAAAATAACCTCTCACTCAACATCAGCAAAACAAAGGAGATAGATCTTGAACTTCAGGAAACAGCAGAGGGAGCACCCCCCTATACACATTGATGAGACAGCAGCGAAGGGGAAAGTTTTAAGTTCCTCGGCGTACACATCACAGATAACATCTCTGGCACAGGCGTTCCGCTAGCAACCCACCTCGACAACATCCGGGGAAATTGCAGAGCGCCAAATTCAAAATACAGAAATACTCATAATAAACATTCACAGAAATACAAGTGTTATACATCGGCTTAAAGATTAATTTCTTGTTAAATCAGCCGCTTTGTCAGATTACAAAAAGGCTTTACGGCGAAAGCATACCATGCGATTATCTGAGGACAGCGCCCCGCTTACAAAAGCATACAAACATTTTCCAACCAAGTAGAGGAGTCACGAAAGTCGGAAATAGCGATAAAATTAATCACTTACCTTTGAAGAGACTCTAGCCCTGCTCTCTATACCATATCCAACCTCTCAGTTCCACCACCCACATATGCGATGACATCACCTGGTTTCAATGATGTCTCTAGAGACAATATCTCTCTCATCATCACTCAATACCTAGGTTTACCTTCACTGTATTCACATCCTACCATACCTTTGTCTGTACATTATTCCTTTAAACTATTTTATCGCCCCCAGAAACCTCCTTTTACTCTCTGCTCTAGTAGCTCTAGGCGACCAATTCTCATAGCTTTTAGCCGTACCCTTATCCTACTCCTCCTCTGTTCCTCTGGTGATGTAGAGGTGAATCCAGGCCCTGCAGTACCTGGCTCCACTCCTATTCCCCAGGCGCTCTCTTTTGATGACTTCTGTAACCGTAATAGCCTTGGCTTCATGCATGTTAACATTAGAAGCCTCCTCCCTAAGTTTGTTTTGTTCACTGCTTTAGCACACTCTGCCAACCCGGATGTTTTAGCCGTGTCTGAATCCTGGCTTAGAAAGACCACCAAAAATTCAGACATTTTCATCCCCAATTACAAGATTTTCAGACAAGATAGAACGGCCAAAGGGGGCGGTGTTGCAATCTACTGCAAAGACTGCCTGCAGAGTTCTGTTATACTATCCAGGTCTGTTCCCAAACAATTTGAACTTCTACTTTTAAAAATCCACCTCTCTAAAAACAAGTCTCTCACCGTTGCCGCCTGCTATAGACCACCCTCTGCCCCCAGCTGTGCTCTGGACACTATATGTGAACTGATTGCCCCCCATCTATCTTCAGAGCTCGTGCTGCTAGGCGACCTAAATTTGAACATGCTCAACACCCCAGCCACCCTACAATCTAAGCTTGATGCCCTCAATCTCACACAAATTATAAATGAACCTACCAGGTACCACCCCAATTCCGTAAACACGGGTACCCTCATAGATATCATCCTAACAAACTTGCCCTCCAAATACACCTCTGCTGTTTTCAACCAAGATCTCAGCGATCACTGCCTCATTGCCTGCATCCGTAATGGGTCAGCGGTCAAACGACCTCCACTCATCACTGTCAAACGCTCCCTGAAACACTTCAGCGAGCAGGCCTTTCTAATCGACCTGGCCGGGGTATCCTGGAAGGATATTGATCTCATCCCGTCAGTAGAGGATGCCTGGTCATTTTTTAAAAATGCCTTCCTCACCATCTTGAATAAGCATGCCCCATTCAAGAAATTTAGAACCAGGAACAGATATAGCCCTTGGTTCTCTCCTGACCTGACTGCCCTTAACCAACAGAAAAACATCCTATGGCGTTCTGCATTAGCATCGAACAGCCCCCGTGATATGCAACTTTTCAGGGAAGCCAGAAACCAATATACACAGGCAGTTAGAACAGCCAAGGCTAGCTATTTCAAGCAGAAATTTGCTTCCTGCAACACAAATTCAAAAAAGTTCTGGGACACCGTAAAGTCCATGGAGAATAAGAACACCTCCTCCCAGCTTCCAACCGCTCTGAAGATAGGAAACACTGTCACCACCGACAAATCCACTATAATCGAGAATTTCAATAAGCATTTTTCTACGGCTGGCCATGCTTTCCACCTGGCTACCCCCACCCCGGACAACAGCACTGCCCTCCCCTCTGCTACTCGCCCAAGCCTTCCCCATTTCTCTTTCTCCCAAATACAGTCAGCTGATGTTCTAAATGAGCTGCAAAATCTGGACCCTTACAAATCAGCCGGGCTAGATAATCTGGACCCTTTCTTTCTAAAACTATCTGCTGAAATTGTTGCCACCCCTATTACTAGCCTCTTCAACCTCTCTTTCGTGTCGTCTGAGATCCCCAAAGATTGGAAAGCAGCTGCGGTTATCCCCCTCTTCAAAGGGGGGGACACCCTTGACCCTAACTGCTACAGACCTATATCTATCCTACCCTGCCTTTCTAAGGTCTTCGAAAGCCAAGTCAACAAACAGATTACCGACCATTTCGAATCCCACCACACCTTCTCCGCAATGCAATCTGGTTTCAGAGCTGGTCATGGGTGCACCTCAGCTACGCTCAAGGTCATAAACGATATCGTAACCGCCATCGATAGGAAACAATACTGTGCAGCCGTATTCATTGACCTGGCCAAGGCCTTTGACTCTGTCAATCACCACATCCTCATTGGCAGACTCGACAGCCTTGGTTTCTCTAATGATTGCCTCGCCTGGTTCACCAACTACTTCTCTGATCGAGTTCAGTGTGTCAAATCGGAGGGTCTGTTGTCCGGGCCTCTGGCAGTCTCTATGGGGGTGCCACAGGGTTCAATTCTTGGACCGACTCTCTTCTCTGTTTACATCAATGATGTCGCTCTTGCTGCTGGTGATTCTCTGATCCACCTCTACGCAGACGACACTATTCTGTACACTTCTGGCCCTTCTTTTGACACTGTGTTAACAACCCTCCAGGCGAGCTTCAATGCCATACAACTCTCCTTCCGTGGCCTCCAACTGCTCTTAAATACAAGTAAAACCAAATGCATGCTCTTCAACCGATCGCTGCCTGCTCCTGCCCGCCTGTCCAACATCACTACTTTGGACGGCTCTGACTTAGAATATGTGGACACCTACAAATACCTAGGTGTCTGGTTAGACTGCAAACTCTCCTTCCAGACTCACATCAAACATCTCCAATCCAAAGTCAAATCTAGAATTGGCTTCCTATTCCGCAACAAAGCATCCTTTACTCATGCTGCCAAACATACCCTTGTAAAACTGACCATCCTACCAATCCTCGACTTCGGTGATGTCATTTACAAAATAGCCTCCAAAACCCTACTCAATAAATTGGATGCAGTCTATCACAGTGCCATCCGTTTTGTCACCAAAGCCCCATATACTACCCACCACTGCGACCTGTACACTCTCGTTGGCTGGCCCTCGCTTCATACTCGTCGCCAAACCCACTGGTTCCAGGTCATCTACAAGACCCTGCTAGGTAAAGTCCCCCCTTATCTCAGCTCGCTGGTCACCATAGCAGCACCTACCTGTAGCACGCGCTCCAGCAGGTATATCTCTCTAGTCACCCCCAAAACCAATTCTTCCTTTGGACGCCTCTCCTTCCAGTTCTCTGCTGCCAATGACTGGAACGAACTACAAAAATCTCTGAAACTGGAAACACCTATCTCCCTCACTAGCTTTAAGCACCAGCTGTCAGAGCAGCTCATAGATTACTGCACCTGTATATAACCTATCTACAATTTAGCCCAAACAACTACCTCTTTACCTACTGTATTTATTTATTAATTTATTTTGCTCCTTTGCACCCCTTTATTTCTGTCTCTACTTTGCACTTTCTTCCACCGCAAACCAACCATTCCATTGTTTTTTTAGTTTTTATTTTACGTGCTGTGTTGTACTCACTTCGCCTCCATGGCCTTTTATATTTTTATTTATTTATACATATATTTGTTTGCCTTCACCTCCCTTATCTCACCTCACTTGCTCACATTGTATATAGACTTATTTTTTTTTTTTTTTACTGTATTATTGACTATATGTTGTTTTACTCCATGTGTAACTATGTGTTGTTGTATGTGTCGAACTGCTTTGCTTTATCTTGGCCAGGTCGCAATTGTAAATGAGAACGTGTTCTCAATTTGCCTACCTGGTTAAATAAAGGTTAAATAAAAAAATAAAAAAATAAAAAAAGATCTTCATCTGGTTGCAGTCACAAGAGTCCCAGCTACACAATAAATGTTTGTTTTGTTCGATAAAGTCCCTCTTTATATCCCAAAAACTCAGTTTTGTTGGCGTGTTGTGTTCAGTAATCCACTGGCTCCAAGGCGGTCAAAACATGCAGACAAATACATCCTAATAGTACCGGTAAAGTTCGTCGAAACATGTCAAACGATGTTTATAATTAATCCTCAGGTTGTCAATTGTCTAAATAATCGCTAATATTTCAACCAGACAATAGCGTATTCAATAGAAAGGAAAAACAACGAAGGGCGCCCACTCGGTCACGCGCGCAAACCAGCACTGCATGATTCTAGAGTTCACTGACAGAAAGGTTTCATTCTTCTTCATTTTTCAGAAAACAAGCCTGAAACAATATCTAGACTGTATCACCGCCTGGTACAGCAACTGCACCGCCCATAACCACAGGGCTCTCCAGAGGGTGGTGCAGTCTGCACAACGCATCACCGGTGGCAAACTACCTGCCTTCCAGGACACTTACAGCACCCGATGTCAAAGGGAGGCCAAAAAGATCATCAAGGACAACAACCACCGGAAACCACTGTCTGTTCACCCCGCTACCATCCAGAAGCAAGGTCAGTACAGGTGCATCAAAGCTGGGACCGAGAGTCTGAAAAACAGCTTCTATCTCAAGCCATCAGACTGTTAAACAGCCATCACTAGCACAGAGAGGCTGCTGCCTACATACCAACTTGAAATCATTGGCCACTGTAATAAATGGAACACTAGTCACTTTAATAATGCCACTTTAATAATGTTTACATATTTTGCATTACTCATCTCACATGAATATACTGTATTCTATACTATCTATTGCATCTTAGCCTATGCCGCTCTGTCATTTCTCATCCATATATTTATATTTATATATTCTTATTCCATTCCTTTACTTAGATTTGTCTGTATTAGGTATTTGTTGTGGAATTGTTAGATATTATTTGTTAGATATTGCTGCACTGTCGGATATTGCTGCACATTTCGCTATGCTCGCAAATAACATCTGCTAACCATGTGTATGTGATCAATACAATTTTATTTGACATGTTATCATCTGCCTGAGACGGAGGCTTGTACACTAAATAATGCAAAGCTTCCACATCAGATGAGATCCACAATTTGTTGTTTGGCTTTTCTGACACTACAAAAGAGCACATTTCAACAGTCTTAGCAACTTAAAAAGCATCTCATTAATCGTGATTTGAGCCGCCAACCTAGAGCCAGTGGCCTTTATTGCCTTGCACAAAGCAGGCAGGATGAAGGGAGTGTCGTGGTCGACATGAGGCAGGGAAATAATCACAGGCGTTTCAAGGCACTAAGTGAAGCCTTATCAACACTGTGGCAAAGAGGAACACTCTTCATCTTCCACCCCCCCAGCCCAGAAGAGGAAGGCAGGGGGAAACAACGACAAAAGAGATCGGGGAGAGATTTTAGGGTTCCATTACTGCACTAGGCAGGGGAGGTGGCTGGGAGTTACTGTCAGCATCCCAAATGGTACCCTATTCCCTTGATAGTGCATTACTTTAGTGTACTATAGTATTACACAGATCTCATTGGCTTATACAACCAACTAACTGCTGAGTCAGACGGGGAGAGTACTATTAGAACCCTTGTCTCCCTCTGAGGCTGGTTGTCATGGAAATGGAGGAGCAGTTGGTAAGTAGGGGGCCTTGGTCATGATGACAGCTGAGTATTAGTAAGTGTGATGAACTGGTCCTGCAGCCCGTCACAACAACCCTGATCACCCTCAGGGAGTGCTCTTATCCCTCCCTACACTGTCAGAACAGTCCAGGCAAGAGGGACCTGATAGATGGATGGTAAGGTGTTTTGTAGCAGGCTTCACCTGGACTTACCTGTCCTATGTTAACACCAGGTGCAGGTAGAACATTTGTTTTGCGGTCTCTGTGAAAGTGCGGCTCTACAGTAACCTAAGTCAGAAGCAGAAATCTATGGGCTGAGCTGGCGCTTATAACCTGACAGTGTGTGCAGGCCAGGCCCAGGGGTAGGCCAGTGCCCAATAGCAACAGCCTGTTTTGACCGACCTGAGCATACACATATATGAAAGAACACACATGCACGCACGTATGCATGCACACAAACTGACACACAAACACACCCACCCCACCTGATTGATGTGTTTGAGTTTGTCAATTATCTGGCTGATGACCGGTTCAGGGAGTTTGTTCTTAGAATCAGAGCCATGGGAGTGAGGTCGCTTCACACCTGGGACAGGGAACCTGGGATGGATGGAAAAATAAAATAATACGTTTAGCAAATTTTGTCAATTTTCAAAAGAGCTGCCTTGCTCTTTTTGGTGTTTCATACGCCACATGATTAGTACAGTAAACAGAACATTTGACTACACTCCAGAACCCAGCTCCCAGTATGAAGCTCTATGGCCATCTAGTGTTAATAGGATGAGCAACCAATCTTCAGACAAAAATATAAACGCAACAATTTCAAAGATTTTGCTGCGTACCAGTTCATATAAGGAAATCAGTCTATAAATTAGGCTCTAATCTAAAGATTTCACATGACTGGGCAGGGGCGCAGCCATGGGTGGGCCAAGGAGGGTATAGGCCCACCCCCTTGGGATCCATGACCACCCACTGGGGATCCAGGCCCAGCCAATCAGAATGAGTTTTTCCCCACAAAATGGCTTTATTACAGACATAAATACTCCTCAGCACCCCGCCCTCCCCCCTCTGACGATCCTGCAGGTAAAAATGGTTAATTAACATTAAATTATCTGGAAACAGCTACATGTTGCGTTTATATTTTTGTTCAGCGTAGAAACAAATCACCTATAACTCAATGTTCATGAATTAATAATGTAATATTACGTGTAATATACGATATGATGTATGTTCATACTTTATACCTCATACTTCATACCCCAATCTATCATACAGTCAATCCTACAGAGGTGTAGGCAGAGGTAGGTATGTGTAGGAGGGGAAGAGAAAGGCTATCTCTAACAGTCTGGCTGAGGAGTCACAGCTTTGTCCATGCATGTGGATGTTTTGGGGAGAGAAGGGGGAGGAGGATGAGGAGTGAATCTCAAGGTTGGAACTCTCACAAATGGCACCCTATTCCCTTTATAGCGCACTACTTTTGACCATAGGTTATAGAGTAAAAGTGCCAAAAGTGGTGCAATATAGGGTCCAATTTGGGACATAGCCATGGTTTGAACTCTTCCTCTGTGTTCTATTGTACTGAAACATTCTCCCAGATGCTGCCGTGTTTTCTGCTACGCGTGGCTTTAACCCTTAAGCACATTTTTATTCCTGAACTAATTTAGCCTTGCCATAACAAAGGGGTTGAATACGTGTTGACTCAAGACATTACAGCTTTCCATTTTTTATTAATTTGTAAACATTTCTAAAACATAATTACACTTTGACATTAATGGGGTATTGTGTGTAGGCCAGTGACAAAAAAAATCTAAATGTAATACATTTTTAATTCAGGAAGTAAAACAACAAAAATTCTGCTGCGCTGTCTTTCGATACATACTTTAGTCTGAGACTGCCATCATTGACGTAATTGGTGGTGACGAGAGGCACGAGTGGTGTTGTACAAATCAAAGTCATCAGCGATTGGATAATCTCTAACCTATCAGAGTATCAAAGTCAATGTCGAATTTTCAAAACGGCACTTTACCCACGAGTGTTCTGGCTCTGCCCCAACCCATCAGTTTCTGGACCAATCAGACAGGCCGTATGTGTTCGCATTCGGTGAAGGGTCGGGGAGGTCCTCAGATCCAATCCACAGGTTATCCATTATATTGACCAGGTACTCTAGTGGCCGCTGTAACAATTAAAATAAATGTTTTCAGAATTGGAAGGCAGTTGGGAGGAGGCAAGATCAGGTTGGACCATTCTAGCCAATGAGAGAGCAGATATTGTCCCGTTCGTTGTATGAGTGAGACCAAGGTGCAGCGTGGTAGGCGTACATTATTCTTTAATAAATGAATGCCGAACAAAAACAACAAAACGAACAACCAAACGAAACGTGAAGCTATACAAAATAGTGCAGACAGGCAACTAAACATAGTCAAGATCCCACAACTAACAATGGGGAAAATGGCTACCTAAATATGATCCCCAATCAGAGACAACGATAAACAGCTGTCTCTGATTGGGAACCATATCAGGCCAACATAGACATGCAAAAACCTAGATGACCCACCCTAGTCACTATCACGCCCCAACCAACACAGAGAAAAAACAGCTTACTATGGTCAGGGCGTGACAGATATACATGTGAGACCAGGCACAACAGTTTCTACTAGGTACCACAGCCACAAAGTCAAAATTCATGAAAACAAAGATGTGCTTTTTTTTTTTAATTTAAGGTTAAGGTTAGACATAAGGTTAGCAGTATGGTTAAGGTTAGGTGTAAAATCACATTTAAGAAGATAAATTGTAGAAATGGGCGGGGTTTATGACTTTGTGGTAACTAGTGACGACAAAATGTTTTCTCTCTTAGTTGCCGGGATGTCACATGTCCTACTTATATAAGTACAATTGTAACAACCTAATCATTACCAAACTTCTATTCGATTAAATAAGCCACACGTAGCAAATAAGCAATTACATTTTTTGTTAACCAAATTCGACACACTCTCATTGACCTCCTTGCTTAGTGAGCAAAAAAAAATTAAACGCCACCTGCTGGAGAAGACAGACTTGGGGCCCAGCTATCCCTCTCACTTTGCCTCTTCCTCTCTGACAGGACTGAACAAAAAAATTGTATTGGATAGACAAGCAAGAAAATCCTGTTATGAAACCGCCATAAATTTGGTGTAAGCAGTATGGTTATACAATCATGTAGTGAAAATGATAGGCCTATTTTTGGTTTGACTCATTACCTGTCATTGTGTGTATAAAGATTTAAAAAAATAAATAAAGGTAGAACTCATTCGATAGAAAGTGAGGGCAATTGACATTCACACATTCTTTACTAAATTGGATGATATAATTTGCATTACGTTAATTTCTTAGAGAAAACAACTCTAACGCCATCATTGGTACCAATTTAACATTTAACCCTAATGTTCATCCTACTGTATGAACCAAGGGAATATTTAAGCAATAATGCCCGGGGGGGTGTGGTAAATAGCCAATATACCACATTTAAGGGCTGTTCTTACGCAAGACGCAACGCGGAGTGCCTAGATACAGCCCTTAGCCGTGGTATATGAGCCATATACCACAAACCCCCGAGACGACTTATTGCTATTATAAACTGGTTAGCAATGTAATTAGAGCAGTAAAAATAAATTATTTATCATACTCATGGTATATGGTCTGATATACCACGGCTGTCAGCCAATCAGCATTCAGAGCTCGAACCACCCAGTTAATAATAGCTTAATGTATCACAACATCTGCCATGCATGTAGCACCCTTGCAATGCCCCTGGCTGCATTTATACAGCCATTGTTGTTGAGATGAAAATATGAGTAATTTTAAGTTGCGCATGCGAGAAGGACAAGTTTGAAAGAATCATAAATAAAATAACACAAACCACATTGTAATAATTTGGAAAAGGTCATTTTACAGGGGCGAACGGCGCGTATATCTGTATAAAAACGAAGTTATGACCCCTCCCTATTTCCCCCTGCAATGTTATACTTACACCAGTTATTTTGAGTGCCTAATATGAACACGATTTGACTTAGCATTTCAATACTTACCATAATACAGGGGCTGCCTGACGCCATGTCCGTAACGTCGTTTTGACCATGACCCGCTTCTTTCCAGACAAAATTCTTGTTTTTCTGCTGTCTGTCACCGAACAAGTTTCACCTCTTTGACCGCACAGCACCTACCTAGCTATGTACAGTAGATTTTTTGTAAAACCTTTCATATAGTCAATGACGTATGTAGCGTCCACATCCTAGTTGGATGGGAAATCCTGATGCACAGCCCATTTTCGATAGAGTCTATCATCGCCATAAAATCAATGCGGACACTGCATGATATTCCCATATCACTATGAATATGGACAATGTCAAAGTCGATTGGATTAAGTCAATACAAATATCGCTGCGAGCAGCAATGAACAGGGTTCATAGGATGACAGAAAGGGCACAAGATCAGTTGGATAACAAAGCAAGCACTCTATAATGGTACCATGGGCCTACATTCCAAATATGGTGTCATTTGGTCCTATGGATCATGAGAAGAATATTTGTCTGTGTAGTATATTGTGTAGTAATATTTGTATGTGTAGTATATTTTAGCATATATTAGCGTATGTGCTATCTTTGAATGCATCAGTGTTCTTTTTTCAAACTCTTTAGGGACTATTGTGATGAGTCCAAAGATCAAATTTGGAGTAAATCTGACTTTTAGTCCATTAGAATATTTTTTATGATTATTTTAAGCATTAGTGTTACATAGTCAAAAAAGTTAATTGTTAATAGTTTCCATATTTTTAAGATATCAATGCCAAACTTAAAGGTAGACTCAGCGAAATGACGTTGCCACGAGCAGCACTGCAGATATTACGATGAGCGAGATGCAAGACTTTGCTCCCACACGGTTATGATTCATGTGGGGGTCTTATGACACCTCACGTCGATTGTAAATTGTAATGCAGCTCCTTTCTGGTCTCTAGTATGGGTGAATGGAATGTCTCTGTGTTACAGAAGAGTTTGCCGCCCAAAACCTCAACATCCCACAATGAACACTGGGACAATATACACTGCTCAAAAAAATAAAGGGAACACTTAAACAACACAATGTAACTCCAAGTCAATCACACTTCTGTGAAATCAAACTGTCCACTTAGGAAGCAACACTGATTGACAATAAATTTCACATGCTGTTGTGCAAATGGAATAGACAACAGGTGGAAATTATAGGCAATTAGCAAGACACCCCCAATAAAGGAGTGGTTCTGCAGGTGGTTACCACAGACCACTTCTCAGTTCCTATGCTTCCTGGCTGATGTTTTGGTCACTTTTGAATGCTGGCGGTGCTTTCACTCTAGTGGTAGCATGAGACGGAGTCTACAACCCACACAAGTGGCTCAGGTAGTGCAGCTCATCCAGGATGGCACATCAATGCGAGCTGTGGCAAGAAGGTTTGCTGTGTCTGTCAGCGTAGTGTACAGAGCATGGAGGCGCTACCAGGAGACAGGCCAGTACATCAGGAGACGTGGAGGAGGCCGTAGGAGGGCAACAACCCAGCAGCAGGACCGCTACCTCCGCCTTTGTGCAAGGAGGAGCAGGAGGAGCACTGCCAGAGCCCTGCAAAATGACCTCCAGCAGGCCACAAATGTGCATGTGTCTGCTCAAACGGTCAGAAACAGACTCCATGAGAGTGGTATGAGGCCCCGACGTCCACAGGTGGGGGTTGTGCTTACAGCCCAACACCGTGCAGGACGTTTGGCATTTGCCAGAGAACACCAAGATTGGCAAATTCGCCACTGGCGCCCTGTGCTCTTCACAAATGAAAGCAGGTTCACACTGAGCACGTGACAGACGTGACAGAGTCTGGAGACGCCGTGGAGAACGTTCTGCTGCCTGCAACATCCTCCAGCATGACCGGTTTGGCGGTGGGTCAGTCATGGTGTGGGGTGGCATTTCTTTGGGGTTGGCCCTGGGTTCCTCCTAATGCAAGACGATGCTAGACCTGATGTGGCTGGAGTGTGTCAGCAGTTCCTGCAAGAGGAAGGCATTGATGCTATGGACTGGCCCGCCCGTTCCCCAGACCTGAATCCAATTGAGCACATCTGGGACATCATGTCTCGCTCCATCCACCAACGCCACGTTACACCACAGACTGTCCAGGAGTTGGCGGATGCTTTAGTCCAGGTCTGGGAGGAGATCCCTCAGGAGACCATCCGCCACCTCATCAGGAGCATGCCCAGGCGTTGTAGGGAGGTCATACAGGCACGTGGAGGCCACACACACTACTGAGCCTCATTTTGACTTGTTTTAAGGACATTACATCAAAGTTGGATCAGCCTGTAGTGTGGTTTTCCACTTTAATTTTGAGTGTGACTCCAAATCCAGACCTCCATGGGTTGATAAATTTGATTTCCATTAATAATTTTTGTGTGATTTTGTTGTCAGCACATTCAACTATGTAAAGAAAAAAGTATTTAATAAGAATATTTCATTCATTCAGATCTAGGATGTGTTATTTTAGTGTTCCCTTTATTTTTTTGAGCAGTGTATTTCAACATTCGAATGTTGGGAATGATGAGAGATGGAATATGGAAAATGAACGTCTATTTTGTGATGTCATTAAAATTGGTATTAAGACGTTATAACGAAAACATTGTAACATGAAGAGCTTTTACACTGTTTATCAGGTTTACATCCTTTACGTTGTGTAGAAAATATCAAGGATAAAGAGAATGTTTTTGTTTTAGTTCTCTAACAAGAACACAGTAACCCTAATACCATGCCCAGAACTGCCACTCTTTAGGGTAAGAAGTAATACATGTATTTACGTGTTGAAGGTATTCATCAGGTATCTCTGTTGGGCCCAGGCCTTCGTGGAAAGTGTTCCGCTTTGTGAGAAGGGTTCGATTGGACATTCTTTTTCAGATGGACTTCTCCTTTGTTCTCAGATGTAAGTTCTGTTTGTCCACAAGAGGTCACAATGTCCTTCTTCTTAGTTGTCTGTTTACTTGCACTCGTTCTAGTAGAGTGGTCTTCTGAGGACGGCTAATCAGCCGTGTTGATGATCCCCAGAGTGGTGATGAGCGCAGTGTAAGACGACGGTCTTACTTAAATTCGCAGGTCCTGGAGTGGCCTAGCCAGTCTCCAGATCTCAACCCCATAGAAAATCTTTGGAGGGAGTTGAAAGTCTGTGTTGCCCAGCAACAGCCCCAAAACATCACTGCTCTAGAGGAGATCTGCATGGAGGAATGGGCCAAAATACCAGCAACAGTGTGTGAAAACCTTGTGAAGACTTACAGAAAACGTTTGACCTCTGTCATTGCCAACAAAGGGTATATAACAAAGTATTGAGATAAACTTTTGTTATTGACCAAATACTTATTTTCCACCATAATTTGCAAATAAATTCATAAAAAATTCTACAATGTGATTTTCTGGATTTCGTTTTCTCATTTTGTCTGTCATAGTTGAAGTGTACCTATGACGAAAATTACAGGCCTCTCTCATCTTTTTAAGTGGGAGAACTTGCACAATTGGTGGCTGACTAAATACTTTTTTGCCCCACTGTATCTGTGACCAACAGATGCATACCTGTATTCCCAGTCATGTTAAATCCATATATTGGGACCTAATGAATTTATTTACATTGACTGAGTTCCTAATATGAACTTGAATGCACTGACTGTAAGTCGCTTTGGATAAGATCGTCCGTTAAATGACAAATGTAAATGTGAAAGTATACTGAACAAAAAATATAAAAGCAACATGCAACAATTTCTAAGATTTTACTGAGTTAAACTAAGGTACCGAGTGGCGCAGCGGTCTAAGGCACTGCTACTCAGTGCAAGCGGCGTCACTACAGTCCCGGTTTCGAATCCAGGCTGTATCACATCCGGCCGGGATTGGGAGTCCCATAGGCCCAGCGTCGTCCGGGTTAGGCCAGCGTCATTGTAAATTAGAATTTGTTCTTAACCCCCAGGATGGTTGAGCTAATGTGATTAGCATGACATTGTAAATAACAAGAAAATTTCCCGGGTCATAGACATATCCCGTGTGGCTCAGTTGGTAGAGCATGGCGCTTGCAACGCCAGGGTTGTGGGTTCATTCCCCACGGGGGGACCAGGATGAATATGTATGAACTTTCCAATTTGTAAGTCGCTCTGGATAAGAGTGTCTGTTAAATGTAAATGTAAATATCTGATATGGGAAGAAAGCTTATATTCTTGTTAATCTAACTGCACTGTCCAATTTACAGTCGCTATTACAGTGAAATAATACCATTTTTGTTTTTGTTTGAGTAGAGTGCACAGTTATGCACTTGAAAATGTATTAATAAACCAATTAGGCACATTTGGGCAGACTTGATACAACATTTTTGAACAGTAATGTGATGGTTCATTGGATCAGCCTAAAACTTTGCACATACACTGCTGCCATCTAGTGACCAACATCTAAATTGTGCCTAAACTGCAATAATACATTTTGGCCTTTCTCTTGCATTTCAAAGTTGATGGGGGAAAAAATAATGTTTTTTTCTTTGTATTATCTTTTACCAGATCTAATCTGTTATATTCTCCTAAATTCACATTTAACATTTCCATAAACTTCAGTGTTTCCTTTCAAATGGTACCAAGAATATGCATATCCTTGCTTCAGGGCCTGAGCTACAGGCAGTTAGATTTGGGTATGTCATTTTAGGCAAAACATTTTTTTTAAAAGGGTCCGATACTTAATACTAAGTTAACTGACTTGCCTAGTTAAATAAAGGTTCATTAAATAAAAATACACTAAAAAAGTATCTGACTGATAAGACAAGAACAGGTCTCTGACATGATACTGGTGACTTTCAAGGAACTCCTCCCATATTCTGTAGAAATTCATAAAATTCTCTACAAATAACATCTACTTAGTTGATAGAGCTAGATACTTGTACCACTTAGCCACCCTTTTGTCTTCACATTATTGTACTACAGTACTATTTTCAAGGTTCTCACCATTCTCTTCCCCCTCTTGATTTCCATGATGACTGTTTTGATGTCAAAGTTCACAAATTCAACCCGTGAGTATGTAGTGAGTTGGACGGCTGCCAGGGAGAGAAGACAATGTCAGGTGACAGACATAGTAGGAAATAATGAGTACATCAGACAAGACCTATATAACTGATTGCGCTTTTCCAATCCATACATTTTGCACAAGGTAATGCTTGGACAAGCAATAGTATAAAGACCATCTTCAGCAGAAAATGAGTCCTCTGATGAACATTGATCAACAGCTTAGTACAGACTTATGAGTGATGAGACTTACCGTGCAGTCACTTTTTTTTTTACATTATCTGTCCTAATAATGGGCATGCCCAAAGGAACTACAGTGTGTGTGTGGGGTCCTTACATGCGAGGAGCTCTCATCATCTACGCCTTGAGATTGGCCACGGGATCCAACTTTGATTCGCCCTTTCTCAAATCTCTCACAGCCCCTACTCCGCTGAGGGGAGGAGTCTGAGTCATTGGCCACACCTCCCTGTTTCTCCTGATCATCTGAAAAATATAAATTGGATACATCAATACGCTGACCTTCAACAACAGTATTGAGTTATCCTCTTGTGGTCTACTTTAAAAGTGTCAAAAGAAAAGCCATCCCTTGTGTGCTGAATATCACGTAAAAGACAAGTTAGATACCTTCACTGGCGTCCTGAGAGGCATCCCGGCATTTGCTACAATACACACTACATCCAGAGACCAACGAATACAGAAATATTAGGATTGTTTTTAACAGAAATTTCCAGCTCCGTTGTAATACGGTTATTTACAAAGGGCACTTACAGGTAGATCCCCTGTGAGGGATTCTCTTTGACCTGGGCCTTATTCCGTATTGCACAGTAGTAGTGATACGTCCACCGGCATGTCTTCACATCACAACCAATAGTGGCACCAGCCCTGTGGCAGGACAAACACATCTGAAGGGGAGGAAAAGAGGGCAACTGCCATGTTCGTAAACATAACTGCTACAGCACCCATCTCACAAGCTGAATCTGGCAACTCACTATGGGATGTGTCCAAAATGGCACACTATTCCCTATATGGTGCACTACTTTTGACTAAAGCCCTGTAAGACTTGGTGTAGTTCACTGTCATGATGTAACCTGGGGGGAGGATCCTAGCCCCCCCTCTCTCTCTCCACAGTTTATGACAGTCGTAAATACTCTGCTTCTGGGTTGCTGGCCTTCTATGCAGAGTTCCTCTGTCCAGTGTCTGTTCTTTTGCCCAACTTAATCATTTATTTTTATTGGCCAGTCTGAGATATGGATTTTTTTTTGCAACTCTGCCTAGAAGGCCAGCATCACGGAGTCACCTCTTCACTGTTGATGTTGAGACTGGTGTTTTGCGGGTACTATTTAATGAAGCTGCAAGTTGAGGACTTGTGAGGCATCTGTTTCGCAAAGTAGACACTCTAATGTACTTGTCCTCTTTCTATTCTGGTTAGAGCCAGTTTGCGCTGTTCTGTGAAGGGAGTAGTACACAGCGTTGTACGAGATCTTCAGTTTCTTGGAAATTTCTCGCATGGAATAGCCTTAATTTCTCAGAACAAGAATAGACCGACGAGTTTCTAGCCATTTTGAGCATGTAATCGAACCCCCAAATGTTGATGCTCCAGATACTCAAATCATCTAAAGAAGGCCAGTTTTATTGATCTTTAATCAGGACAACAGTTTTCAATAATTGCAAAGAGTTTTCTAATGATCAATTAGCCTTTTAAAATTATTAACTTGGATTAGCTAACACAACGTGACATTGGAACACAGGAGTGATGGTTGCTGATAATGGGCCTCTGTACACCTATGTAGATATTCCATTTAAAGAAATCACCTGTTTCCATCTACAATAGTCATTTTCAACATTAACAATGTCTACACTGTCTTTCTGATCAATTTTATGTTATTTTAATGGACAAAAAAAATGTGCTTTTCTTTCAAAAACAAGGACATTTCTAAGTGACCCCAAACTTTTGGAAGATAGTGTACATCAGGGAAGGATGGCCTGCTATGGTGGACGGAGAACTACTGCCATTCTACAGGGTGAGAGATGAGCGCTCATGCTGGAAGTGTGCATCGCCAGAGGACATCGCACACTGATTCGAGAGGTGCATGAGACATAAGGGGCACCTGGGCATCATTAAGGTGAAGCAACAATGCAGGGACACGGTCTGGTGGCAAAATATTGACAGAGACATTGAGTCCCTTGTGAAGGACTGCACAGCATGCCCGATGAGTTGGAAATCGGGCAGACCCACTCCTGCACCCCTGACACCAGTGGAATGGCTAAAGGTTCCCTGGGACCACCTGGAGGCGGATATCTGAGAGTTGGACTGGGCCCCAGCACACACAAGATACTTACTGGTCATTCATGACTTGCATTCAAAATGGGTAGAAGCCATTGTCCACCTCACAGGTGATCATCCAAACACTAGATAAGCTTTTCTGTCAGTGGGGGTTGCCCAGCACCATTTCAACAGACATTGGCCTCCAGTTTGTCTTGAAAGATCTGTCTGTGTACTGTGGCAGACCAGAGGGTTTGGTCAAGACGTTTACACAGATCAGAAACGGACAGAGTAGGATTAGCTCAGTTTCAAGGGTGTTAATTTAAATAATAAATCCAAAAGAAAATCATAGGTCTCCCCCATGAGAGCCTCTCCGGGATACCATCTTCTGGGCTCCGGGTCTTGCTGTATCCTGTCGGGATCAAAACTGCACTCACTCCTGTTACCTCTGTAACCTTCCCCAACTATACAGGAGTCCTTTCTTTCCCCCACTCTCCCTGTGTGCTGCCCTTCTGGAAGCTTAATGAGCCTTGCACAGCTGGTGAGCAATCAGCCCTTGATTACTCACCAACTCCCAATCAGCCCCAATTAGTCCTGGCCTGCGAACCCATCGAGACATGGCACGTCCAGCAGATGGAGCCATCGCCTTGTGATGTATACACCGTCTGTCACCAGGCCTCAACGAGTCTCCCCCTGGTGACTGACCTGCTGTATGCCACAGTACCTTGAAAATAAATCTTTCAAGCACATCCGGACCGGCTGTGTACCACCGTCAAGCAAATGGGGGGGGTGGAATGCTTGATCAGGACCCTGAAGGAAGGAATACGGGCCTACTTGGCTAAGGGACAACCTTTGGATGTGCCTTCCACTACTCCACATCAGAGCTACCGTTCCGACATAGGCTTGCCTTGCTTGTTGGGCATGCGACAATGTTATTTGCAGAGAATTTTATGAATTTCTACAGAATATGGGAGGAGTTCCTTGAAAGTCACCAGTGCCATGTCAGAGACCTGTTCTTGTCTTATCAGTCAGATACTTTTTTAGTGTATTTTTATTTAATGAACCTTTATTTAACTAGGCAAGTGGGGTGCCTGCTGCCTCCCTGGTGATTGGCAGGGAACTGAAACTCCCTTTGGACTTCCTCTGCCCAAAACAAAAGAACAAGCTTGCTGCAGCAAGGCAAGCCTATGTTGGAGCGGCACAGCAATGTATGAAACAACATTATGAGACATCTCACAGAGTGAAACAACTAAGCCTGAAGGCCCAGGACTGGGTGCGGATCAGGACTGACAACCGTCGGAACAAGCTCTCCTCATTTTTGTCCAAGCCCCTGATAGTCGAAAGACAGCTAGGGACTTCAACATTCCAACTTCAGGATGGATCCCGCTGGCATGTACATCGCCTCAGAAAGGTCCATTCGCCAGTGGGGGATCCTTCCCTGACCCGTCTGTCCACAACTCACCATGGGCAGGAACAAGTTCAATGGGCTCACGCACCTCCACCCCTTCACCAGGCTCAGTTCAGGGCCCTTCCACCAGTCAGGCCTCAAATGCCTGCAGTTCCCCTGCCACCAGCCGCACCTTTGAACACTGGGAGACCCCAACGGGTCATGGCTCCTCCCTCGTGGCTTAAAGAATATGTGAACTAGAGCAGGAGGGTTGGGGGGTGTTGTGTTCAGTAATATGGTGTCGTAGCTTAGTTGAGTATTGGATACTGTTGCTTTAAGAATGTATCAAGTACGTTGTGTGTAAATGGAGGTGTGAGGATTGGATGAGTGAGTTTTGTACGAGTGGTTGACTTCGGAAGTAAAAACGTTCAGTTTAATTGCACAATAAGCCTCCTTGCAGTTGTAACATAGATGGCACCTGGGTATATGCTCCTAAAAACCAATGAGGAGATGGGAGAGGACGGACTTGCAGTGAGTTGAGCATCACAAATAGAACCAATTTCTATTTTGGCGCCTGGCAACGCAGACGCTCGCTGATGTGTGCGCAGTGTGGGTGCAATGATTGAATAACATGCATGTGTACAGTTATTTTGCAACGCTCGCGCACACGACGCAAGCGGTGTGGTCAGCATACACTACTAAACTATGCACGCACATTTTGGTACAAATAATGTACAAAGATAGCACTGATGCCATCGAACAAATAATATTATGCTCTCTATGAGGCCTACAACAAATAGTGCTCATATCTCGCATCAACACCATCGGTTCTACAGATAGGCCTAGTCTATTAGTATGAAGAAAAGGTGGCATAATATGGAAGTATTTGATTTCTGAAATATTTTGGATCACGCCAGGACTAGGCTTGCACATTTTGTTGAATATTCAAAGGTGGAAACGGGAATATATGGGAATTAATATGAATACCATTGAAATGTAGATGTTTTTTTGCATTGGATATATTTACCATATCATATGGAGACAGAAACCTAAACCTTTTAACTTTATCATAAGTAGACATAATTGCAAATGATTAAATCCTTCCAATATACATTTTTAAAAACAATTTAGTTATGAATTGAACTTTAATTAAATGGAGTTGACTCTTCACATGGGATGATTTCACTGAACAACAAAAGAAAGAGAATATTGAATGATCCCCAATGATCCATCGCATCTCCCAAAAACGTTTTCAACATACATCTGTAAAATGATAGTCTAGAAACTAAAGCTTTGGTTTTCCTCCTCTCAGGCTTCCATGCCACCTCCTCAATGTCCACCTCTTGAACATCAGACTCTGAGGCCTCATCTTCACTGTCACTTTCCAACCTTGTTGAGGATGGCTCGTTGTCAGGCTCATAAAGCCTCAAATTTGCCCAGATGGCCACCAATTTTTCAACCCTTGTATTGGTCAGCCTGTTGCGTGCTTTGGTGTGTGTGTTCCCAAAAAAAGACCAGTTGCGCTCTGAGGCGGCTGATGTTGGTGAGATTTGGAGGACGATGGAAGCAACAGGGGAAAGAGCCTCAGATCCACAAAGTCCGTTCCACCAGGTGGCTGATGAGATATGTTGGCACGACTGCCATATTGCATCTCCATCCCAAAGCCCTTGCTTGGAAGTGTACTTCGCCAGACTTCCAACAACCTTGCCCTCATCCAGGCCAAGGTGGCGAGACACAGTAGTGATGACACCATAGGCCTTGTTGATCTCTGCACCAGACAGGATGCTCTTGCCAGCATATTTGTGGTCCAACATGTACGCTGCGGCATGTATGGGCATCAGGCAAACGTCTTCACGCTTTTTGATGTATTTCAGAACTGCAGTTTCCTCTGCTTGGAGCAATAGTGAAGTGGGCAGGGCAGTACGGATTTCTTCTTTTACATCTGCAAGCAGAGTCTGAACATCAGACAGGATGGCATTGTCTCCCTCAATCCATGCGATGGCTACTGCTATAGGTTTCAGGAGTTTCAGGCTGCTTACCACTCTCTCACAAAATACATCATCCAGGAGGATCCTCTTGATGGGGCTGTCCACTTCGGCAGACTGTGATATGGCCATTTCTTGGAGACTCCTTCCCCTCCAGGAGACTGTCAAACATGATGACAACACCACCCCAACATGTGTTGCTGGGCAGCTTCAATGCGGTGCTCTTATTCTTGTCACTTTGCTTGGTGAGGTAGATTGCTGCTATAACTTGATGACCCTTCACATACCTAACCATTTCATTGGCTCTCTTGTAGAGTGTATCCATTGTTTTCAGTGCCATGATGTCCTTGAGGAGCAGGTTCAAAGTATGAGCAGCACAGCCAATGGGTGTGACGTGAAGGTACGACTTCCCCACTATAGACCAAGCTGCCTTCATGTTCTCAGCATTGTCTGTCACCAGTGCAAATACCTTCTGTGGTCCAAGGTCATTGATGACTGCCTTCAGCTCATCTGCAATGTAGAGACCGGTGTGTCTGTTGTCCCTTGTGTCTGTGCTCTTGTAGAATACTGGTTGAGGGGTGGAGATGATGTAGTTAATTATTCCTTGCCCATAAACATTCGACCCCCCCATCAGAGATGATTGCAATACAGTCTGCTTTCTCTATGATTTGCTTGACCTTCACTTGAACTCTGTTGAACTCTGCATCCAGCAAATGAGTAGATAAAGCATGTCTGGTTGGAGGGGTGTATGCTGGGCAAAGAACATTCAGAAATCTCTTCCAATACATATTGCCTGTGAGCATCAGAGGTGAATCAGTTGCATACACAGCTCGAGCAAGACATTCATCAGCATCTCTGACTACGTTCCTCCATTGAGTCAAAAAACTTCTGATTCCAGGAGGACCATGAGCCGTTGCTATCGATAAGGTGTCTGATTCATCATTTTCACATCGAATAGAAGTAGAGGGACTTTTGTCAGAGGTTGCTTGTGAGCGCTGAGGGAACTTTATATACTTGGCCAGATGATTCTGCATCTTTGTTGCATTCTTCACATATGATTTGGCACAGTATTTGCAAATGTACACAACTTTTCCTTCTATATTAGCTGCAGTGAAATGTCTCCACACATCAGATAGTGCCTGTGGCATTTTCCAGTAAAGATTACAAAAAAAAATGTTAAAAAACACAAATACAATTCCATGTACAGATAAATAGTTAAGCAGTTAGATTAAACAACTCCTTTGTAAGACAAATGTTTTAAAATGAAACATGAATGGAAACAGGTGAATTAACACTCCTCAGTTAGCAGGCTCAAGCAAGCTAACACCCACATGGGAGCAAAAACTAACTAGCAGAAATTGTTAACAAGTTAGAAATGATTTAAACACACTTTGCTGTAGGCTACTATTTACTAGTTAACAAAAAATCATGTATGTCATATAACATATATTCACCCCACCCAGTATTGTACTCAAAACCAGAAAGCATGTAGTCCTTGGCTCAGACAGTGCAGTAGTGTGGGCTCAATAGCATCTCATTAGTGTGCAAGATCTTGTGAATCAGCTGTACATGTGATGGAAGAGTGCACTGTGCATGCAGAGGGTTGCAATTCCATTGAATTGGGGATAGTTTAACCAAAATATGCCACAAGACCTAGAATTGCCTTATGTGTATCCTTCAAAAAATGTTGACTGCTATAAGCACATTTTTTGATGAATTTAAGCAAAATTCCCAGGCTTAACTTCCCATGGAAAATTTTCGGAAAATTTCTGGAAGTTTACCGGAAAGTTTCCGACCCTTTGCAACCCTAGCCAGGTCTATGGCTATTCATTCTTCATTATGGCCATTTGCCTAACGTGCAAAAAAAAATCTTAATCCTAAAGAATTTTACAATTAGCATTTCAACCCATGCTGGCCTTATTAGGAAATATAGGGCCTACATGTCAACCTGGCTGGTGCATCTGAGAAAATGTCAGTAACTGTAAATAATGTTTTGTCAATATGTAGGCCTATAATAACTGGAAAGACTGTGCTTAAAGGTCTACTGTTTGATGCAGTATTTTGATGAGCATTTCAAATAAGTTTCCAAGTTGATTGAAACCGGTACACAGGGCTTGCTACAATGTATCCTCAAATAGCTACATCTGTTACTGTAATCTGTAGAAATGATGCTTTTTAATAGATTTAATCATAATGTTTCAATGCAACATTGTTACAATTTTTTGGTTCAGGGGCGGGGATTAGGGCCGTGTCGTTCCATCATTTAAGTTTGATTGGTTTAAAAATGATGTCAATCGAACATCTCAAACATAACATGCCCGCCCTCTTCTCCAGAACGAGGAGTTAGGGGAAATTAAGTTGTTTGACAACAACTAGCCAGTAGAAATACTGTTTAGATCACGGGAAAATTATTTTGCACGATAGTGATGAAGTTCGTTATTAGGTGTGGTGTATAGGTTTAGTATAAGTATTACACTTCCCACAGGATATTTTGTAAACATTTCGAAGTTACCTTCTGAGCTTGGTGAGTTAAAAAAGCTACTGTAGCATGCTAAACGAACTAGCTAGCCAGCTGTGCGTTTGCTAATCGTTCGTTGTTTTTAACTAATAGCTACTGTTCGCTTGCTACTAAGATAGCTAGCAACTTTCTGGAAATCGTATTTGACTGTGTTCTTGTGGTTATTTAGTGTGTTGTCACAATTTGATTTAGCTAGCCAAGTTAGCGAGACAAGATTAACATTTGGCTGGCTAGCTAACTAGCTAGCTGTCAGTGTCCTATAGGTTCATGTACAATGTCAACAAACTGAGCTATCTAGCAAGCCAAAATAAAAGTAGCTAGCTAATCAATCATCAGTTCTAACCAATCGTCAACAAACTCATTACCACGGTCTAACTGAAAGGTAGCATACAATAATAGCGATTTAATCAGCACGTTTGAGTGACACCCGGATATTACTTTGGAAAATCACCAATAACTCATATAATAGTTTACCATTTGGCTATGGGTGGGGATGGCCCAATACAGATAGACACCTAGCTAACTTCCTAGCATGTAGCTCCCAGGGACCCTGCATTAGATTTGACCCAGTTGATTGCTATGATCTGATCATTCTGTTTTCTATTGTCTGACCACAAATATTTTTATTTTATTTCACCTTTATTTAACCAGGTAGGTCAGTTGAGAACAAGTTCTCATTTACAATTGTGACCTGGCCAAGATAAAGCAAAGCAGTGCGACAAAAACAACACAGAGTTACATGCACATAAACAAATGTACAGTCAATAGAAAAATCAATATACAGTGTGTGCAAATGTAGAAGATTAGGGAGGTAAGGCAATAAATAGGCCATAGAGGTGAAATAATTACAATTTAGCATTAACGCTGGAGTGATCGATGTGCAGATGATGATGTGCAAGTAGAGATACAGGGGTGCAAAGGACCAAAAAGATAAATAACATGTGTAGCTGTCAATGTAGCCTACAGCTTAGGCTAATTATGGTGATGAGCAAATATGCCATTGTCAGGACATGATTTGATTTGTTAGTTACCATCAGAGCCATATATTAATACACTACATGACCAAAAGTATGTGGACACCTGCTCATTGAACATCTCATTTCAAAATTCTGGGCATTAATATAGAGTTGGTCCCCCCCCTTTGCTGCTATAACAGCCTTCACTCTCCTGGGAAGGCTTTCCACTAGATGTTGGAACATTGCTGCGGGGAATTGCTTCCATTCAGCCACAAGTGCATTATTGAGGTCGGACACTGATGTTGGGTGATTAGGCCTGGCTCGCAGTCGGAGTTCCAATTCATCCCAAAGGTGTTCGATGGGGTTGAGGTCAGGGCTCTGTGCAAGCCAGTCAAGATCTTCCACACCGATCTCAACAAACCATTTTCTGTATGGACCTCGCTTTGTGCATGGAGCCTTCCCCAAACTGTTGCCACAAAGTTGGAAGCACAGAATTGTTTAGAATGTATACTGTGGCGTTAAGATTTCCCTTCACTGGAAATAAAGGGCCTAGCCCAAACCATAAACAGCCCCAGACCATTATTCCTCCTCCACCAAACTTTACAGTTGGCACTGCATTGGGGCAGGTAGCGATCTACTGGCATCTGCCAAACCCAGATTTGTCTGTCAAGCTGCCCGATGGTGAAGCGTGATTCATCACTCTAGAGAACGTGTTTCCACTGCTTTAGAGTATTTGTATTTATTAAGGATCCCCATTAGCTGTTAATGTTGCTGGACCCCAGGAAGAGTAAGGCAGTCATTTACAATAAAAAATATTAGATGACATTTCATAACAATTTTCACAACACATTAAGTATGTTCCCTCAGGCCACTTCTCTACTATCACATATCTACAATACAAAATCCATGTGTACTTGTCTGTAGAGTGTGTGTCTTATCGTGTGTGTGTCTCTTCACAGTCCCCCCTGTTCCATAAGGTGTATATATATATATATTTTTTTAAATCTGATTCTACTGCATCAGTTACAAAAATAAGTAGTCAAATGGTGGCGAGCTTTACACCACTCCAGCCACGCTTGGCATTGCACATGGTGATCTTAGGCTTGTGTGCACCTGCTCAGCCATGGATACCCATTTCATGAAGCTCCCAACAAACAGTTATTGTGCTGACGTTGCTTACAGAGGCAGTTTGGAACTCGGTAATGAGTGTTGCAATCAAGGACAGATGATTTTTACTCGCTTCAGCACTCGGCGGTCCCGTTCTGTGAGCCACTTCGCGGCTGAGCTGTTGTTGCTCCAAGATGTTTCTACTTCACAATAACAGCACTTACAGTGACCGGGGAAGCTCTAGCAGGGCATAAATTTGAAGAACTGAAATAGCCGAATCCACTCATTTGAAGGGGTGTCCACATACTTTTTTGTGTGTATGTATGTACAGTTGAAGTCAGAAGTTTACATACACCTTAGCCAAATACATTTAAACTCTGTTTTTCACAATTCCTGACATTTAATCCCAGTAAAAATTCACTGTCTTAGGTCAGTTAGGAGCACCACTTTATTTTAAGAATGTGAAATGTCAGAATAATAGTAGAGAGTGATTTATTTTAGCTTTTATTTCTTTCATCACATTCCCAGTGGGTCAGAAGTTTACACACACTCAATTAGTATTTGATAGCATTGCCTTTAAATTGTTTAACTTGGGTCAAACATTTCGGGTAACCTTCCACAAGCTTCCCACAATAAGTTGGGTGAATTTTGGCCCATTCCTCCTGACAGAGCTGATGTAACGGAGTCAGGTTTGTAGGCTTCCTTGCTCGCACATGCTTTTTCAGTTTTGCCCACAATTTTTCTATAGGATTGAGGTCAGGGCTTTGTGATGGCCACTCCAATACCTTGACTTTGTTGTCCTTAAGCCATTTTGCCACAACTTTGGAAGTATGTTTGGGGTCATTGTCCATTTGGAAGACCCATTTGCGACCAAGCTTGAACTTCCTGACTGATGTCTTGAGACGTTGCTACAATATATCCACATAATTTTCCACCTACTTGTCATGCACAAAGTAGATGTCCTAACCGACTTGCCAAAACTATAGTTTGTTAACAAGAAATTTGTGGAGTGGTTGAAAAACGAGTTTTAATGACTGCAACCTAAGTGTATGTAAACTTCCAACTTCAACTGTATGTGTGGCTCTGGTTACCATAGTGTACTGTAATGTGTATTTTTCAGTGACGGCATAGGCCCTGATCTCAGTCAGACCATGTGTGCTGCAGTTTGTTTACATAATAGCTCATCATTCGTCTCCAATACATTTTATCCAAAGGGAAAGCGGCGCATTTTTTCCCGTTCTACATCCAGACTCAACTCATCACCTTCTCATCATGCCTTTCCCCTTCGGGAAGTCTCAGAAGAGCCCAGCAGAGATTGTGAAGAGTCTGAAGGAGAACGTGGCTTACTTGGAAAAGCTGGATGCGGCAGAAAGCAAAAAATGTGAAAAGGTCAGGTGGTACTTGTGGACTGCTGTTTTGAGAGCACACTAGAAATTGTCTGTTGGCATTTGTTAGTAAAAGTCGGTCTCTAACGTTTGAGCATCAAGACAGCAGCAACATATAGAAATGGCGTGAGAGTCATTGGATGCGTCTGAAATGGCACCCTAATCCCTATATAGTGCATTACTTTTGACCAGAGCCATATATGGGTTTTGGTTAATAGTGCTCTATATTATAGGGAATAAGGTGCCATTTCAGATGCAGCCCCTGATTTAACTAAGTGCTGTTCCCTCATATCTTCTTGTCACCAGGTTGCAGAAGAGGTGTCTAAGAACCTGTCATCTCTGAAAGAGGTGCTGTGTGGTACAGGAGACAAGGAGCCTCAAACGGAGGCAGTTGCCCAACTGGCCCAGGAGCTCTACAACACCAACCTCCTCATTGCTCTCATTGCAAACCTGCAAAGGATTGATTTTGAGGTGGGGGAATGTTCTACCATTAGTTTTGTGCGGGGGGGAAATATATTCAGGATACAACGGTAGTCCATAGTGGATGTATGAATGAATACAGAAGAGGGCGGAGCATAAAGCACTGGGGAGTGACAGTGTTCTGTGGGCCTCTCATTCCTTTATCTCAGTATTTTTGAACATGCGCATACAGTATCACCCTCCTATTCTTAAGTGAGTGTAATGTTTATCATCATCATCGTCCACCAGGGAAAGAAGGATGTGGTCCAGCTGTTCAGCAACATTGTACGGCGTCAGATTGGCACCCGTACGCCCACGGTTGAGTATATCTCCTCACACCCACAGATCCTCTTCATGCTGCTGAAAGGGTGAGTCTCAAAGCTGCCCATCTGCCATCTGTTAGATCAGTAGACATGCAAGACATAGCGAGAGGCATGGATTTATCTATTTTAGTTAGGTTTATCCCCATTTTAATGGACTTTTTAGGCATTTAACTCCCCTCTTTGTTAATTTACAGATAGGGCTGCTGCGGTGACCGTATTACCGCGGACCGTCAGTCATGAGTCATGACCACAGTAAATTTCCACGTGACCGTTGTCACAGTAATCTCCTCTTATGCACTCTGGACGTGCGTTGGTAGTACCCAACTCGCTAACGACCATCAGGTCACTAATGGCCTGGTACTCGGCGCTCTATTGTCCCTCTAACCACTCTGATATTAATAGAAATGCAATCGAAAATGACATCAAAACAGTATCATGCTTTGAAAACTCACCTCACTGTGATCGATCAATTTGAAGAAAGAAGTTCAACAACAGGTTGGAACTGAGTGGAAAACATTGGTCGTTGTGGATGTTTTTTCAAAGCTGAACACAACAAAATGGACAGCGCTTTCTAAGGTGATGATTCATTCAAAACGCCAATATTGGTAGAGCTTACGCATAGGCCTATATAAGAGCCCAAGCTAAAAAATAAATAACTGAATGAAAATGATTGTGCCATTATATGTACAGCATAAAATATAAAGATTTAAGATTTCTTTGGTACATAATTGGTCTAGCCTATACTAAAAAATTTAACAAATACTAGTAATCGCCTTTGAGTGTGCACTGTATAATGCATACAGGATGGACTGGTTAACGGATGTTACGCTCCAAACTTTCTATCAATGAGATACAGAATATCTCACCACTTTGCGTTTCCTCTTTCTCCTCCATTCCTTTCTCAAGTACGCTGAGAGGGAGGCTATCAACAGTTGAATTAAATATGTTCAGTTGTGAACCTATTACTATCGATGTTCCTTAACAGATTTCACTTAGTTTCCCAAATGAAGCACGGGTTAGTTGCAGGAACAAGGTTGGAGAGCCCATGGGATACAGAGTTTCACCTGTCGTGCAGCAAGAGCCTGCATGCTCCTCAAACAGTGGCTGAAGCGTGGAGTGAAATGTGTTCTTATAAGCCCAGACCTTTCTATATGCAATCCTGTGAAAGCAGAGTTTTGATGGTTGCCACTAAAAAGAGGATCCCAGCTGCAAAGATATTTATTTCTCAGCTGCTCATATTAAGCACATGCCCCGCTCTAAAACCGGAGTAGACTACCCTGCATGATTTTAATCAGTGCACGCTTTTTTTTGTGAGTTTCTCAAATCATCAATAGGCTATAGTTGCATCATGCAGGCCATATTTGTTTTGATTTTTAAGACATTCTATCTTTCATAGCTTAAGTTGCCAAATAACTCTAAATCTAGTCTATAGGACTTTTTTTCTTCAAATTATCACTTTTATGCTCAACATAGCCTCTTCATATGTGCACTCACTCTGGAATGGGAAAAATATCCTTTCTATTTTATTAATTTAAGTAAATGATATTCTTCTTAATATAAAATAACGGCACTTATTAGCATATTGTGTCTGCTAAATGAACTAGCCTATGGAATGGATAACATACAGTTGGCATACATACAGCAGCCAGATAACATACAGTTGGCTAACTCATTCTGTTCTTCTGAAATACACTTTCTTCATATCATAATGTTTCTTTATTTATTTTAGGCAGGTTTAATGCATTTGTGATGGTGTATATAAAATGGATTTATTATACTTTTTAAAAATGTTGATGTTCCAAAGGCTTGTGTGCGTGGAGGCCTGGAGATGCTTAACATGTTTGTTAATTAACGGTCAATTGCTGTGAGACCAGCAGTCAATTTCATGACCGCCATCTGACAAAATGTCATGACCGCCACATCCCTATTAACAGACCCACGTGCATACAATCTCAGCAGATCCTAAATGAATAATCACCAACAAAACACACCCATGTAGTAGTGTTGAGCACTACTGACATGAATCCCACCTTTGCAGGTACGAGAGTGCGGAAGTGGCTCTGAACTGTGGGATGATGCTAAGGGAGTGCCTGCGTCATGAGCCCCTGGCGCGCAGCGTTCTTTTCTCTGAGGACTTCTACTGCTTCTTTCGCTATGTAGAGCTGTCCACCTTCGACATCGCCTCAGATGCTTTCGCTTCATTCAAGGTACACTGCTGCCTTTCTCACTTCTTTATGGCCTATGTGCGTACTGTAACTAAGCCTTGTCCGAGCCAGAAAGGCTCCTGCCCTATGTCCAACCTCCTGTATCGTGAGGCAGCTTGATGCACAAGTACATCCCCTGGACAGGACGTTAGCACTAGTGTCCTTAGTATGATCTGTTATTTCTTGATCTAATATCCTGTTCTTTTCTCTCAAATGTGTTGCTAGGATCTTCTCACGAGACATAAGATTATGTGCGCAGATTTTCTGGAGACCAATTATGACAGGGTGTTTACAGAATATGAGAAGCTCCTGCATTCCGAGAATTATGTCACCAAACGGCAGTCCCTGAAGGTACTCTATATCACGTTTGATGCTGCATGGTATCACTTTGTCATAAAACCCAACATTTTAAAGTTTTGACCTCTCACGTGACTCAATTATTACTATCTTCTGTAACTGAAATATCTTACTAACTTATCCTAAAAGCAATGATGACCCTCTTTTTTATATTACTAACCAAACTGTTTTGTAGCTCCTGGGAGAGCTTCTTCTGGACAGACATAACTTCACTGTGATGACCAAGTACATCAGTCGTGCAGAGAACTTGAAGATGATGATGAACATGCTGCGAGACAACAGCCGCAACATCCAGTTTGAGGCCTTCCATGTCTTCAAGGTGTGTAGAAATCTTTAATTAAGGGATCGGCCAAGGCTGAGGGTACAGATTCTGGCCTCATTCTCTGCTTGTCCTAGTTTCCACCGTTTTGGGTTACTTGACCTAAAATACATGTTATTCACATTTTCATCCCCTAATCTATCATTCTCAGTCTTTATAGAGGATGCAGAAATATGAATGCTGCCTTTAAAAGTTAGTTATAACTTCATACTGTTGTATTATTCTAAATAAATGATTCCATTAACATATACTAAGGTATACATTTACCAGTTAACCAACTAGAATAGATGTCAGGCTATGGCACTCACTCACGCTGTAGCACTATTCAATTCAAAGACTGTCCACTCTGGTCCTAGGTGTTTGTGGCCAACCCCAACAAGACTCAGCCTGTGCTGGACATCCTGCTGAAGAACCAGGCCAAGCTGGTGGAATTCCTGAGCCACTTCCAGACGGATCGCTCTGAGGACGAGCAGTTCTGTGACGAGAAGAACTACCTGATCAAGCAGATCCGCGACCTGAAGAGACCCCCGCCACCAGAGGAGGCGTGAGGGGACAGGCAAGGGGGACGCCAGTTCAGAGGGAGAGAGTGAGAATGATGGTGAGAGCGAGGGAGTCATGCTTGACTAGAATCTATTACTCTTCCCTTCTCTTAACTTCAAACATAGGAAAATATATATTGTACAAACTCCCTCCTCGTCCCTTTTTAAGTTTCTAATGCTCATGTGGGAGCGGAGGTCATTTTTAAGGCACACACAACAAGAGTGACCCAAGAACAGTTATTTAAACCATAGAGCTATTTCAGCCAATTCGTATGAATCAATGCACTTTGTCAGATGATGTTATATTGGACCTTAAGCACAGTAGCACACCTGAGCAATTTCCTGGGAAATTAGGATACGTGGTCAACATAAAACGGAATAAACTCTCTGACAACAGGCAAAGTCTCACCAAACTTTACAGGAAATGTCAAATAAATTTGCAAGCTTTTAAAAGGCGATGTCCTATATGATATTTTAGGACCTAGAATTTTTAAATCAAGATATTCTTTTGCTGGCGTTATTCTATAATAGTTAACATTTTATTTTGTAACTAACACCACACTTAACAAATTCCATAATATCTTGGTTTATTGCTTTATTTAAGAGCTCTTTTAATATGTGGATGAGCTTAGTGGTATTATTCTTTGCTTGGGATAGACACTTGGGGCGAAGTAGGTCATTGTAATCTTTAGTTGATAACTACGTAATTATCTTCAGTCCAGCTCCTAACAGCACACAAAGTGACAATAGAAAGCTCAAAGATGCGAGTCCTCTGCATCAGTTGTCCTAATAGAATCCATCAGAGATGGCAGTAAAAAAAAATCTGAAACATGAATCGATGAGATTTGTGAGGTAGGAGCCAGGCTAGTAGACTAAAATAGACTGTCAGATAACGCTGCAGGGTGACCATAGGCAGCCATCCATTCTTTGCTCTGATTGATCCCAATGTTGGCACTCTCTTTTTCCCCCGCCCGGACGCTCGCTAGTTTTCATATGCAGTTAGGAACTGGTGTGAGATAGGAAGATGTTTTTTCTTTCAGAAATGATCACTTAATAATATTGCTTTGCAGACAACTGATAAGATGTATCCTCCCAATAATATTACTAACACATAATATCTTATCGGACAAGAATAATGCAACACAAAAGTAACACTGTAATGTTGCAGTGCAGCAGAACCTGCCCGAGCTCTGATACTCCTAAGATGCTAGTAAGCGTGGGCTTCCATGAGCTGTATGCTGTATTTCAGGCCTCACTCTCATGCAGTTAGACGCACTGGTCAGGAAGCCATTGCAGAGGCCTGTGATTGGACCCTTTTTCCCCCCAATTTTCACCTAAAATGACATGCCCAAATCTAACCGCCTGTAGCGCAGGACCTGAAGCAAGGATATGCATATTCTTGATACCATTTGAAAGGAAACACTTTGAAGTTTGTGGAAATGTGAAATTAATGTAGGAGAACAACACGTTCAGATCTGGTAGAAGATAATACAAAGAAAAAAAACATGCGTTTTTGTTCCATCTTTGAAATGCAAGAGAAAGGCCATAATGTACTATTCCAGGTTAGGCACCATTTAGATTGTGGCCACTAGATGGCAGCTGTGTATGTGAAAAGTGTTAGACTGATTCAATGAACCATTGCATTTCTGTTCAAAATGTTGTAGCAAGACTGCCCAAATGTGCCTAATTGGTTTATTAATACATTTTCAAGTTCATAACTGTGCACTCTCCTCAAACAATAGCATGGTATTCATTCAAGAATGTTAACTTTCTGCCCATATCAGATATGTCAATGTATGTCCTGGGAAATGTTCTTGTTACTTACAACCTCATGCTAATCACATTAGCCTACGTTAGCTCAACCGTCCCGTGGGGGGGGGACACTGATCCCGTAGAGGTTAAACACATTAAATGTTCCACATAATAACCTGCATTGTCAAACTTGAATGAGCCAATTGGGATGATTTATGTTGAATCCAAAGCACCTAATTGGCCACATTCTCTTAATGGGGGTTCGCCGCTATCAATAATTACTTTGTATATTGTCCAGATGAACAAAAAAAAGAGTATCTTGAAATGACAGCATTTTTGCCTTACCTGGTGTCACTTAAATTGCATAATAACAGATTACAAAAATATATGGTGTCTGTTTTGCACAATTCTAGTATATACCTCATGGGGTTTTGAGTTCATACGTGCTGTGTTCTCTACTTTCCTTGACAAGATATTTGATTTGATATTTTGGATAAACAGCATTGGTTTGTATTATGCATGCTAAATAAATCAATGTTTTTGTTTGAACTTAAGCAGGGAGTGGCACCTGGTTTTCTCTTAGGGGAAAGACTTCAACTAAATGTATTTGTTGGGTGCCTCATGTCAATTCATAATGAATTACAGGATTGGCCCCACAAAAGTATGAATGTTGCCTTACTTTCAGAATTTTTATTTGATTGTTAAGACCATGTATGTGCTCAATTTTCTTAACCAAAGGTAATTTGAGGTGGAAAATAATGCATTTCAAGTCCCAAACATAACGCCAACTTCACAGGCCCAGATTAAATTAATTTTAATTGGTAATTAACTGCAAATGTGATTTCATGAATCTAGATAAACCTTGAATGGAGTACTTCTGGACTAGAGACGGTATTCTAGGACTTTTGGAAAAAGTGCAATTTAGTACTGTAGGCTTAATCTAGGTCACTATAATCAGCCCACATTCTATTATTTATTGGAATTTCAGATCACCTGTTTTGTGATACACCAAGCATTAATCAAAATGTTTTATCACAACTTCAAACTGAATAATTTCTTAGAGGAAATCAAATATAAAGCTAAATGTTTCAGATCATTTTCAGACCTCTGGTTACTTGGCTAGTATAATAACTCAATGGCAATATTATAAAATTCTCAAGGCTAAATAATTGTTGGGTGATTCAGAATTTTCCTTTTGAACTGTAAAATGTTTATGCTTTACTTTTTTCACCCTGTTTCCCATAGGCTTTGTGTATCTGATTGATTTATTTTTACTGTGGGAAAAGATTAAATGTGTACATAGCTTTATTTTAAAAGGTGAATGTGTGGAAACATATAAAATTTTAAGACACCACTTTGTGTTTTTATTACAAGAAGGTCTCCTCTAGGTCTCTCTGTAGAGCTATAGCACGCTCCAACAGAGTCCTTCTGCCTCTGTATCTTAATTGTCAGCTAATTTCCAAGCCTCTTGATATCCAATGTTAGTCTCATTCTCTCTCTCCTGGCTTCCTGTGCTTCTTTCAACACTTTCTTTTCAGTTTCTCACATAGCATCCTCTTCTCCATGGTGTATTTGGCCTCGGTTGCTTGTGCTTGAAGCTGGACAGATATCTTGTGTTCCTCTGCCTGCAGTACATCCTTATGCAGTGTCCTCCATGCAGCCTCCTGCCTGGCCAGGCCCAGCTGCTCTTCCAGCAGGCCTAGCGGATACTTCCTCTCCTCCCCCTTCCTCTTGTCCTCCGCCACTGCTTCTCTCAGCCTAGCCCTCATCCTGCATCTGTCCTCCTCCACCTCGTGGACCCCAATGTCCTGATTGTTCCAGATACACTTACTGCTCTCCGCCTTTCCGTCCCTGCCTGTGGCCCTCATGCTCAAAGCCGCACTCTCCAAGTCTTCTTTGATGATCCTCTGGAACAGCGTCTCCTTTCTCCTCTGTTTTAGCCGCTGTAGAGTAGCCTTGTAGATGTCCTGTCTATAGAGACTCCTCTGTGTATGGAAAAGGACAATGATGGCTCTGTTACCTTGAGCGCTCCAGCCTTCCCAGACCAACAGATATTGTTCTCCACCAGAGTCAACAAGGATGGCCCCCTGATTCACATTACATTTTCTCCCCTTTCTCAACCTTGGCCTCTAATAATTAGGATTGAAAGATTTATCATATAACTTATGAAGCTGTTATAAATGTTTTAAATCCATATGAATGTGATACTTAATGTTTATAAATGTTTACAAATAGGCCTAATGAAATAGTAATTAATAGTAAGTAGGCTGTGTAACCTAGGCCTACATTGTTTATATATAGTTTAATGCTTATTTATTCATGAAATATATAAAGTTCTTATTCGCAAGTTGAATAGTGGTATTACGGTTGTAGGTCTTCCTTTCTTGGATGAAATAGCCTAATTATTGGGATGCATTTAAAACTGTGGCCATTAAAGTTAGCTAAAAAGCCTACATTTGTCTAAATTATTAAGGCAAAGTGCTAGCTTACTTGAGCTATAATTATTTCATTAACTGTTTTATGTACTGATTATTCAATACAAGATGCAAGGTAATGTTCATAATGTCTTTACTTCAGCATGCTTACAGCTTCATTCAGTGCATACAGTGGTTTTTCCTGTAAAAGTTGTACGTTGTACTGCAGCACACCTTGGGGGCTGCCGCAGAATTCTATGGAGTGTTATTTAAGTGTCAGCCATAGTTTCCATTAATACATTAATGCCATTTACAAGCATTTTGCTACACCTGCAATAACATCTGCTAATCACGTGTATGTAACCAATAAACATTTTATTTAATGCTAGTTAGTGCTAGTTTGACCACCAGAGGGCATATTTGAGAAGCATTTGACTTTTTTAAATATTGGCTGCACTAGAGAATAAGAAATGTAGCTTAATTAATTTGATTAATATGGTGTTTCTATTCCAAGAAAAATGTAATGAAAACCTCAGGGTTTTTCTTAAGAAAATATGGCGCTGTACAACATGACCGGTAGGGAGTAGGCTACAGTACTAAAAGCTAAATAATCCTAACATTTCCACACCCTAATTGTTGTCTAACCAATACCCAAATGATTTATCAAGACTAGTCCCCATGCTTGTCTCAGCAGCATGAAACAGAGCTGAAATAGTTGACCACACGCGGGTAGGCTATTGCTTCAAATCCTATTGCTTCCATCTTCAATAAGCTTTTAATGCCACAATGTCACAATTGAACACACACAATTCTTAAAACTCTGAGAAGGGTAATAGGAGGTGATCTGCACTGCATATTAAACTGCCATTCTTATTGTTATATTCCACGCGTTACTGTGTGTGTTCTATCCTCTCTCGCTCCCACGCACATGCTGTCTTGACCTCTGAATGCTATGAAAAGCCAACTGGCATTTACTCCAGACCGGTTGCACCCTCTATAACCACTGTTTATATTATTTGACCCTGCTGGCCATCATTTTTTACATTGTATTCAATTTCCAGTGAGACTATTCAAGCCATCGATTCACTGATGGTTGAAGATGATGGGCGATCGGCAAATTCAGTCTGGAATCTGCTGGCATCACAGCACAATGTCGCTCTAATCACAGTCAGAAGACAGTTGAAGAAACTTGAGTAGACTTATGAAAAGACTCTGTAAGACATACATGTGAAATGGCACCGGAGTAGAAGGTACACGTGTTACGTGCCCCCAACCGATTGTGTTTTTTTGTTTGTTTATCTGCGTTGTTTTGTAACTTAGATTTTTTTACTATTTTGTGCATAATGTTGCCGCTACCATCTCTTATGACCGAAAATAACTTCTAGACATCAGGACTGCGATTACTCACCACGGACTAGCAGAATCATTTTTCTTCTTTCACGACTCTGACGAGCCCGAGCCGAAGGATATACTGCTCCCTCGGGAACAGGCCCCGTCCCCAGTGATCTGCGTTTAGAGGAGGCGGAGAAAGAGAGGCCGGAGAGCGGGCTGCCTTCTGAGGAGTAGGAGGCGATCAAATAAACCCCCACTCCCCTAAATTCTGCTTGCAAACATGCAATCTTTGGACAATAAATGGATGAGTTATTGGGAAGATTAAACTACCAACGGGATATTAAAAACTGTAACATCTTATGCTTCACGGAGTCGTGGCTGAACGACGACAATATCAACATACAGCTGGCTGGTTATACGATGTACCGGCAGGATAGAATAGCGGCGTCTGGTAAGACAAGGGGCAGCGGTCTATGTATTTTTGTAAACAGCTGGTGCACGATATCTAAGGAAGTCTCGAGCTACTGCTTGCTTGAGGTAGAGTTTCTCATGATAAGCTGCAGACCACATTACCTACCGAGAGAGTTTTCATCGATATTGTTTGTAGCTGTTTACGTGCCACCACAGTCAGAGGCTGGCACTAAAATAGCATTGAATGAGCTGTATTCCGCCATAAGCAAACAAGAAAATGCTCACCCAGAGGCGGCGCTCCTAGTAGCCGGGGACTTTAATGCAGGGAAACTTAAATCCGTTATACCAAATTCCTATCAGCATGTTAAATATGCAACCAGAGGGAAAATAACTCTGGACCACCTATACTCCACACACAGAGATGCATGCAAAGCTTTCCCTCGCCCTCCATTTGGCAAATCTGACCATAATTCTATCCTCCTGATTCCTGCTTACAAGCAAAAATCAATAAAAGAAGTGGTCAGATGAAGCAGATGCTAAACTACAGGACTGTTTTGCTATCACAGACTGGAATATGTTCCGGGATTCCTCCAATGGCATTGAGGAGTACACCACATCTGTCATTGGCTTCATCAATAAGTGCATCGATGACGTCGTCCCCACAGTGACTGTATGTACATACCCCAACCAGAAGCCATGGATTACAGGCAGCATCCGCACTGAGCTAAAGGCTAGAGCTGCTGCTTTCAAGGAGCGGGACTCTAACCCAGAAGCTTATAAGAAATCCCGCTATGCCCGCCGACGAACCATCAAACAGGCAAAGCATCAATACAGGACTAAGATCGAGTCTACACCGGTTCTGACGCTCGTCGGATGTGGCAGGGCATGCAAACCATTACAGACTACAAAGGGAAGCACAGCCGAGAGCTGCCCAGTGACACGAACCTACCGGACGAGCTAAAATACTTCTATGCGCGCGTTGAGGCAAATAAACACTGAAACATGCATGAGAGCACCAGCTGTACCGGAAGACTGTGTGATCGCGCTCTCCTCAGCCGACGTAAGTAAGACCTTTAGACAGGTCAACATTCACAAGGCCACAGGGCCAGACGGATTACCAGGACTTGTACTGCAAGCATGCGTTGACCAACTAGCAAGTGTCTTCACTGACATTTTCAATCTCTCCCTGTCCGTGTCTGTAATACCAACATGTTTTAAGCAGAACACCATTGTACCTGTGCCCAAGAACACCAAGGTAACCTGCCTAAATGATTACTGCCCCGTAGCACTCACGTCTGTAGACATTTAGTGCTTTGAAAGGCTGGTCATGGCTCACAACACCATTATCCCAGAAACCCTAGACACACTCTAATTTGAATACTGCCCCAACAGATCCACAGATGATGCAATCTCTATTGCACTCCACACTGCCCTTTCCCACCTGGACAAAATAAACACCTATGTGAGAATGCTATTCATTGACTACAGCTCAGCGTTCAACACTATAGTGCCCTCAAAGCTAAACACCTCCCTCTGCAACTGGATCCTGAACATCCTGACGGGCCGCCACCAAGTGGTAAGGGTATGTAACAACACATCTGCCATGCTGATCCTCAACACAGGGGACCCTCAGGGGTGTGTGCTCTGTCCCCTCCTGTACTCCCGGTTCACTCATGACTGCACGGCCAGGCACAACTGCAACACCATCATTAAGTTTGCCGAGGACACAACAGTGGTAGGCCAACGACCTGGCCGTGTGGTGCCAGAACAACAACCTATCCCTTAATCAATCCCATATACTATGTTATTACAAAAAAGGTTTTAAATTCTCTGGTAATACCAATAAGGAATACTATCAAATGCTTCTCAAAGATGCCCTCTGGTGGTCAAACTAGCAATAAAACGGCTGACAATTAAATGACGCGACACAGAATGCTGCGGCAGCACCTAAGGTATGCCGCAGTATAACGCAACTTTAAAGGAGGAACCACTGTATATGTCTTAAGCTAAAGTGTACTGTTAGCTAGCTAACGTTAACTGGCTGGCTCCCTAGCGGACGTTATTATTAGTTTCCCAGAGCTGTTTGCTTTTCTAGTCAGAGCCTAGTCAGAGCCACCATTAGCTCTGACAAATTGAAAATCCTAGTCATTGGCGACTCCATTACCCGCAGTATTAGACTTAAAAAGAATCATCCAGCAATTATACACTGTTTACCAGGGGGCAGGACTACCGACGTTAAGGCAAATCTGAAGATGGTGCTGGCTAAGGCTAAAACTGGCGAGTGTAGAGAGTATAGGGATATTGTTATCCACGTCGGCACCAACGATGTTAGGATGAAACCAAGGAGGTCACCAAGCGCAACATAACTTCAGCGTGTAAATCAGCTAGAAAGATGTGTCTGTATCGTGTAATTGTCTCTGGCCACCTCCCAGTTAGGGGGAGTGATGAGTTTTACAGCAGAGTCTCACAACTCAATGACTGGTTAAACTTTTTCTGGCTCTCTTTCTGGGACTCACCCACAAACAGGACTAAGCCTGGCCTGTTGTGGAGTGACGGACTCCATCCTATCTGGAGGGGTGCTCTCATCTTATCTATGAACATAGACAGGGCTCTAATTCCTTTAGCTCCGCAATGAGATAGGGTGCAGGCCAGGCAGCAGGCTGTTAGCCAGCCTGCCAGCTTTGTGGAGTCTGCCACTAGCACAGTTAGTGTACGTAGTCAGCTCAGCTATCCCCATTGAGACTGTGTCTGTGTCTCGATCTAGGTTGGGCAAAACTAAACATGGCGGTGTTCGCTTTAGCAATCTCACTGGAATAAAGACCTCCATTCCTGTCATTATTGAAAGAGATTGTGATATCTCACATCTCAAAATAGGGCTACTTAATGTTACATCCTTCACTTCCAAGGCAGTTATAGTCAATTAACTAATCACTGATCATAATCTTGATGTGATTGGCCTGACTGAAATATGGCTTAAGCCTGATGAATTTACTGTGTTAAATAAGGCCTCTCCTGGTTACACTAGTGACCATATCCCCCGCGTATCCCGCAAAGGCGGAGGTATTGCTAACATTTACGATAGGAAATTTCAATTTCCATAAATAAATATTGTGGATCTTAATGTTTTTCCTCATAATCCTGGACTATTGGACCACCATTTTATTATGTTTGCAATCACAACAAATAATCTTCTCAGACCCCAATCAAGGACCATCAAAAACCATGCTATAAATTCTCGGACAACCCAAAGATTCCTAGATGCCCTTCCAGACTCCCTCCACCTACCCAAGGACGTCAGAGTACAACAATTTGGTTAACCACCTGAGGAAATAAATGTAACTTTGCGTAATACCCTAGATGCAGTCGCACCCCTAAAAACAAAAAACATTTGTCAAAAGAAACTAGCTCCCTGTTATACAGAAACTACCCGAGCCCTGAAGCAAGCTTCCAGAAAATGTGTCTTCCGATTAGCTTGGAAAGACAGTACCGTGCAGTATCGAAGAGCCCTCACTGCTGCTCGATCATCCTATTTTTCCAACTTAATTGAGGAGAATAAGAACAATCCCAAATTTATTTTTGATACTGTCGCAAAACTAACTAAAAAGAAGCATTCCCCGAGAGAGGATGGCTTTCACTTCAGCAATGATAAATTTATGAACTTCTTTGACGAAAAGATCATGATCATTAGAAAGCAAATTACAGACTCCTATTTAAATCTGCGTATTTCTCCAAACTTAGTTGTCCTGAGTCTACACAACACTGCCAGAACCTAGGATCAAGGGAGACACTCAAATGTGTAATAATAAATTATATCTCTTGACACATTGCATACTGGACCCTATTCCCAACTAAACTACTGGAAGAGCTGCTTCCTGTGCTTGGCCCTCCTATGTTGAACATAAAAAACACCTCCCTATCCACCGGATGTGTACCAAACTCAATAAAAGTGGCAGTAATAAAGCCTCTCTTGAAAAAGCCAAACCTTGACCCAGAAAATATTAAAAAAACTATTGGCCTATATCGAATCTCCCATTCCTCTCAAAAATTGTAGAAAAAGTTGTTGAGCAGCAACTCACTGCCTTCCTGAAGACAATGTATACAAAATGCTTCAGTCTGGTTTTAGACCCCATCATAGCACTAAGACTGTACTCGTGAAGGTGGTAAATTACCTTTTAATGGCGGCAGACCAAGGCTCTGCATCTTTCCTCGTGCTCCTAGATCTTAGTGCTGCTTTTGATACCGTCGATCACCACATTATTTTGGAGAGATTGGAATCCCAAATTGGTCTACATGGACAAGTTCTGGCCTGGTTTAGATCTTATCTGTTGGAAAGATATCAGTTTGTCTCTGTGGATGGTTTGCCCTCTGACAAATCAACTGTAAATCTTGGTGTTCCTCAAGGTTCCGTTTTGCTATGTGGACGATACACAGCTGTACATTTCGATGAAACATGGTGAAGCCCCAAAATAGCCCTCCCTGGCAGCCTGTTTTTCAGACATAAGGAAGTGGATGGCGGCAAATGTTTTACTTTTAAACTCAGACAAAACAGAGATGTTAGTTCTAGGTCCCAAGAAACAAAGAGATCTTCTGTTGGATCTGACAATTAATCTTGATGGTTGTACAGTTGTCTCAAATAAAACTGTGAAGGACCTCGGCGTTACTCTGGACCCCGATCTCTCTTTTGACGAACATATCAAGACTGTTTCAAGGACAGCTACGTAACATTGCAAAAACAGAAACTTTCTGTAAAATAATTATGCAGACAAATGTATCCATGCCTTTGTCACTTCTAGATTAGACTACTGCAATGCTCTACTTTCCAGCTACCCGGATAAAGCGCTAAATAAACTTCAGGTAGTGCTAAACACGGCTGCTAGAATCTTGACTAGAACCAAAACAATTCATCATATTACTCCAGTGCTAGCCTCTCTACACTGGCTTCCTGTTAAGGCTAGGGCTGATTTCAAGGTTTTACTGCTAACCTACAAAGCATTACATGGGCTTGCTCCTACCTTTCTTCCCGATTTGGTCCTGCCGTACATACCTACACGTACGCGGTCACAAGACGCAGGCCTCATTGTTGTCCCTAGAATTTCTAAGCAAACAGCTGGAGGCAGGGCTTTCTTCTATAGAGCTCAATTTTTATGGAATTTTCTGCCTATCCATGTGAGAGATGCAGACTCGGTCTCGACCTTTAAGTCTTTATTGAAGACTCATCTCTTCAGTAGGTCCTATGATCGAGTGTAGTCTGACCCAGGGGTGTAAAGGTGAACGGAAAGGCACTGGAGCGACGAACTGCCCTTGCTGTCTCTGCCTGGCCGGTGCCCCTCTCTCCACTGGGATTCTCTGCCTCAAACCCTATTACGGGGGCTGAGTCACTGGCTTACTGGTGCTCTTCCATGCCTTCCCTAGGAGGGGTGTGTCACTTGAGTGGGTTGAGTCACTGACGTGATCTTCCTGTCCGGGTTCGTGCCGTGGGTGAGATCTTCGTGGGCTATACTTGGCCTTGTCTCAGGCTAGTAAGTTGGTGGTTTGAAGATATCCCTCTAGTGGTGTGTGGGCTGTGCATTGGCAAAGTGGGTGGGGTTATATCTGTGCCTGGTTGGCCCTGTCCGGGGTATTGTCAGATGGGGCCACAGTGTCTCCCGACCCCTCCTGTCTCAGCCTCCAGTATTGATGATGTAATAGTTTGTGTCGGGGGGCTAGGATCAGTCTGTTATATCTGGAGTATTTCTCCTGTCTTATCCGGTGTCCTGTGTGAATTTAAGCATGCTCCCTCTAACTCGCTCTTCCTCTCTTTTCTCTCGGAGGACCTGAGCCCTAGGACCACCATGCCTCAGGACTACATGGCCTGATGACTCCTTGCTTTCCCCAGTTCACCTGGTCATGCTGCTGCTCCAGTTTCAACTGTTCTGCCTGCGGCTATGGAACCTGTTCACCGGACGTGCTACCTTGTCCCGGGCCTGCTGTTTTTGACTCTCTGTCTCTACCTCTGAATGATCGGCTATGAAAAGCCAACTGACATTTACTCCTGAGGTGTTGACCTGTTGCACCCTCTACAACCACTGTGATTATTATTATTTGACCCTGCTGGTCATCTATGAACGTTTGAACATCTTGGCCATATACTGTTATAATCTCCACCCAGCACAGCCAGAAGAGGACTGGCCACCCATCAGAGCCTGGTTCCTCTCTAGGTTTCTTCCTAAGTTCCTGCCTTTCTAGGGAGTTTTTCCTAGCCACAGTGCTTCTACATCTGCATTGCTTGCTGCTTGGGTTTTAGGCTGAGTTTCTGTATAGCACTTTGTGACATCGGCTGATGTAAAAAGGGCTACAAATAAATTTGATTGAATGTTAGGCATTGTTGGCACTTTGTTCATTGTTGTTTAACGAGCTAACGTTAGCTGGCTGACTCGTTAGCTAACATTACGTGACGTGTGTACAACACCCGTTGAATATGGCCGGTGTCAGTAAATGTCTGCAAAAAAGCTTAATGAAATTGTTGCCAGCAGAGCTGGTTAGGGTGTTTTCATGTTATCCAAAGGTAAACAAATCATCGGCCAGAGCGTCAAGTGTGTGCTCCGAGAGGGAAACGAGATGGGTGGGGTGAGGGTGTGAACGATGCTGAATGGGTGTAGACAAGGAAGAGCTCTCCACTAGATACGAAAACATTCAAAGGCGATTTTCTCAAAAGTGACTTCACAAGTTGATCAACTTTCAAAGCAGAATGACTTTCCCATTGTTCCTCAAATGCAGTGTATGATATACCATTTTATAGCTCTGAGTCTCTACTTATATACAACGCAAAAAACATAATTTCCCATTTTCCTACATAAGACATATGTGGTAGTGGTGGAGTAGGGGCCTGAGGGCACATAGTGTGTTGTGAAATCTGTGAATGTATTGTAATGTTTTTAAAATTGTATAAACTTCCTTAATTTTCCTGGACCCCAGGAAGAGTAGCTGCTGCCTTGACTTACGGAGGGAATAACTACACTATTTGTATTCGGCGATTTTCCCAGTCACCTTGCCACTGTTAAATGCGGTAGTTCGCGCTTTCAGTTTTGTGTGAATGCTGCCATCTATCCACAGTTTCTGGTTAGGGTAGATTTTAATAGTCACAGTGGGTAAAACATCTCCTATACACTTTCTGAAAAACTCAGTCACCATATCAGAGTATTCGTCAATGTTATTCAGAGGCTACCCAGAACATATCCTAGTCCGCGTGATCAAAACAATCTTGAAGCGTGGATTCTGACTGGTCAGACCAGCGTTGAATAGTCCTTAGCATGGGTACTTCCTGTTTGAGTTTCTGCCTATAGGAAGGGAGGAGCAAAATAGAGTCATGATCAGATTTGCCAAAGGTGGAGGGCCTTGTAGGCATCCCGGAAGTTGGAGTAGCAGTAGTGAGTGTTTTTGCAGTACTACAGTCAAGATGTTGATAGAACTTCCTATGAATTAGAATAATAAATAAAAGTAACAAGTAATTAAATAGCAGCAGTAAAGTAACAATGGTGAGACTATATACAGGGATAATAATTCTACAACTAAAAGGAATAAGAAAGCTGAAATAGGGCAACCCTGGTATAAACTACAGTGAATATTAAATATTTTAGATGTGTTATGATTAATCATAACAGAACTATTATGAGCCCCGCTACTTGAAAGCGGCAGCTCTAGTCTTTAGCTCAATGCAGATGCTGCCTGTAATCCATGGCTTTTGGTTGGGGTATGTATGTATGGTCACTGTGGGGACGACGTCATCAATGCATTTATTGATGAAGCCAATGACTGATGTGGTGTACTCCTCAATGCCATTGGAGGGATCCTGAAACATATTCCAGTCTGTGCTAGTCACTGGTGCTTCCTGCTTAAATTTTTGCTTGTAAGCATGAATCAAGAGAATAGAATTATGGTCAGATTTGCCAAATGGAGGGCGAGGGAGAGCTTTGTATGCATCTCTGTGTGTGGAGTATAGGTGGTCCAGAGTTATTTTCCCTCTGGTTGCATATTTAACATGCTGATAGAAATTTGGTATAACGGATTTAAGTTTCCCTGCATTAAAGTCCCCGGCTACTAGGAGCGCCGCCTCTGGGTGAGCGTTTTTTTGTTTGCTTATGGCGGAATACAGCTCATTCAATGCTGTCTTAGTGCCAGCCTCTCACTGTGGTGGTATGTAAACAGCTACGAAGAATACAGATGAAAACTCTCTTGGTAGGTAGTGTGGTCTACAGTTTATCATGAGATAATCTACCTCAGGCAAGCAATACCTTGAGACTTCCTAAGATATCGTGCACCAGCTGTTATTTACAAAAATACATAGTCCGCCACCCCTTGTTTTACCAGACACTGCTGTTCTATCCTGCCGGTACATTGTATAACCAGCCAGCTGTTGATATTGTCAACGTTCATTCACGACTCCGTGAAGCATAAGATGTAACAGTTTTTAATATCCCGTTGGTAGTTTCATCTTCCGCGTAACTCGTCGATTTTATTCTCCAAGGATTGCACGTTTGCTAGCAGAATGGAGGGTTTATTTGGGGTTTATTCGATCGCCTATGAATTCATGCAGATCACGGGGATCGGGGCCTGTTCCCGAGGAAGCAGTATATCCTTCGCGTCGGGCTCGTCAGAGTCGTGAAAGGAAAAAAAGGATTCTGCTAGTCCGTGGTGAGTAATCCCAGTCCTGATGTCTAGAAGTTATTTTCGGTCATAAGAGACGGTAGCGGCAACATTATGTACAAAATACGTTTTTCTTTTAAAAGTTAGAAACGAACAAAAAACACAATCGGCTGGGGCATGTAAAACGTCTGCCTTCTTCTCGGGCTCCATCTTACTTGCCTCATGTGTATAACAATATAATTCAGCTCACAATAACCAAATAAACATATTTAATAAAAGCAATCACATTCAACTACATAGAGGTCCTCAATCAATAATGTAAACTGCCTGAGTGGCACCAGCACATCTAACTGCAATGAAACTCTGCAGATTGTTCCACAAATTAGGGGCAAGAAAACAAAACGCAGATTTTATCAAATCTGTGGAGACTGAAGGGATCTCTAGTGTTATCCATTCCTGAGAACGGGTTTGGCAACTCATGATTCTTAACTTTAATGAAGTGAGTTTCTGTAATATCACTTTGTAAATAAATAAAAGAGAATGCAGCTCTTTTCTTACAGACAGAGAGGTCCATCCCACATTGTTATATAGACTACAATGATGAGTCCTAAAATTGTCCCCTGTGATAAAACGCATTGTGGAATAGTAGACTAAGGGTGTCCAAGGATTTCAAAACAGAGGTTGCCGCATGCATGTCAACAATATCACCAGAATCCAATACAAGGAGAAGCGTTGTTTGATCAATCTTTCTCCTATTTTCATGAATTATTTCGATATGAAAAAAACTATCTTGGATCTTAGTCAGAGTTTTCTTATGCGTTACAAAGGACAACTTGTCATCAATTCAGACACCCAAGTACTTATATTGAGAAACAAGCTGAATTTGGGCTCCATTTGTAGCGCAAATATGCAAGTCCTCAGGGTCAACATTTTGTGACCTAGAGAACAGCATGGTTTTACTTGTATTTAGCACTAATTTAAGATCTGTAAGTGATTTTTGAACTGAATCAAAGTCATACTGAAGTTCACGAATGGCCTGTTGCACTGAGGTGGCACAGGAATACAAAACTGTGTCATCTGCATAGAGATGAATGTTACAAGTATTAACACTCTTTCCTCTGTCATTAATATACATCGTGAACAATAATGGACCCAAAATTTAACCCGGAGGAACACTGGTGCAACAGTCAAGTGCGGCTTAGATTTGAATCATTTTCATTTAGATTGTTTAAGGTTGATCATATTACAATGATTCTGAGAGACTAAGATATTATAATATATATTTTTAATGATTACATTTTTATTACCAGGATTTTGGAAATTCTCCCACGACTCCATTTTCATATCAAACCACTGCCTTAGATATATTCTCCAGACTTGCCCAGACGGAATTGTTGATATGCTGTAAATCTTTTATTCTACATAACATTTCATTTGGAAAAATGTAGTACAATGAACAAATATATAAACGCAACATGAAACAATTTCAAAGATTTTACTGAGTTACAGTTCCTATAAGGAAATCAGTCAATTTAAATAAACTCATTAGGCCCTAATCTATGGATATTATATGACTTGGATTGCAGATATGCATCTGTTGGTCACAGATACCTTAAAAAAAAGGTTGGGGCATGGATCAGAAAACTTGGTGTGACCACCATTTCCCTCATGCAGCACGACACACCTCCTTCGATCAGGCTGTGTATTGTGGCCTGCCCATACCATAACCCCACAGCCTCCATGGGGCACTCTCTTCACAACTTTGACATTAACAAACCGCTCGCCCACACGACGCCATATAATGCATATCAGAAGAAACAAACCAAAAAAATAACATACATTTCTTGTGTTTTTGTACATTTTTGTAAACAATATCCTTCTGCCCGGTACAGTTGAAACCGGGATTCATCCATGAAGAGCATACTTCTCCAACGTGCCAGTGGACATCAAAGGTGAGCATTTACCCACTGAAGTCGGTTACGACGCCGAACTGCAGTCAGGTAAAGAACGTGGTGAGGATGACGAGCAAGCAGATGAGCTTCCCTGAGACGGTTTCTAACAGTTTGTGCAGAAATTCTTTGGTTGTCCAGTGGCTGGTCTCAGATGATCCTGCAGGTGAAAAAGCCGGACGTGGAGGTCCTGGCCTGTAGTGGTTACACTTGGTCTGCGTTTGTGAGCCTGGTTGGACATACTGACAAATTCTTTAAAACATCTTATAGTAGAGAAATTAACATTAAATTCAATGGCAACAGGTCTGGTGGACATTCCTGCAGTCAGCATGCCAATTGCATGCTCCCTCAAAACTTGAGACATCTGTGGCATTGCGTTGTGTGACAAAACCGCACATTTTAGTGGCCTTTTATTGTCCCCAGCACAAGGTGCACTTGTGTAATGATCATGCTGTTTAATCAGCTTCTTGATATGCCACACCTGTCAGGTGGATGGATCATCTTGGCAAAGGAAAAATGCTCACTAACAGAGATGTAAACAAATTTGTGCTCAGAATTTCAGAGAAATTAGCTTTTGTGAGTATGGAAAATTGTGGGGATCTTTTATTTCAGCTCTTGAAACATGGGACCAACACTTTACATGTTGCGTTTATAATTTTGTTCAGTGCATTTCACAGATAGAAAGATGAAAAAAGTATTTATCCACAATCTTCTCTGGACATGTCTTTACAAAATGAAACAAAAATATTTAGGCTGACTTCATCCGGTGTTCAGAAAAATGAATTTAATATATTTAATGAGATCGCCTAATTTGCATATTCTAATACAATATTTCAGCAAAATTAGAATTTGCACAATGACCACTTAAATACATTGTTAGTTGTTGGTTGGCTAGCTAGTGAATTTTAGCCATGTTAGCATTGACATGAAATCAGTCAAAATACCTCAAAACAAGATGTGATATCAAGAAAAAGCTGAAATGAGCCTCTTACAATTCCTCACATTGCAGTTTCTTGTCAATCACAACAACACGCTGACCGATGGAAGAGCCCACATCGTTTTTGTGACGTTGTCAGCTAACCTGTAGCTGGTAACGTTACATTGGACTGGACATAAGAGCTGAACAGAGCTGAGACTAAATATATTGCACTCTAGCTATAGAGTGGGTTCACTAGAGTGCAATATATTTAGTCTCAGCTACTTAGCTCTTATAATGTTCAGTCCAATGTAACATTACCTTTGGATTTGTAAGGTAGCTAAGATTATTGTTTGATATGTTGAAATTCAGCTAACAGTTGCATATTTTGGAACAATAGTTATCTAGAGTAAAGTTTTCTGTGTTAATAAATGTATCACTTAGTGTATGTTTTGTCCTCTGGTGCTTTGTTATTCAAAGTTCAAAGTGATCTACAATTATTGCAAAACCATTTCCCACGGGGCTGGGTTTCATCTAGCTCTCAAACTCTAGGCGGCATGCTGCCTTCTCCCTACAGTTTTCTGCTATTAGCGTCAACATGGCTGGCTCATGTGAACTACAATGCCAACGCTGTTTTAACATTTAGAAACTTCAATAATCATCCCTTGTGGCTTTCAAAACATATGGCCCTTATCTTTCATCAGCGAGTAGTGTTGCCACAATACCAGAATTTTGACTTCGATAACCAGGTTTACTATCACAATACTCGATACGATCACGCTACTCGATACCAAAACGATACCACAGCAAAGAAATAAGGTATATTTGCCAAAGTCACGGAATTGCACTTTATCCAGACTTTATCGTTGGGCATATTTTGAGTTCAATATCATTACATTAGCATATTTTGAGTTCAATATCATTACATTAGCATATTGTTTTACATCAACAGAGAGGAAGTGGTTCTACAACAGACCCACGTTTGGAACGTCTGTTTAATAATACGATCATCGAGATATTTTCTCTCAAATCCCCCCGTCCTAATGACCAACCTTCCTGCCCACTGGCACAGGAAGTTGAAATGGAAATGTATTCAACTTCTGGCTTCCCTTGGACTGTTTTTGTGCGACCCAATGCAAAAGTATGTAAACCTGCGTTGCTAAAAGCAGCTAGGTTTCGTCAAGTTTTGAAATTGTCCAAGTAAACAAAACATGTTCACGTGATTAGCCACGTTAAGGCAGAATCAAACTAGATATGTTATTGAAGGATAATCTGCAGTAGGGCCATATGGACGATCGCCCTCCAACACCCACCCTATGACATAGATTGTTGCCATTTTAAATAAAATGAAAATACATTTATGTGACCACACCACAAATCCTTTATTAATCTTGAGGTGTGCCCATTGTATTGCACACAGGTGCTGCTATTGGTACAATGGAATGGCATCGAACCATAAATGAATATGTAAAATCACCCTTATCATAATTCATAACAAGTTAATGAAGCGAAGAAATATGGATAAAAATATATATCATAACTCACTGTATACACAATTAGTCATTCATCTGTGGTGTACTTGGTTGGAATGAAGTCTCACCACTGAGACTGTTGTTATTTACCAGGGTGCATCGCTACATCATGCTGCTAAGGAGCTGAGAGTGAGTGGGAAGGGCCATCTGCACATGAGGGGAGGTTACACGCCTGCAGAGCTTCAAGAGAGCGGGCCCTGCCAGACACAGGACGAGAGAAAGGGACGTGGGAGTGAGCTCAGCTGGAGCCAATGCAGCAGCAGAGTCGACAGCCAGAGATAGTGGAAGGAAGCCTTCCCGTGTTCGTGTTCCCCACAGAGCTCGTCATCTACGCAGATGAGCAGACCTCACACAAGCAGGTGCTCATCCTCTACAATCCCTATGAGTTCGCCCTCAAGTTCAAAGGTTAAAAAAAATAAAACAATTTGGGGTTTCAAGATAAGGTATTTTTTATAAGAACCATTTTAGCCATCAATTAAGGAGTGAAGAGAACCAAATTGATACGGTAGTGTTGATTATACACTGGCTCCCGAGTGGTGCAGTGGTCTAAGGCACTGCATCTCAGTGCAAGAGGCCTCACTACAGTCCCTGGTTTGATTCCAGGCTGTATCACATCCGGCCGTGATTGGGAGTCCCATAGGACAGCACACAAATGGCCAGCGTCAGCCGGGGTAGGCCGTCATTGTAAATAATAATTTGTTCTTAACTGACTTGCCTAGTTATAAGTTTGGACACACCTACTCATTCAATGTTTTTTCTTTATTTTCTATAATAGTGAAGACATCAAAACTATGAAATAACACATGGAATCATGTAGTAACCCAAAACGTGTTAAACAAATCAAAATATCTTTTAGATTTTAAATTCTTCAAAGTAGCCACCCTTTGCCTTGATGACAGCTTTGGACACTCTTGGCATTCTCTCAACCAGCTTCACCTGGAATGCTTTTCCAACAGTCTTGAAGGAGTTCCCATATATGCTGAGCACTTGTTGGCTGCTTTTCCTTCACTCTGCGGTCCAACTCATCCCAAACCATCGCAATTGGTTTCAGGTCGGGTGATTGTGGAGGCCAGATCATCTGATGCAGCCCTCCATCACAACAAATTATAGTCCCACTAAGCGCAAACCAGATGGGATGGCGTATCGCTGCAGAATGCTGGTTAAGTGTGCCTTGAATTCTAAATAAATCACTGACAGTGTCATCAGCAAAGCACCCCCACACCATCACACCTCCTCCTCCATGCTTCATGGTGGGAACCACACATACAGAGAGAATTAGTTCACCTACTCTGCGTCTCACAAAGACATGGCGGTTGTTTCTTGGCCCAGGCAAGTCTCTTCTTATTATTGGTGTCCTTTAGTAGTGGTTTCTTTGCAGCAATTCGATCATGAAGGCCTGATTCACGCAGTCTCCCCTGAACAGTTGATGTTAAGGTGTGTCTTAAGGTTCCGGCGCCTTCGTCCGCGGTGGCTTCCCCATCAAGATCAGATCTGGAGGTACCTACGTCTTCGTCCTCGGCTCTGTCCCCCTCTCCGATGGCTTCTACCTCGGGTTCAGATCCTCGGAGCTCCCAGCCTCACCAGACCGTGAGGCTGCCTGAGAGACCGGCCCATTCAACATCACCAGCTGTCATCATAGGCAGCTCTATGGTGAGAAACATCTCGGTCCCCAAGGTAAAAACCCTGTGCTACCCAGGAGCACGAGTACAGGACATAACAAAGCTGCATCCGACTGTTCTACCACAGATGCCGGGAGCTGACACTCCAAAAAATTGCCAATAATTTCAGATCCAGTACCATCGTTGGGCCACTGGTGTGAAAGATTCAGCAGACTGCTGGCATTACACATCTGGTTAAAAGACTACTGTAGCTCTGCTGGAGTCACTTTTATTGATAACTTTGACACCTTCTGGAAACAGAAGATACTCTAGAGCAGGGGTGTCAAACTCATTTCGCATCGTGGGCCACATACGGCCTAGGGAGATGTCAAGTGGGCCGGACCATTAAAATTATACCATACTCTGCTATAAATAACCAAAATATCATGTCTTTCCTTTGTTTTGGTGTAAAGAAGCACAAGAACATTAGGAAAATATTGAAATTTAATGAACTATCCTTTTACAAAACATTTCATGAAACACCTCATATTTCCTTAGACAAATGTGCAATTTACTTTTATCATTCACAAATATGCATTGCAACTGATCCCACTGATTGTACAAAGGCACAAAACTTTAATTGGTACTGAAAAATATAGTAATGCACTTTAAGATTAAATGAGACTTTTAAAGAAAGGAATTTTTAAACCACTTACACATACGCATATAAAATCTAAATGTAATCCCTGCGTACACCTTACAAACTAAGGAGAGTGATTTTAAATGTGTAATGAAGAAAGTGTTCGCTTGTCCTGTAAATCTGTAAACTTCATACATGAAACATACATACACATACAATACATACTGAAAATTTATGGAGTTGTATGAACAGTAGAATTCCATCACACAACTTTTGTTTTGAAGCTGCTGACTAACATTAAAGTGCACATTTTTTAAATCACCACAGTAAGGATTCATCTTCACAGAGCTGTATTCTTTCAATGCAAACAGTATCTAAGGCAGCATTTTAAAGGTACCGAAATACCGAAACTTGTTGCAAACACACCAAGCACGAAGGTTTTCCGTGCATCTCTGTAAATAAATAGGACGTGGTCCATTTTTCTTTGAAAATTCTACACTCCTTATCTACTTTTCTCCGTTTGGATAACGACATTTTGGCTAATGAGGGTGTAGCGGAGAGGTAGAGACCAAGGTATTAACAACGTCGTAACAAGCAGCAGATGGCGCATTGATACCGTCTGCTGTTTTCAGTCTGTCTCAGTGATGCGGCTTGTCTTCTACTCTGATGGAAAGAGTGCGCCCCTTAGCGGATAATCCATGAATTGCAGCGAATTAAAAATATTAATTCCATGTCTTTTATGCATTTTTTCCACTTTCAAATTATCCTGCGGGCCTGATCGAACCTCCTTGGGGGCCGGTTCCGGCCCGCGGGCCGTATGTTTGACACCCCTGCTCTAGAGGAATGACGGAGTCCATCCAAATCATCTTGGCTCCTGGACTCTGTCCACACATTTCAAGGCTGCGTTGAAACAATGACTGGTAAATGATCCAAGACCAGCTCAGTTAATCCCTACCATTGTGACAATGAGTCGTCATAATGCTGCATCAAATGTACAGGGGCATTGGCAAACACAATGTAAGTAATTTAATTTAAGTACCCCTAATTGCACCGAATACATCTATTGTGAGCAGTAATCATAAGCCTATAAACCAGAGTTACACTGTTAGCACTGAGGCGGTGTGCAATAGTAGGAGGACCACTTTATGCAGCTCACCCTGCACTATCAGCTCCAATGTAAATAGCATGAGTAAGTCTACCTCTGATAAGCTTCCCAAAAAAGCATTAAAAACAATCAAGCAACCCAGAAAAGTGCTAAAAATAGCCCATATTAACATATGTAGCCTAAGAAACAAGGTCCATGAACTCAATAACTTGCTTGTAAGAGATGACATTCATATTCTGACTCACCTTCTGATCTCTGAAACTCACTTAGATAATACCTTTGATGATACAGTGGTAGCAATACATGGTTATAACATCTACCGAAAAGACAGAAATGCCAACGGAGGCAGTGTTGCGGTCTATATTCAGAACCACATTCCTGTAAAGCTTAGAGACGATCTAATGTTAAATACTGTTGAAGTAATATGGCTACAGGTTTATCTGCCTCACCTAAAGCCCATTCTGGTGGGAAGCTGCTATAGACCACTAAGTGCTAACAGTCAGTATCTGGATAATATGAAATCATCAACATGTATTGATCACATCTTCACTAATGCTGCAGAAATGTGATTTAGAGCAGTATCCAAATCCATAGGATGTAGTGATCACAATATAATAGCCATATCTAGGAAAACCAAAGTTCCAAAGGCTGGGCCTAATATAGTGTATAAGAGGTCATACAAGAAGTTTTGTAGTGATTCATATGTTGATGATGTAAAGAATATTTTCTGGTCTGTGGTGTGTAATGAGGAGCAACCATTTATGAAACTACTTATTCCAGTTACTAATAAGCACGGACCCATCAAGAAAATGACTGTAAAAACTGTTAAATCCCCTTGGATTGACGAGGAATTTAAAAATTGTATGGTTGAGAGGGATGAGGCAAAAGGTATGGCAATTAAGTCGGGCAGCCCAACTGATTGGAAAACGTACTGCAAATTAAGAAATCAGGTGACTAAACTAAATAAAAATAAAAAGAAGAAACTACACTATGAAACAAAGATAAATTCTATAAAGAATGAGGGTAAAAAGCTTTGGGGCATCTTAAATGAAATTTTGGGGTAAAACGCCAACTCGGCTTCATTTATTGAATCAGATGGCTCATTCATCACAAAGCCCACTGATATTGCAAACTACTTTAATGACTTTTTCATTGGCAAGATAAGCAAATTTAGGGATGACATGCCAGCAACAAACGCTGACACTACACATCCAAGTATATCGGACCAAATTATGAAAGACAAGAATTGTACTTTGAATTCCGTAAAGTCAGTGTGGAAGAAGTGAAAAAATTATTGTTGTCTATCAACAATGACAAACCACTGGGGTCTGACAAAAGATGATTTTGCCACTCCTATTTGCCACATCTTCAATTTAAGCCTACGAGAGAGTGTGTGCCCTCAGGCCTGGAGGGTAGCTAAAGTCAATCTGCTAACCAAGAATAGTAAAGCCCTCTTTACTGGCTCAAATAGCCGACCAAACAGCCTGTTACCAACCCTTAGTAAACTTCTGGAAAGAAATTGTGTTTGACCAGATACAATGCTATTTTACAGTAAACAAATTGACAACAGAATTTCAGCATGCTTATAGGGAAGGACACTCAATAAGCACAGCACTTACACAAATGACTGATGATTGGCTGAGAGAAATTTATGATAAAATTATTGTGGAGGCTGTCTTGTTATACTTCAGTGCAGCTTTTGACATTATTGATAAAAGTTAGAATCGGGAATTCCCCAGGGTAGCTGTTTAGGCCCCTTGCTTTTCAAATTTTTTATTAACGACATGCCACTGACTTTGAGTAAAGCCAGAGTTTCTATGTAAGCGGATGACTCAATGCTATACACGTCTGCTACTACAGAAACTGAAATGACTGCAACACTCAACAAAGAGCTGCAGTTAGTTTCAGAGTGGCTGGCAAGGAATAAGTTAGCCCTAAATATTTCTAAAACTAAAAGCATTGTATTTGAAACAAAACACTCACTAAACCCTAAAACTCAACTAAATCTTGTAATAAATAATGTGGAAATTGAGCAAGTTGAGATGACTAATCGGCTTGGAGTAACACTAGATTGTAAACTGTCATGGTCAAAACATATTGATGCAGTAGTAGCTAAGATGGGGAGAAGTCTGTCTATAATAAAGCAATGCTCTGCCTTCATAACAACACTATCAACAAGGCAGGTCCTACAGGCTCTAGTTTTGTCGCACCTTGACTACTGTTCAGTCGTGTGGTCAGGTGCCACAAAAAAGGACTTAGGAAAATTGCAATTGGCTCAGAACAAGGCAGCACGGATGTACACAGAGAGCTACCATTAATAATATACAGTTGAAGTCGTAAGTTTGCATACACTTAGGTTGGAGTCATTAAAACTTGTTTTTCTACCACTCCACACATTTCTTGTTATCAAACTATAGTTTTGGCAAGTCGGTTAGGATATCTGATTTGTGCATGACACAAGTAATTTTTCCAACAACTGTTTACAGATAGATTACTTCACTTAATCACAATTCCAGTGGGTCAGAAGTTTACATACACTAAGTTGACTGTGCCTTTTAAACCGCTTGGAAAATTCCAGAAAATGATGTCATGGCTTTAGAAGCTTCTGATAGGCTAATTGACATCATTTGAGTAAATAGGAGGTGTACCTGTGAATGTATTTCAAGGCCTACCGTCAAACTCAGTGCCTCTTTGCTTGACATCAATGGAAAATCAAAAGAAATCAGCCAAGACCTCAGAAAAAAAATTGTAGACCTCCACAAGTCTGGTTCATCCTTGGGAGCAATTTCCAAACGCCTGAAGGCACCACGTTCATCTGTACAAACAACAGTACGCAAGTATAAACACCATGGGACGACGCAGCCGTCATACCACTCAGGAAGGAGAGGCGTTCTGTCTCCTAGAGATGAACGTACTTTGGTGTGAAACGTGCAAATCAATCCCAGAATAACAGCAAAGGACCTTGTGAAGATGCTTGAGGAAACAGGTACAAAAGTATCTATATCCACAGTAAAACGAGTCCTAATACGACATAATCTGAAAGGCCGCTCAGCAAGGAAGAAGACACTGCTCCAAAACCTCCATAAACAGCCAGACTACGGTTTGCAACTGCACATGGGGACGAAGATCGTACTTTTTGGAGAAATGTCCTCTGGTCTGATGAAACAAAAATAGAACTGTTTGGCAATAATGACCATCGTTATGTTTGGAGGAAAAGGGATGATGCTTGCAAGCCGAAGAACACCATCCCAACCGTGAAGCATGGGGGTGGCAGCATCATGTTGTGGGGGTTCTTTGCTGCAGGAGGGACTGGTGCACTTCACAAAATAGATGGCATCATGATGGAGGAACATTATGTGGATATATTGAAGCAACATCTCAATACATCAGTCAGGAAGTTAAAACTTGGTCGCAAATGGGTCTTCCAAATGGACAATGACCCCAAGCATACTTGGGGTCATCCAAAGTTGTGGCAAAATGGCTTACGGACAACAAAGTCAAGGTGGCCATCACAAAGCCCTGACCTCAATCCTATAGAAAATGTGTGGGCAGAACTGAAAAAGCATGTGCGAGCAAGGAGGCCTACAAACCCGACTCAGTTACACAAGCTTTGTCAGGAGGAATCGGCCAAAATTCACCCAACTTATTGTGGGTTAGCTTGTGGAAGGCTACCCGAAACATTTGATCCAAGTTAAACAATTTAAAGGCAATGCTAACAAATACTAATTGAGTGTATGTAAACTTCTGACCCACTGGGAATGTGATTAAAGAAATAAAAGGCTGAAATAAATCATTCTCTCTACTATTATTCTAACATTTCACATTCTTAAAATGTATGTAAACTTCCGACTTCAACTGTACATGTCAATCTCTCCTGGCTGAAAGTGGAGGAGAGATTGACTTCATCATTACTTTTATTTATGAGAGGTATTGACATGTTGAATGCACCGAGCTGTCTGTCTAAACTACTGGAACACAGCTCAGACACCCATGCATACCCCACAAGTTATGCCACAAGAGGTCTCTTCACAGTCCCCAAGTCCAGAACAGACTATGGGAGGCGAACAGTACTACATAGAGCCATGACTACATGGAACTCTATTCCACATCAAGTAACTGATGCAAGCGGTAAAATTAGATTTTAAAAAACGATAAAAAAAAAAACACCTTATGGAACAGCGGTGACTGTGAAGCAACACAAACATAGGCACAGAAACATGCATGGACACACACACATACGATAACATACGCACTATACACACACATAGATTTAGTACTGTAGACATGTGGTAGTGGTGGAGTAGAGGCCTGAGGGCCTGTGAATGTATTGTAATGTTTAAAAATTGTATAAACTGCCTTAATTTTGCTGGACCCCAGGAAGAGTAGCTGCTGCAGGGGTCCATAATAAATACAAAATACAAATACTTGAACTCTGTGAAGCATTTATTTGGGCTGCAATTTCTGAGGCTGGTAACTCTGATGAACTTATCCTCTGCTGCAGAGGTAACTCTGGGTTTCATCATTGCGCTTGATGGTTTTTGCGACTGCACTTAAAGAAACGTTCAAAGTTCTTGAAATGTTCCGGATTGACTGACCTTCATGTCTTAAAGTAATGATGGACTGTCGATTCTCTTTACTTATTTGACCGGTTCTTGTCATAATACGGACCTGGAATTGGGATTGACATCCAGGTTCTTCACTGGCCATGGCAGAACACACATTCCTGTTTTGCAGAAAATAACGCACAGAATGAGCAGTATGGCTGGTGGCATTGTCATGCTGGAGGGTCATGTCAGGATGAGCCTGCAGGAACGGTACCACATGAGGGAGGAGGATGTCTTCCCTGTAACGCACAGCATTGAGATTGCCTGCAATGACAACAAGCTCAGTCCGATGATGCTGTGACACACCGCCCCAGACCATGACGGACCCTCCACCTCCAAATCAATCCCGCTCCAGAGTACAGGCCTCGGTGTAACGCTCATTCCTTCGAAGATAAGCGTGAGTCCGACCATCACCCCTGGTGAGACAAAACCGCTACTCGTCAGTGAAGAGCACTTTTTGCCAGTCCTGTCTGGTCCAGCGACGGTGGATTTGTGCCCACAGGCGACATTTTTGCCGGTGATGTTTGGTGAGGACCTGCCTTACAACAGGCCTACAAGCCCTGTCCAGCCTCTCTCAGCCTATTGCGGAGTCTGAGCACTGATGGAGGGATTGTGCGTTCCTGGTGTAACTCAGGCAGTTGTTGTTGCCATCCTGTACCTGTCCCGCAGGTGTGATGTTCGGATGTACCGATCCTGTGCAGGTGTTGTACTTTCCGATTGTACTGTATAGTCAGTTGAGTTGGGCATCAAATGCATTATGACTAGATGGGCAGAAACAACTCCACTCTTCCAACCAATTGTCAATCCAATGCTTTATTAAGAGGGCCCAATTATATATTTAAAAAAAAAAAAAAAAACATGTAACAAGTCTATCAACAACAAAGCTGAACACCAGTCATTGAATGGAAATATTAGACAAACATATTTACCCTTTCCTGCTTAGATGTCTTTGATATGAAAGGATCACAGGGGAAATGTTTCAGTCCAGCGAGGGACACGAGCAAAGGGTTGGTGGTCTAACTAGTCTACCACCGTCCCATCACGTACATAAACACTTTGATTTACTCTGCCCATCTCATGCCGTAGACATATTGCAGACATTGAAAATTGAACAGGACAAAATAAAACATGGACAGAAATAAAATCACTGCAATCATATTGACAGCAGGGCAAGCAGACCTGAATGACCGGCTGCCATTTTTCTAAATAAACAAAGGGAAAAAACATTCTGTATTCAGAACTTCATCATTTCAGATTTTTTTTTAATCTATGACTTACTTCCATAAAAAGGATTTACAATCACTCTTGCTTGTATATGACAAAGTGGAGTTTCACACTCCCTTTGTACGATGGCATACCTTGTATGACAGGAAAAATAACTAAGAAATCAATTTAAGAGACCATTCGTACAGGTTGAACTGAAATGACTTTAGCCCAAATGTTTTACAAATGGTCTAAAAATGCATTTGTGAATCAGTGTACAACTGGATTTTCAGAGAAACTTAAGTTTGTCTTTACATTTCCCCTGTTCAATCTTTGGTATTGCTTACGAATGTTCATTGCGCATTTTATTCATAAACAACACATCCAGTGTAACATTATGCACTAAAACTATGACAAATGTTGACCACAGTATATGGACACAAGACATGTCCCTTTTTTTAAATATAATGGCATGATTTTGTTCCATGCACCAGTGTGCTTGTCCTAAACCATTCTATTGATTTCATTTCAGGGTAAAAAGGAGAACAGGTTGAGCTATTCTAATATTTAGTATCAACAAACGCAATTATGTAGGCAAAAAAAATAAATCTGTTCAATTTACATAAATGGCTCCAACAAACAAGAAAACAATTTATTTCATAAAAAGGTTCTGAAGTGAAAACTAATTTGGCTGCACGTCTATAGCAATGCCTTGGCAAAGACACAGGATTCAGAGATCGGAGTCTCTCGTGTTCCAATCCTGAGAGCCCCCTCTCGTGCCGTTCCCCTAGTACAATCTGCAAGGACAATGGGTGGACGTGACATTACCCAACTCATTGGCAACTATAGTCGCAGCATGCCAGTGAAGGACTAGATTAAGGGCTAACAAAAAGGTAGAGCATCAACCAGAATGACAGTTCCTTGATCCCCTACATCTAAGTACTACTGAGGATAACCATTTTCTTCTCTTACAGTACAAGGACGAGTAGAGAACGACCATATTCGCACCTCTGGAAGAGTTAAGGGAACAGAATTCCTAATCCGCTCCGTTTAGAGGGAATTGTCCGTTCACTGTTGAAGCTGTGCGGTTCATACGGGCACAGGGCCAATCACAAACCTATAATAATAATAATAAATTGACAATTATGTACATACTTACAAAATTATATAAAGCGGGAAAAACAAGTTTAATCCTTTCATTCATACAATGTCTGCAGACAATTTTGTGCACATTCACCAAAAGGCTTGGAGATTTTTTCAGAAAACAGACTTAATGGAGGTCTTTCTCCATATCCTGGCAGTAATTTTCCACCCAGTACTGTGGCTGGGAGCTGACATGGTGATGTGATGCAGGGTAAAAGACATGGTGGTTCCGACCACTGTGTTGCTAAGCAGCACCATGTAAAGGACCTATATCTAGCAGCTGGTGTACATAGCATCCACAATCACTCCCTACTCTTACTAGGGCCTACTACAGCATGGTGCGTCCATACAGCACACATCCAAGGCTTTGGTTTCCTTTCAATGCAAACACACACCTTCTCTCCTCCCCTAGCAAACAGCCTAGCGAAAGCAACCAGCAGGGGAAGGGAATCCCACATTAACTAAAGAAAAGTGAAAAGGGTGAGTCTGAAGGAAACTCATACAGCCAAGGTGGCTTTTGTGCCTCATCTTCACCCTCGTTTAGAGTCTCATGTTCCCTTGTTTATTTTGGGGAGTGGTCGTGGAGGGGGGTGAAGGGATAGTTGCTGGAGGAAGGACACTCTGAGACTCCCTCCATCTTGGCTGGCGAGCCAGTGGAAGAACCCACACTGCTGAGGCTGCCATCTAGCACGTCTGGCGGACAGAGACTGGCAAGTGGAGAAGATGCATTTCAGCACGCAAACTGTTAGATATTCAACGACAGTGGGTCACATTGTGATTCTGCTCATCATATGAAAGTGCAGGGTTTAGCCTAATGACAGAGGGGACTGAAAGTGTTAAAATTGTGAACCAAATGGCCTAAACATGCAGTGGCTTTTATGAAGTTTGAGGAACAATCACCAGGAGTTGAAGTCTGTCAGTTGGACTTGGGGAGCAGGCAAATCAGAGGACAGCATGGTGGTGGTTCCATGAAAGAGCCTCTTTGGCTGGCTCTCCACCTCCATCATCTCCCCTAGAGAAGGGGAGGCACAGACATTCTTCAAGAGAGAACGGACATAAAACACCTCACACAAAATGCCCTCTTTCACCAAAACAGGAGTTCAAAGGGGCAAGTGAAGTGGCTCTAGTATAATGTGTGTGTGTACAAAAACAAAAATGCAAAACAACTTCAAAGACTTTACTGAATTACAGTTAAGGAAATCAGTCAATTGAAATAAATAAAGTCCCTAATCTATGGATTTCACCTGACTGGGCAGGGGTGCAGCCATAGGTGGACCTTGTAGGGCATAGGTCACCCACTTGGCAGCCAGACCCAGCCAATCAGAATGAGTATTTCCCCACAAAGGGGCTTTATTGGAGCCAGAAATACTCCTCAGAATCCCCATTCACTCAATTATCTGGCAACAACTCTAGTGGACATACCTACAGTCAGGATGCCAATTGCATGCTCCCTCAACTTGAGACATTTGTGGCATTGTGTTGTGACAACTGCACATTTTAAAGTGGTATTTTTATTGTCCCCAGCACAAGATGCAACTGTGTAATGATCATGCTGTTTAATCAGCTTCTTGAGAGCCATACCGGTGAGGTCTTGGCAAAGGAGAAATGGTAATTAACAGGGATGTAAACACATTTGTGAGAGGTAAGCTGTTTGTGCGTATGGAACATTTATGGGAACATTTATTTCAGCTCATGAAACCAACAATTTCCCTGTTGCGTTCATATTTTTGCTCAAACCAGTCAAACGCTTGGACACCTACTCATTCAAGTAGCCACCCTTTGCCTTGATGAAACATTGCACACTCTTGGCATTCTCTCAACCAGCTTCATGTAGTAGTCACCTGGAATGCATTTCAATTAACAGGTGTGCATTGTTAAGTTAATTTGTGGAATTTCTTTCCTTCGTAATGCGTTTGAGCCAATTAGTTGTGTTGTGACATGGTAGGGGTGGTATACAGAAGATGGTATGTTACCAATTAGGTCTAAGTCCATATTAAATGGCAAGAACTGGTCAAATAAGCATAGAGAAATGACAGTCCATCATTGCATTAAGACTTGAAGGTCAGTCAATCCGGAACATTTCAAGAACTTTAAGTTTCTTCAAGTGCAGTCGCAAAAACCATCAAGCGCTATGATGAAACTGGCTCATGAGGACCACCACAGGAATGGAAGACCCAGAGTTACCTCTGCTGCAGAGGGTAAGTTCATTAGAGTTACCAGCCTCAGAAATTGCAGCCCAAATAAATGCTTCAGAGTTCAAGTAACAGACACATCTCAACATCAACTGTTCAGAGGAGACAGTGTGAATCAGGCCTTCATGGTCAAATTGCTGCAAAGAAACCACTACTAAAAGACACCAATAAGAGAATTGCTTGGGCCAAGAAACACAAGCAATGGACATTAGACCGGTGGAAATCTGTCCTTTGGTCTGATGAGTCCAAATTTGAGATTTTTGGTTCCAACCGCCGTGTCTTTGTGGGACGCAGAGTAGATGAACGGATGATCTCTGTGTGTGTGGTTCCCACCGGGAAGCATGGAGGAGGTGGTGTGATGGTGCTTTGCTGGTTACACTGTCAGTGATTTATTTTGAATTCAAGGCACACTTAACCAGCATGGCGACCACAGCATCCTGCAGAGATACACCATCCCATCTGGTTTGCGCTTAGTGGGACAATCATTTGTTTTTCAGGATAATGTCAACACACCTCCAGGCTGTGTAAGGGCTATTTGACAAAGGAAAGTGATGGAGTGCTGCATCAGATGACCTGCCCTACACAATCACCAGACCTCAACCCAATTTTTCATTGAACTAGTAGGCAAGTCAGTTAAGAACAAATTCTTATTTACAATGACGGCCTACCAAAAGGGAAAAGGCCTCCTACATGGACGGGGGCCTGGGATAAAAAATAAATACAATATAAATATAGGACAAAACACACCACGACGAGAGACAACACTACATAAAGAGAGACCCAAGACAACTACAATTGAAATGGTTTGGAATGAGTTGGACCGCAGAGTGAAGGAAAAGCAGCCAACAAGTGCTCAGCATGTGGGAACTCCTTCAAGAGTGTTGGAAAAAGATTCCAGGTGAAGCTGGTTAAGAGAATGCCAAGAGTGTGCAAAGCTGTCATCAAGGCAAAGGGTAGCTACTTTGAAGAATCTTTAAAATCAAAATATATTTTGTATTTGATTAACACTTTTTGGGTTACTACAGGATTCCATGTGTTACTTCATAGTTTTGATGTCTTAACTATTATTCTACAATGTAGAAAGTAGTAAAAATTAAGAAAAACCCTTGAATGAGTAGGTGTCCAAACCTGACTTGTACATACAGTGTACAAAACATTATGAACACCTGCTCTTTCCATGACAGACTGACCAGGTAAATCCTGGTGAAAGCCATGATCCCTTATTGAGGTCACCTGTTAAATCCACTTCAAATCAGTGTAGATGAAGGTGAGGAAACAGGTTAAAGAAGGATTGTTAAGCCTCAAGATAATTGAGACATGAACTGTGTATGTGTGCCATTCAGAGGGTGAAAGGGCAAGACAAAAGGTAAGTGCCTTTAAACAGGGTATAGTAGGTGCCAGGCACACCAGTTTGGGTGAAGAACTGCAACAGTGCTGGGTTTTCATACTCAACAGTTTTTTTCCTCCCCAATTTTGTGGTATTCAATTGGTAGTTAGTCTTGTCCCATCGCTGCAACCCCCATACGGACTCAAGAGACGTGAAGGTTGAGAGTCGTGCATCCTCCAAAACCGAGCCAAATCGCACTGCTTCTTGACAATGCCCGCTTAACCTGGAAGCCAGCCACACCAATGTGTCGGAGGAAACGCGGTGCACCTGGCAACCGTGTCGGCGTGCATTGCGCCAGGCCCGCCAGAGAAGTTGCTAGTGCGAGATAGGACAAGAATATCCCTGCCCGCCAAACCCTCCCCTAACCCGGACGACACTGGGCCAATTGTGCGCCGCCCCATGTGTCTCCCAGTCGCGGCCGGCTGCGACAGAGCCTGGACTCGAACCAGGATCTCTAGTGGCACAGCGACCACTGCGCCACTCGGGTGGCAAAATAGAGCATGTTATGTTGTGGTAACGTATTCAGCTCATACTTGCCTCAAATAATCTTACTTAGTGTGGTTCTATCTCTAGAGTGAGCAAAGCTTAGTCCCAATGTCGTAAAATCTTTCTCCATGTCTAACTTCGTCCTTCCAATTCCCCAAAAATTACTACAAGTATTACAAAGATAATTCTACCCCTCAGATTGGCTTTTAGAGTGTCCCAACAATCACCAGTTTGTTTGTACACTCATATACACACACCCAACAAAAACATATATGCAACATGTAAAGTGTTGGTTTCATGAGCTGAAATAAAAGATCACAGAAATGTTCCATAAGCACAAGTTATTTTTCACTCTAATTTTGTGTTGGCGAGCATTTCTCCTTCGCCAAGTTAATCCATACACCTGACAGGTGTGGCATATCAATCTGATTAAACTGCACGATCATTACACAGGTGCACCTTGTGCTTGGGACAATAAAAGGCCACTAAAATGTTAAGTTGTCACAACACACAGATGTCTCAAATTGACGGTGCGTGCAATTGGCATGCTGACTGCAGGAATGTCCACCAGAGGCGTTGACAGATAATTTAATGTTAAATTATCTACTGTAAGCAACCGCCAACGTCTTTTTAGACAACTTGGCAGTACGTTCAGCCGGCCTCACAACTGCAGAGCACGTGTAACCATGCCAACCCAGGACCTCCACATCCAGCTTGTTCACCTGCGGGATTGTCTAAAACCAGCCACCCGGACAGCTGATGAAACTGAGGAGTATTTATGTCTGTAATAAAGCCCTTTTGTGGGGAAAAACTCATTCTGACTGGCTGAAACAATGAACAATTTTACTGCGTTACAGGAATCGGTCAATTTAAATTGGCCGATCCCGCAGGTGAACAAGCCGGATACGGAGCTCCTGGGTTGGCATGTACTTGTCCTCTTGCTCATTTGTGCACCGGTGCCTCCCACGGTTTCTATTCTGGTTAGAGCCAGTTTGCGCTGTTCTGTGAAGGGAGTAGTACACAGTGTTGAACGAGATCTTCAGTTTCTTGGCAATTTCGCACATGGAATAGCCTTTGTTTCTCAGAACAAGAATAGACTGACGAGTTTCAGAAGGTCTTTGTTTAAGGCCATTTTGAGCCTGTAATTGAACCCACAAATGCTCATGCTCCAGATACTCAACTAGTCTAAAGAAGGACAGTTTTACTGCTTCTTTAAAATCAGAACAGTTTAACTGTGCTAACATAATTGCAAAAGGGTTTTCTAATGATCAATTAGCCTTTTCAAATGATAAACTTGGATTAGCTAACACAACGTGCCATTGGAACACAGGAGTGATGGTTGCTGATAATGGGCCTCTAGATATTCCATAAAATCAGCCATTTCCAGCTACAACAGGCATTTACAACACGAACAATGTCTACACTGTATTTCTGATCAATTTGATGTTATTTTAACCGTAAAAAAAGTGCTTTTCTTTCAAAAACAAGGACATGTCTAAGTGACCCCAAACTTTTGAACGGTAGTGTATATCTATTAAAAAAAAATACAGACCCACCTTTACGTTTGATGGGCCCCAGGATGCTGGGCCTGATGCAGTTAATGGGGCTTTGGCTCCGCCGGCTAGAGACAAGAGAAGACCGACAACGAAGCAACATTTATAGCAGTTACTAAATAAACATTCTGATCATCAGTTGTAGGCAAAAGTAGTGTAGAACTATGAATGGGAGTTGTCAGTGATCAGAGCTACCCTTAGAGCACTCACCTGAAGCGCCGCGTTGGGCTAGGTATAGGGCTGGGGGATAGGCCATTGCTGCTCACCAGAATTTGCAATGAAGGGGAGAAGCACTGCTGCTCATTGGAGGAATGAAATACATAATTATGAGCCAGGACTCGCTGCCAGAGAAACATTTGTGGTCCTAACTGCCAGGCATCCGTACAAATTGCAGTGGCTGCACAATGCACATACCTTCTTCCCTATCCCTCTTGTAGGGGATGGTGCTGGGGACACAGGCACAAAGTCGATGCGCTTTGGGGACGACGATGCAGATTTCTCAAAGTCATTGTCACTCTGTGGGTATTAGCACAAGCAAAACTGTAATCAGCAATAATCAAACTGTAATGTACCACCATCCATTCAACTGTAAGGTGGTGGTGGTGAGCATACAAATCATACCAATGAGGTGGTTGTTGCTAATATACTACTGAATGATTGTTATTTTAATATATAGTTGATTTATTCAGGCGAGACAAAATATATAAGACACATAGACATATACAGCCTAACATAAACCATACTTTCGTCTCCATTCCCACCCACCCCATCCCCTCCAGAGGTAGGCAGGCCTACAGCTTAGTCTAACGACCAAAGACCAATTTCATAATGTGGCATGTATTTCTATGTCATGAATTATATCCTCAGATCATTGTGTATCTAAGAACATGGATAACTAGTTAGTAGCCCCACCTGCTGACCACTGCAGCAATGGACCCCATACCCAGTCAGAGCCCTTAAGGGATACTTCATGATTATGGCAATGAGACCCTTTATCTACTTACCAAGAGTCAGATGAACTCAAGATATAATTTGTGTGTCTGTGTCCCATATGAAGGAAGTTAAGAGGTAGTTTCACAAAAAAATGCTAACTACTGTTAGCGCAATGACTGAAAGTTTATGTGTATCTGGTAGCATTGTTGCGTCTAAATTTTTATACAATATACATTTGTCAGAGCCTCCCGGGACAAGGAAATTGTTGGATTCTCCTGTGCTCCTGTAATCTTAGGGGTTTTCAAACGTTCCTTGCCCAGGGATGCCCGCAAAGGCAAACTAGCGACCCCCCATCATATGTTAGCAAAAATGTTTTATCTAAGTATTCAACATTTTAAAATGAATAGATTTGGTAGACAGTTTCATTGTTTTGACTTCCTCTTGCCATTGAACTGTGGGGAAGTGTGACATTTTGTTAACAAATAAAATATAAATACTAATTTCCTCCATATCAAAGGGATAGTTTGAGATTTTTGCAATGAAGCCATTTATGCTAACTGTTCCTGTAAACGTCAAGTCATTGCGCTAATGCTAGTTAGCATTGGCTCGTGAAACTACCTCCAACTTCCTTCATCTGGGATGCAGAGACATAAAAACGGTATCCACAATGGTATTCTGTGCAGCTAGCAATATAAAATTCTTCCCATAAAATCCCCCCAAAACATTAAAAAATTATAAAACTGACACCCTGCCGTACTTTGGGGCCACGGACTGCAGTTTGAAACCTCTGGTATAAGGTTGTCTAAGGTGAAAGCTATGATCCTTTATTGATGTCACATGTTAAATCCACTTCAATCACTGTAGATAGAGGAGACAGGTTAAAGGAGAATTTTCAAGCCTTCGAGACAATTAAGACATGGATTGTGTATGTGTGCCATTCAGAGGGGGAAAGGGCAAGATCAAATATTTTAAGTGCCTTTGAAGTGCAACACTGCTGGGTTTTTCACGCTCATCAGGGTCCCGTGTGTAACAAGAATGGTCCACCACCCAAAGGACATCCAGCCAACTTGACAACAGTGGGAAGCATTGGCGTCAACATTGGCCAGCATCCCTGTGGAAAACTTTCAACGCCTTTTAGAGTCCATGCCCTGACGAATTGAGGCTGTTCTGAGGGCAAAAGGGGGGCAACTCAATATTAGGACGGTGCTTACTAAAGTTTTTCTCCCGATTCAGTTCGAAATAGAGCATCTTCTTTTGTGGTGAAACTTATTCAGCTCATACTGTACTTGCCTCTAATAATCTTACTTAGTGTGGTCCTATCTCTAGAGTGAGCAAAGCTTAGTTCCAATGTCTTAAGATCCTTCACCAGGTTAAAAAATAAATAATCACCAATTATCAGTTCTGGCATAAGTGCCATAACATGCAAAATAAAAATATTTACAAATCATTCAGCATTAATTCATTGGCACAGATTTGGAGCAAAGGGCTGGATCTGTCAACATCTTTGTCTGAAATCTGATTAAAGTCACCACATCCCAGTAGGGTTTGTACTATTGCATGAAAGAACTCAGGGGAGTCTGCATTTGGAGCATAAATATTGCACAATGTAACCGACACACAAACTGTCCCCTCACCACATTATATCTGTCCCCCTGATTCTGTTCTTGAGACAGAGTTAGCAGGGCCACCAATGGCAGTTACTCCGGCATGGGCCACACTCCCTACAACAGAGGCTTTCACTGGCCGAGGGACACAAAATGCAATGTGGAGGCAGACCATCATACCAAATATACAAACTGAAAGGCTCTACCCCAAATAGCACCCTTTCTTTCTTTAGTGCACTACCTTAGTTTTGGGATGTTGGCTTAGTAATCTAACATACTAATGCACTGCCCAATTGCATGAACGCTGAAGTGGTGAGAGCCTCCAAAATAGTGGAGTGCGTAAGCCTAATATATTTTTTTGGGGGGGGTATTCATATTCATAATTATTGTTACCATGGGAGCATCATCATTTCTCACCAGACTCAGACTCTCCTCCCAGGACTGATTCATCTGCATGGCTGCTTGAACCTCCCTGTGATGAAAACACAGACATCTATGAATATGCTTTTTCCCTCAAAGGGTTGATCCAATGATACGCAACCGAGGTTATTGACATAGTATACAATCACACGACGAGTGAGCGGTTAATAAATTAAATGTTTTCAAGGCCAATAAACTGAATTTCATCATGCACCAACTTGTCCCAATCCATGTGCGTCTCTTACCGTTCATGGGCTGTCTCTCTGTTCATCACATCCACACCCTCCTCCTGTAGTACCACAAACAAGTAGCATAGACAATAACTAATAACAAGATAACTCATGTAAAACATACTGAGTCCGTAGAAACGTATATATGTTTAGAACTTTTGTGAAAGAGCAGTTTGAAAGATATGGCAAATAGAAATCAAACCGGGTGGACACCAGAAAGAGATGGGTGAGGTTGAGGGTCGACAGGAGTAAAAACAAATAAAATAGAACTATTGTAAAATAGACTGTCCATAAAATGTATATAGTATGAATAAGCTGGAAATAAAGGCCTAAGCGTTATTGTTCACTAGTTTACTCCAGTTGGGGGAGGGGTGGTAGGGTTGGAGGGTAATAAAGGAAAATATATATTTTTAAAGAGAGATAGATATGCATGTTCATCACATGTATATATACATTTTTTTTGCAAATATAATGGGGTATTGGAAGTGACGCAGACAATGACATTGACGGAAGCAACAACCCATCTGCAATATTAAAGCTGATCTACCCCCCCCCCCACCACAATAAACAAGAAGCATAGACATTCAGTTGGTCAGTGCTATTACAGTATCTCGCCTATGGATCAAACGGGCTGACAATCAAGAGTGAAAGTTGTTGGAGAGTACTACCAATAGGTCTGCTCTGGGAAACCGTGAGCTCTGTGTACTATATCAGAAATAGGGTGAGGCAGTCTATGGCTCTAGCACGGTTGTCAGTCACGGATGAAGGCCTGAAATACAAAGCAGCTAAAATCATAGCTTGGTTCCATGACAAGTGTGTGCACTGCAGTCATACTTACCCGTTTGATCTGATGAAGCCTTGTGCTGGGGACGCGAATGGGCGATGAAGGGACCTGCATGTGTGTGTGAAGGGGAGCAAGATTAATTAAATGAATCCCCCTGTCTATAAGATATTACTTAGTAGGAGTATTATGCATATTATTTTGATTACACTCCAATTTCCATACCATATTAGGGCGGTTGACAACAGTGGTGCTGTTTCTCCTGCTGCGTAGAATCTCTCTGTGGAAAACCTGGGAATTATCACTAAAAATGGACAGAAAGATTAACACCACTTTGATGTCTCAAATGGCACCCTATTCCCAATATAGTACACTTATTTTCACCAGGTCCCAAAATAGCCCACTATGTAGGCAATAGGGTGCGATAGGGCTCTGGTCAAAAGTAGAGCACGGTATAGGGAATAGGATGACATTTGGAACACATTCTTCGACTACTATGCTCAATGTCAGCATTATACTACCGACAGCCTGATCTTGAGAAACTGGTGGCCTTGTTAACTCCGCTGGTCTGCTGTGGCATTACTGAATTGTCCACACTCCTCATATCAGAGAAGGTGTGTGTAATTATTATAGACCCCCTCATTAGCTACTGCAGAGGTCCAGCAAAATGAAGGCACTTCAAAAAAAAAATAACTTTACGTTTCACAGCACATTAAAAGCCATGCAGTTTGACTAGATCAACATCTCAAGTCAGAAATAATGTGAGGAGCAGTGACCAAATTGACATTTAAAGTGATACAAGTGAGGTGAAAGACATTTTCTGAAAACCTTAAGCCATTAATCATTGGGGCGCTGTTGGATCGTCTCAGGTGTCCGTCGCTCTGAACTAGTGTTGATGGGATTACGAGATCCAATTCCATATTCTCTTGTTTGCTCATCCTGGTGTCCTTTCGTTTAGCTGGCTCGAGATGTCTTCAGAAACGCCTGCAACGTTCCAGACCACCAGTATGTGAACCTACATGGTGATGCAAAGCAACGTTCTACGTAGGTAACGTTTGCTACTCCAATGCTGATTGATGGATCTGAAAAATATCAACATGTATAAAGTAAGTTTATATTGGCTCAAGTTCCAGCAAGTGACGCTCTTGAAGATTCTTTCTTGGTTCTTGGGCTGAACCGAAGTCATTTTTCCTAATGGGCTAGCAAATCACAGCTCACTCAAAGCCCTGGCCTGTGCTAGTTAGCCTAGCCACACAGGCACAATGCCTAGTCGCTAGCTAGCTAGCTACTTGCTAATGAAACTAGCTAGCAAGCGAGCTAACGTTAATGGTCTCGAGCAAGAAAGTGATGCGTAGTCAACTGTTTAGAAAGACCAGTTAGCCAAATTAAAACACTTCGACAATTGACGTCGTATTAGCTTGTAGTATAGCACAATATTATTAGTTCGCTACTAACTATTACGTGAGTTAGCTCGAATATTATGATTTCAAGCCAGCTGGCTAACACAGGCTAGCTAACGCCGTTATATCAAATGGTTATTGATGAAGGTGCTATGCTAGCTTGAAAGTTTCATTACCATGTTCAGACGATCATCAACCTACATAACTTGTACAGTTCTCCCTCAGCCATATATCGAGCATTTCCCTTCTTTACAATACGTTAACTCTGAGTAAAATGAAATCGTTTAGGTCGCTGAACTCAATGATCAATTGTGTTTATTAATCTGCTACTGGAGCCGCCGAGAAATCTCCAATACCAAACTTCCCGCCCCTTTTGATGCTTGCAGGGTGACGGACAGCAGACGGATCCAATTAAATTGCCTCAATTTGCCGGTGTGCCCGTTTGAAAAGCAGACAAGTGACCAATGGCTGCAGCGGTTGTGAGCTACTTCCTGGTGACGTCATACAGTCAAAATGTCGGTTAACTGATGCTGCTGCTAGGTAAAAGAGCTGAAGGAGGTCTGGAGGTGTTTAATAAAAACAGGTACGGGGAGATAAGACAACCTTGCCTAATTCCTCTCTTTAACTCAAATCTAGGTGAGGTGCCATATTTCAATTTGATAGAGCTGTTACCATTTGCATAGAGAGTCTTAACAGCCTTACAGAAAAAATCCCCAAAGCCAAGTCTCTCAAGGGAGTGGAAGAGAAACTGATGCTCTACTGTGTCAAATGCTTTATAAAAATCTAAAAATAATATGAAGCTATCCTCAGTTAAAAACATTGTTTTTAATACTCTCTAAAAAGACTTCAAATAGGAAGGGAGCTACTTGTTCAGAAAATAATTTGTAAAATTCTGATGTAATTCCATCAACACCTGGTGATTTATTGTTCTTTAGATGTTTGATAGACTCTATAATCTCTTCAACGTTGATGGGTTCATCACACTGTTTAGATTCTATATCACTGATAGAGTGAACATTATTCGGGCCTCTGGCAGTCTCTATGGGGGTGCCACAGGGTTCAATTCTTGGACCGACTCTCTTCTCTGTTTACATCAATGATGTCGCTCTTGCTGCTGGTGATTCTCTGATCCACCTCTACGCAGACGACACTATTCTGTATACTTCTGGCCCTTCTTTTGACACTGTGTTAACAACCCTCCAGGCGAGCTTCAATGCCATACAACTCTCCTTCCGTGGCCTCCAACTGCTCTTAAATACAAGTAAAACCAAATGCATGCTCTTCAACCGATCGCTGCCTGCTCCTGCCCGCCTGTCCAACATCACTACTTTGGACGGCTCTGACTTAGAATATGTGGACACCTACAAATACCTAGGTGTCTGGTTAGACTGTAAACTCTCCTTCCAGACTCACATCAAACATCTCCAATCCAAAGTCAAATCTAGAATTGGCTTCCTATTCCGCAACAAAGCATCCTTTACTCATGCTGCCAAACATACCCTTGTAAAACTGACCATCCTACCAATCCTCGACTTCGGTGATGTCATTTACAAAATAGCCTCCAAAACCCTACTCAATAAATTGGATGCAGTCTATCACAGTGCCATCCGTTTTGTCACCAAAGCCCCATATACTACCCACCACTGCGACCTGTACACTCTCGTTGGCTGGCCCTCGCTTCATACTCGTCGCCAAACCCACTGGTTCCAGGTCATCTACAAGACCCTGCTAGGTAAAGTCCCCCCTTATCTCAGCTCGCTGGTCACCATAGCAGCACCTACCTGTAGCACGCGCTCCAGCAGGTATATCTCTCTAGTCACCCCCAAAACCAATTCTTCCTTTGGACGCCTCTCCTTCCAGTTCTCTGCTGCCAATGACTGGAACGAACTACAAAAATCTCTGAAACTGGAAACACCTATCTCCCTCACTAGCTTTAAGCACCAGCTGTCAGAGCAGCTCATAGATTACTGCACCTGTATATAACCCATCTACAATTTAGCCCAAACAACTACCTCTTTACCTACTGTATTTATTTATTAATTTATTTTGCTCCTTTGCACCCCTTTATTTCTGTCTCTACTTTGCACTTTCTTCCACTGCAAACCAACCATTCCATTGTTTTTTTAGTTTTTATTTTACGTGCTGTGTTGTACTCACTTCGCCTCCATGGCCTTTTATATTTTTATTTATTTATACATATATTTGTTTGCCTTCACCTCCCTTATCTCACCTCACTTGCTCACATTGTATATAGACTTATTTATTTTTTTATTTATATTTTTTTTTTTCATTTTTTTTTTTTTTTTTTTTTTTTTTTTTTCACTGTATTATTGACTATATGTTGTTTTACTCCATGTGTAACTATGTGTTGTTGTATGTGTCGAACTGCTTTGCTTTATCTTGGCCAGGTCGCAATTGTAAATGAGAACGTGTTCTCAATTTGCCTACCTGGTTAAATAAAGGTTAAATAAAAAAATAAATAAATAAATAAATTCAGTGAGTTAAAAAACATATCTGTGGATTCCTGACAGTACGTAGAGCTATACAATTTTCTGTAAAAATTAATTTTTGGTCATCTGTAATAATGTTGTTTAATGTTTAATTTATGGATAGTGTTCTTTTTAGAGTGACATTTCTCAAGTCTAAAGAAATAGGATGAATTCTATTCTCCCTCCTCAATCCATTTTTTCCTAGATCTAATATATTTATTAATCACCCAACTTCTTGCAAATTCTTTAAATAATAGTCCTGTACAAGGTATTTCCATAGCTGGTAAATAAATTATTATAAGCCAGCTGGCTGATGATACTACACTTTTTCTGAAAGACGCTAACCAAATTCCCATATCGATCAATGTGATACAATCCTTTTCCAAAGCGTCTGGTCTATACCTTAACATTAATAAATGTGAACTCATAGCTGTCAAAGATTGTGTGACACCTTCATATTATGGTATTCCAGTAAAAGAAGAACTTACATATTTAGGCATAACCATTACAAAGGATCAGAAGTCTTACTAAATTTTAACCCTCTTATTAAAGGTACCCAGAAGAAGCTAAATCAATGGCTACAGAGGGACTTATCTTTAAAAGGAAGAGTCCTAATAACCAAGGCTGAAGGTATCTCTAGACTAACATATGGCGCTCTATCTTTATATCTTGACAGTAAAATAAGCAAGGAGATAGACCAGATGCTTTTCAACTTTCAGTGGAGAAACCGTACCCATTACATTACGTACCCAAAACTGTTGTAATGAACACTTATGAGAATGGTGAGCTGAATTCTCTGGACTTTATTACTTTAAATAATACTTTTAAGATCAATTGGACAAAACAATTCCTAAGACCCACTTCTATCTGGAATTTTATTCCTCATCATGTCTTCTCTACTTTTGGTGGCCTTAACTTTATGTTGTTTTGCAATTATAATATTGACAAAATTCCAGTGAAACTTTCTGCTTTTCATCGGCAGGTTTTCTTGTCATGGTCCTAAATTGTGTTTATAAATTATTCTCCACACAGATATTATATATGGAATAATCGGGATATATTGTATAAAAATACTTCTTTGTTTTTAGAATATTGGTTCCGAAATAATATCCTATTGGTGAGCCAACTGGTAAATGGAGACGGTCTTTTACTCAGTTATAAGGAATTCTTATCACTTTACAAGGTCCCTGTAACACCTAAAGATTTTGCAATTGTTTTAGATGCCATTCCCACAGGTGTTGCTTTATTATTCAGGAACGTGTCAAGACCTGATCCTCAGAGCCTACCTTCTATTGTCCCTGTTGACTCATCAGTAGGAAAGATTTGTTTCTCTTTTGGTCCATTCAACAACAGAGCGATACGAACCTTGTTTCAGCAGGATGTTGTATCTATACCTTATGTCATGCCTTATTGGAATGGATTTATTGATAATATCTGTTGGAAAAAAGTTTGGATGTTGCCACACACATACAGTGGGGCAAAAAAGTATTTAGTCAGCCACCAATTGTGCAAGTTCTCCCACTTAAAAAGATGAGAGAGGCCTGTAATTTTCATCATAGGTACACTTCAACTATGACAGACAAAATGAGAAAAAAAATCCATAAAATCACATTGTAGGATTTTTAATGAATTTATTTGCAAATTATGGTGGAAAATAAGTATTTGGTCACCTACAAACAAGCAAGATTTCTGGCTCTCACAGACCTGTAACTTCTTCTTTAAGAGGCTCCTCTGTCCTCCACTCGTTACCTGTATTAATGGCACCTGTTTGAACTTGTTATCAGTATAAAAGACACCTGTCCACAACCTCAAACAGTCACACTCCAAACTCCACTATGGCCAAGACCAAAGAGCTGTCAAAGGACACCAGAAACAAAATTGTAGACCTGCACCAGGCTGGGAAGACTGAATCTGCAATAGGTAAGCAGCTTGGTTTGAAGAAATCAACTGTGGGAGAAATTATTAGGAAATGGATGACATACAAGACCACTGATAATCTCCCTCGATCTGGGGCTCCACGCAAGATCTCACCCTGTGGGGTCAAAATGATCACAAGAACGGTGAGCAAAAATCCCAGAACCACACGGGGGGACCTAGTGAATGACCTGCAGAGAGCTGGGACCAAAGTAACAAAGCCTACCATCAGTAACACACTACGCCGCCAGGGACTCAAATCCTGCAGTGCCAGACGTGTCCCCCTGCTTAAGCCAGTACATGTCCAGGCCCGTCTGAAGTTTGCTAGAGAGCATTTGGATGATCCAGAAGAAGATTAGGAGAATGTCATATGGTCAGATGAAACCAAAATATAACTTTTTGGTAAAAACTCAACTCGTCGTGTTTGGAGGACAAAGAATGCTGAGTTGCATCCAAAGAACACCATACCTACTGTGAAGCATGGGGGTGGAAACATCATGCTTTGGGGCTGTTTTTCTGCAAAGGGACCAGGACGACTGATCCGTGTAAAGGAAAGAATAAATGGGGCCATGTATCGTGAGATTTTGAGTGAAAACCTCCTTCCATCAGCAAGGGCATTGAAGATGAAACGTGGCTGGGTCTTTCAGCATGACAATGATCCCAAACACACCGCCCGGGCAACGAAGGAGTGGCTTTGTAAGAAGCATTTCAAGGTCCTGGAGTGGCCTAGCCAGTCTCCAGATCTCAACCCCATAGAAAATCTTTGGAGGGAGTTGAAAGTCCGTGTTGCCCAGCAACAGCCCCAAAACATCACTGCTCTAGAGGAGATCTGCATGGAGGAATGGGCCAAAATACCAGCAACAGTGTGTGAAAACCTTGTGAAGACTTACAGAAAACGTTTGACCTCAGTCATTGCCAACAAAGGGTATATAACAAAGTATTGAGATAAACTTTTGTTATTGACCAAATACTTATTTTCCACCATAATTTGCAAATAAATTCATTAAAAATCCTACAATGTGCTTTTCTGGATTTTTTTTCTCATTTTGTCTGTCATAGTTGAAGTGTACCTATGATGAAAATTACGAGGCGGTCTCCTGGTCAGGCTTCGGAGACGGGCACATCGCGCTCCACTCCCTAGCATACTACTCGCCAATGTCCAGTCTCTTGACAATAAGGTTGATGAAATCCGAGCACGGGTAGCATTCCAGAGAGACATCAGGGATTGCAACGTGCTCTGCTTCACGGAAACATGGCTAACTCAAGAGACGCTAACGGAGTCGGTGCAGCCAGCTGGTTTCTTCATGCATCGCGCCGACAGAAACAAACATCTTTCTGGTAAGAAGAGGGGCGGGGGGGTATGCCTTATGATTAACGAGACGTGGTGTGATCATCATAACAACACACAGGAACTCAAGTCATTCTGTTCACCTGATCTAGAACTCCTCACAATCAAATGTCGACCGCATTATCTACCAAGGGAATTCTCTTCGATCATAATCACAGCCGTATATATTCCCCCCCAAGCAGACACATCGATGGCCCTGAACGAACTTTATCTGACTCTTTGTAAACTGGAAACCACACACCCTGAGGCTGCATTCATCGTAGCTGGGGATTTTAACAAGGCTAATCTAAAAACAAAACTCCCTAAATTCTATCAGCATATCGATTGTGCTACCAGGGCTGGAAAAACCCTAGATCATTGTTATACTAATTTCCGCGACGCATATAAGGCCCTCCCCCGCCCCCCTTTCGGAAAAGCTGACCACGACTCCATTTTGTTGATTCCAGCCTACAAACAGAAACTAAAACAACAAGCTCCCGCGCTCAGGTCTGTTCAACGCTGGTCCGACCAATCTGAATCCACGCTTCAAGACTGCTTCGATCACGCGGATTGGAATATGTTCCGCATTGCGTCCAACAACAATATTGACGAATATGCTGATTCGGTGAGCGAGTTCATTAGGAAGTGCATTGACGATGTCGTACCCACAGCAACGATTAAAACATTCCCAAACCAGAAACCGTGGATTGACGGCAGCATTCGCGTGAAACTGAAAGCGCGAACCACTGCTTTTAACCAGGGCAAGGTGACCGGAAGCATGACCGAATACAAACAGTGTAGCTATTCTCTCCGCAAGGCAATCAAACAGGCTAAGTCCCAGTATAGAGACAAAGTAGAGTCGCAATTCAACAGCTCAGACACAAGAGGTATGTGGCAGGGTCTACAGTCAATCACGGATTACAAAAAGAAAACCAGCCCCGTCGCGGACCAGGATGTCTTGCTCCCAGACAGGCTAAACAACTTTTTTGCCCGCTTTGAGGACAATACAGTGCCACTGACACGGCCCCCTACCAAAACCTGCGGGCTCTCCTTCACTGCAGCCGAGGTGAGTAAAACATTTAAACGTGTTAACCCTCGCAAGGCTGCAGGCCCAGACGGCATTCCCAGCCGCGTCCTCAGAGCATGCGCAGACCAGCTGGCTGGTGTGTTTACGGACATATTCAATCAATCCTTATCCCAGTCTGCTGTTCCCACATGCTTCAAGAGGGCCACCATTGTTCCTGTTCCCAAGAAAGCTAAGGTAACTGAGCTAAACGACTACCGCCCCGTAGCACTCACTTCCGTCATCATGAAGTGCTTTGAGAGACTAGTCAAGGACCATATCACCTCCACCCTACCGGACACCCTAGACCCACTCCAATTTGCTTACCGACCCAATAGGTCCACAGACGACGCAATCGCAACCACACTGCACACTGCCCTAACCCATCTGGACAAGAGGAATACCCATGTGAGAATGCTGTTCATCGATTACAGCTCAGCATTTAACACCATAGTACCCTCCAAACTCGTCATCAAGCTCGAGACCCTGGGTCTCGACCCCGCCCTGTGCAACTGGGTCCTGGACTTCCTGACGGGCCGCCCCCAGGTGGTGAGGGTAGGTAACAACATCTCCACCCCGCTGATCCTCAACACTGGGGCCCCACAAGGGTGCGTTCTGAGCCCTCTCCTGTACTCCCTGTTCACCCACGACTGCGTGGCCATGCACGCCTCCAACTCAATCATCAAGTTTGCGGATGACACTACAGTGGTAGGCTTGATTACCAACAACGACGAGACGGCCTACAGGGAGGAGGTGAGGGCCCTCGGAGTGTGGTGTCAGGAAAATAACCTCACACTCAACGTCAACAAAACAAAGGAGATGATTGTGGACTTCAGGAAACAGCAGAGGGAGCACCCCCCTATCCACATCGACGGGTCAGTAGTGGAGAAGGTGGAAAGTTTTAAGTTCCTCGGTGTACACATCACGGACAAACTGAATTGGTCCACCCACACAGACAGCGTTGTGAAGAAGGCGCAGCAGCGCCTCTTCAACCTCAGGAGTCTGAAGAAATTCGGCTTGTCACCAAAAGCACTCACAAACTTCTACAGATGCACAATCGAGAGCATCCTGTCGGGCTGTATCACCGCCTGGTACGGCAACTGCTCCGCCCACAACCGTAAGGCTCTCCAGAGGGTAGTGAGGTCTGCAGAACGCATCACCAGGGGCAAACTACCTGCCCTCCAGGACACCTACACCACCCGATGTCACAGGAAGGCCATAAAGATCATCAAGGACAACAACCACCCAAGCCACTGCCTGTTCACCCCGCTATCATCCAGAAGGCGAGGTCAGTACAGGTGCATCAAAGCAGGGACCGAGAGACTGAAAAACAGCTTCTATCTCAAGGCCATCAGACTGTTAAACAGCCACCACTAACATTTAGCGGCCGCTGCCAACATACTGACTCAACTCCAGCCACTTTAAAAATGGGAATTGATGGAAATTATGTAAAAATGTACCACTAGCCACTTTAAACAATGCCACTTAATATAATGTTTACATACCCTACATTACCCATCTCATATGTATATACTGTACTCTATATCATCTACTGCATGGGTGTCAAACTCTGGCCCGCGGGCCAAATTTGGCCCGCGGGGTAATTATATTTGGCCCGCGAGACAATACCAAATTACTACTAGAGCTGGCCCGCCGGTATTATACAGCGCATTCACCGCTAATACTACGAATCCCATAATGCTCTGCTGTTGTTTTCGCGCGCCAATCAGGACAGGACCCAGAAACGCCCTCTCCTCTGTGACAGTAGTCATAGCAACATAGACGCTACAACTGTCAGCGCGCTATCCCTTCCCAAAAATGGCGAAAAGAAAGGCAGAAAACAGGAGCTTTCTGAACAAGTGGGAGGCAGAATATCTGTTTACATATGTAAAAGACAAACCTGTTTGTCTTGTTTGTGGAGTCAACGTGGCTGTAAGTAAGGAGTACAACATTAGACGACACTATGAAACGAAACACCATTGACAAATACAAGGACCTGGACATGACTCAAAGGAGCCAGAAAGTAGAGGAGATGAAAATAAGTTTGGTTTCACAACAGAATATGTTCAAAAAAGCCACATCACAAAGTGCTGGCTTGGGCACATCAGATTAGATCAGTGTGCAATAATTAACGTTTTCTTTGTGCACTTTTTCTTGCTACAAGGCATGGGCTTGAATGGTTGATTGATTTATTATCATTTTATTTGTAAAATTATTAGCCAGTGGAAAAAGTTTATTTTGGTATTTAAATCAGAAGGCTGCAAATAGAAAAGAGGCATACGATTTTTATTTACATTTTATTTATTTAATAAATGAATGCCATTGATGTGTTTTTTCATTTGAAATTCGATTTTGCATGTCTCCACTATTAAATTATATATTGTATGGTAATAAGCGATGCTTGTTCCATATTCAATGTTAAAGCAAAACTTGTTTGGGTCCATATTAAAAGGTTAATTTGTTCAATGTTGGCCCGCGACTTTGTTCAGGTTTTACATTTTGGCCCACTGGGTATTTGAGTTTGACACCCCTGATCTACTGCATCTTGCCATCTTTATGTAATACATGTACCACTAGCCACTTTAAACTATGCCACTTTATGTTTACATACCCTACAGTACTCATCTCATATGTATATACCGTACTCTATACCATCTACTGCATCTTGCCTATGCCGTTCTGTACCACCACTCATTCATATATCTTTATGTACATATTCTTTATCCCTTTACACTTGTGTGTGTATAAGGTAGTAGTTGTGGAATTGTTAGGTTAGATTACTTGTTGGTTATTACTGCATTGTCGGAACTAGAAGCACAAGCATTTCGCTACACTCGCATTAACATCTGCTAACCATGTGTATGTGACTAATAAAATTTGATTTGATTTGATTTGATCTTTCAGCGGTCCTGGAAAGAAGCTTGATTGCCAGTACGTCAAGTGAATGTTATGAGAGTACTGAATGTTTTGAAAACAGGTATATAGTATGGGGGTATGGGGCCAATTTCACACAATATGTATTGAATTTCAAATAAAATAAATTGTAAACATGAAAAGTTGAAAATGTAAACAGGATATTTGAGGACGGTGAAATAATGGATGTTGAAATCAAAAACCAAACAATTGAAAGCAAAATGTATAGAATTGTTTTTTGCCACCATAAGGTTTCTCATCAACCGAGGATTTAAATGTTTTTATTTTATTTAACCTTTATTTAACTAGGCAAGTCAGTTAAGAACAAATTATTATTTACAATGACGGCCTACCAAAAGACAAAAGGCCTACTGCGGGGACGGGGCCTTGGATTAAAAAAATTAATGCAATATAAATATAGGACAAAACACACATCACAACAAGAGAGACACCTAAGACAACAACTTAACAAGGCAGCAACACATGACAACAACATGGTAGCAACACAACATGGTATCAGCACAAAACATGGTACAAACATTCACTGTAAAAAATATTGTGCCCCTTTTACTTTAAAAAATGTAGGTAACTATTTGCATCAGCTTTTTAAGTAAATCCAACAAGGAGGATATTTTAAGTATAATATACTTCGCTTTAAGTGTATTACAAACTCAAATATATTAAGTGCAATCAACTAACTGGATCTCAAAAATTCATTTCATTCAACTTAATTTTATCAGGTTCATATTTCCGTTCCTGTAGGTTCATGCTCTACAACATTCGCAGAGTACGACCCTGCCTCACGCAGGAAGCGGTGCAGGTCCTAATCCAGGCACTTGTCATCTCCCGTCTGGATTACTGCAACTCGCTGTTGGCTGGGCTCCCTGCCTGTGCCATTAAACCCCTACAACTCATCCAGAACGCCGCAGCCCGTCTGGTGTTCAACTTTCCCAAGTTCTCTCACGTCACCCCGCTCCTCCGCTCTCTCCACTGGCTTCCAGTTGAAGCTCGCATCCGTTACAAGACCATGGTGCTTGCCTACGGAGCTGTGAGGGGAACGGCACCTCCGTACCTTCAGGCTCTGATCAGGCCCTACACCCAAACAAGGGCACTGCGTTCATCCACCTCTGGCCTGCTCGCCTCCCTACCTCTGAGGAAGTACAGTTCCCGCTCAGCCCAGTCAAAACTGTTCGCTGCTCTGGCACCCCAATGGTGGAACAAACTCCCTCACGACGCCAGGTCAGCGGAGTCAATCACCACCTTCCGGAGACACCTGAAACCCCACCTCTTTAAGGAATACCTAGGATAGGATAAAGTAATCCTTCTAACCCCCCCCCCCCCCTTAAAAGAGTTAGATGCACTATTGTAAAGTGGTTGTTCCACTGGATATCATAAGGTGAATGCACCAATTTGTAAGTCGCTCTGGATAAGAGCGTCTGCTAAATGACTTAAATGTAATGTAAATGTAATATTATTATAATTTTTTGACCTGCTTAAATCCTTCAAGTCCCAGAACTAATGTTATAAGTTTGATATACTTAATGTAATCAGTTACAGAACTAATATTGTACGTTTAATTTGCTGAATTTACTCAGTATCGTAATTGACATTCTATGTTTTATCAACAAATGTATTTTGCTCAGTTACTTATGGTACTCAGGTTAGTAAAATGTATTTAAATTGGGTTCCTACTACTCAAATATATACTCACTATACTTAAAAAGCTGATGCAAATAGTTACCTCAATATAATTGGGATAATTTACAAAAAAAGTATTATTTCTATATAAGGGAATATGCAAAAGAAACAACAGTGTTCAACTTCAAACTTCCACACCTTTATTTTGAATAAAATAAATGTTATAATTTCTTCAAACTTCAATCTCAAATTGCCCCTTAAACCCTACTCTTTAAGCAATCATATTTTGTAATCTGTAAGCATTCTGGGTATAACTACACCTTGCCTCCTTAGGTAAAGTTACATCCAGATAGCTTGCACCTAACTGCAAATACTTTTAGATCTTCACAACTGCATAAAGTTTAGGTGATAGTTTGGGATTAGCACTTTGACCTCACATCTTGTACAGTTTGGCAAGAATTTTCTGGTGGTCTGTGTGCCCCCTTAACAACAAAGAAATATTTGAACAGAAACGTAAATTAACGATTTGTCTTAATAGACATTACACAAAGCACAATATGAATTTTAGCTCAAATACAACCTCATTCAAACTGTTTTAGATGAATCAAAACATGGGGTTTCAAAACATACATTGCACATATTGTTACAAAATATATGCCAAATTGTCCCTTTAACCTGACTCCATATGCACTAGTGAAGCCCATATGGACATATTGTTTTGACAGGTATAAGCATTCTGGGTACAACTCCACCTTGCCTCCTTAGGTAAAGTTACATCCAGGTGTAACTACATCCAGATAGCTTGCACCTGACAAATAATCTCAGATATCCACTAAAACTAAGTTTTAAACTAAGTTTTTTAAAACTAAGTTTTAACAGAAATTGACAATGTCTCTTATGACTTCACCTGACAAAGAGCATAATGTAAACTGTAGCTCCTATACCACCTAGCAACTAGCTTTTCAGCTTACTGAGTAGGGTTTAGACCACAGTTTGTGAGTGGCCCTTTGAGAGTTCTCGTAGGTATCTTTAGATATCTCTGAAAACAAGTAACTTCATTTTTAGAGCTTGGACCCGTGGAGAGGTCCTGAGATCGTCAAGTTCCAAGAATACTTTTTGGAACACCTCAAAGGTATATTTCAGTTCTTTAGGGTACCTTAGATTTATGCCATAGATGAGGCCCATAAGCAAGGTACATGACTGTGTAAGACAGGGAATACCAGCCAGGACCTCTGCTCCTTCAATGCAGATCCCATGCTCTATATTCTGGTGCAGATCCTTTATAAAGGCTCTTAAGACATGTGTACTTTTTTTAATCAAAGCTTCTGCAACCTGCCAAATTTGTAGACTTGACGGATAGGCTGTAAACTGGAAAATCCTTTCAGACAGTTTTTCCAGGATGTCTGATTTCACAGGCAGATTGTTGAGTAGTGTTCCATCCTTCATGTGTGCTTCATTAGCTGCCTCAAGAATGAGCTCTGTATCATAAGCAAAGCGAGGAACTACAAACTCAGATGGCCACGCACCGGAGCGTTGGGAAGAGGTACTTTTGGGAGAGGACCATATCACAGTGTCACGTGATCCATGGGAGCCCCTCTCATCCGATGTCTCTGTGGAGCGGTTATTGAGATCTTGTACATTTCATGTAATAAGAGGGGGGGAGGGGGGGGGGTCAAGGTCAACCACTTTGATGGTGTCTTTATCCTTTAGGTCTTCAGTATCAAGCAAAGAAATGAACTGATCTCCAAATTCATGTACTGTAGAACAAATCATTTTTGAAGCTGAAATGTCTCTTGCACAATTGTGCCAAGCACAGCCACAGTAGCAGGGATTCCAGAAGGCAATGTTAGCTTACGGATATTTCTGTGTGTTATTATGTTATAATTAAGTCTATGATTTGATAGAGCAGTCTGACTGAGTGATGGTAGGCACCAGCATGCTCGTAAGCATTCATTCAAACAGCACTTTCGTGCGTTTTGCCAGCAGCTCTTCGCAATGCTTCAAGCATGGCGCTGTTTATGACTTCAAGCCTATCAACTCTCGAGATTAGGCTGGTGTAACCGATGTGAAATGGCTAGCTAGTTAGCGGGGTGCGCGCTAATAGCGTTTCAAACGTCACTCGCTCTGAGACTTGGAGAAGTTGTTCCCCTTGCTCTACATGGGTAACACTGCTTCGAGGGTGGCTGTTTTGTCGATGTGTTCCTGGTTCGAGCCCAGGTAGCGGCGAGGAGAGGGATGGAAGCTATACTGTTACACTGGCAATACTAAAGTGCCTATAAGAACATCCAATAGTCAAAGGTATATGAAATACAAATGGTATAGGGAGAAATAGTCCTATAATTCCTATAATAACTACAACCTAAAACTTCTTACCTGGGAATATTGAAGACTCATGTTAAAAGGAACCACCAGCTTGCATATGTTCTCATGTTCTGAGCAAGGAACTTAAACTTTTCATTATTTATTTGAGGCTAAATTGATTTTATTGATGTATTATATTAAGTTAAAATAAGTGTTCATTCAGTATTGTTGTAATTGGCATTATTACAAATAAAATAAAATCGTCCGATTAATCGGTATCGGCTTTTTTGGTCCTCCAATAATCGGTATTGGTATCGGCGTTGAAAAATCATAATCGGTCGACCTCTAGTTTGGAGTCATACCTTGTGGGATTGGTGATAATCTGAGAAAGATTTAGGGAGTCCCATTGCTGTAGGACTTGGTCAGGTGGTTTAAGCATGTCCCAGTTTAGGTCACCTAGCAGGACAAATTCAGACCAAGTGTAAGGGGCCAGGAGAGAGCTTAGGGCAGGTAGGGTACAGTTTAATGCTTAAAACCAGCAAATCAAATTGCTTGGGGACAGACTTAGTAGACAACCGAGCACTGAAGGTGATCCTTGGTAAAGATTGCCACTCCCCCACCTTTGGAAGATGTCTTGCAGAAAAAGGTTATAACCAGAAAGGTTAACATGAGTATTTAAAACACTCTTCCTTAACCATGTCTCAGTAATGACCAACACATCTGGATTGGAGCTGTGAACCCACACTTTCAATTGATCAATTTTAGGTAATAAGCTTCTAGTGTTAACATGCAGAAAACCTAGGCTTTTACAAGAGCAGAAATCAGTGAAGGAGATATCAGAGCACAAGTCAGAATTGGGGATAGCAACAGTAGATGGGCCATGGTGTACATGCACATTTCCAGATATCATCAACAGTAATACAATCAAGGCACGGCATAGTACAGGGAGAGCAGTCCTGATTTATGACATCTGAATGTGCATCAGAAGGCAACAAGATCATATTGTACAGCAATTTAATCAGGTAACATGAATACAAAGGACAGTGGGGCGTCAGGTAGCCTAGTAGTTAGTGTTGGGCTAGTAACCGAAAGGTTGCTAGATTGAATCCCTGAGCTGACAAGGTAAAAATCTGTCGTTCTGCCCTTGAACAAGGCAGTTAACTCACCGTTCTTAGGCCATCATTGTAAATAAGAATTTGTTCTTAACGGACTTGCATAGTTAAATAAAGGTTAAAAAAACAAAGAATAGTGAAATGCTACATGTTAAAAAGGTGGGCTTTGCATTTTTTATTAAAATGGTAATAAATTGTACAGCACAAGCGGAGAAGTCGAAGAAAATTGGATGCCGCTGAACGTTTTCTGGGTGTTGTGATTTCACAGCCGAGGTCGTGCAGGAAATCCTGTCAGTGAATGTTCCGCCATCACAGGCCCCTGAGCTTGTGTAGGGATGTATTTTGCAGTGGACTGTGATTGAAGAGTTGGGATGGTTTTTCTTTGTTGACGTGTTTAATTTTGTATGGTGTCGTTTTTCCCATTTCCCGCAATGTTTTTAGTGTGTGTCTTATTCAATACCCCGTCCAGCTGGTGGTGGTAAGGCAACATTAACATTGGTTGCCAACCGCCCATAAACCCCATCGAAGAAGAAGAATTTATCACTTCTCTTGAACATGGTTTCGTCTTTTTGGAGAGATGTCGTAGGGGGTGGTCTATTTGCCCTGGCTCATGCGGCTTTCTCAGCGGCACAACGTAAGTGCGATACAATAAGATAAACATATCTGTCCTTTTATTTAGCTGTTTAGATCAAAATACACAGTCAGATATCAACCATGCAGTGTACTGCGGCCTGTTAACTAGCGCGTGCTAGCTAACTTTTGTTAAACATAAACAAACCAGTTTAGCAAGCGAGGAAGAATAGTTCTTAAACCAGATGGCTAACTACTAGCTAGCGATTTAGCATGTCATATTATTGGCACAGTAAGCAGCTAGCTGGTACCGTTGGGATAGAACATGTTTTCGTTCAGACTCACGATGATGTGTCCCAAAGCTAGTGACGTTACAATAGCTAGCTAGCTAAAAATGTCTGCTTGCCAACGCGGTCTGATAAATTAACTGTACGTGACTTTATATTAACACGTATTCAATTGAAAACGAGGAATCAAATCAAGGTTTATTGGTCGCGTACACAATTTAGCAGGTGTTATAGCGGGTGCAGCGAAATCGTTATGTTACCAGCTCCTAACAATGCAGTAAAATGTCAGCCAATTCAAATGTAAGGGGAAAAAATATAGGGAATCAAGCACTACGGGATGAATCTGATTAACACAAATAGCACGGAGGCAGTAATCCAATGCAATCTACGTATGTACTATGTGAGAATTTTCACAAGATCAGCTAGAATGTAATGTACAGAAGTTCATACACTACCGTTCAAAAGCTTGGGTTCACTTAGAAATGTACTTGTTTTTTTAAAGAAAATCACTTTTTTTGTCCATTCTAAAATAATATCAAATTGATCAGAAATACAGTGTAGACATTGTCAATGTTGTAAATGACTGTTGTAGCTGGAAACGGCAGATTTATTTTTATTTTTATGGAATATGTACGTAGGCCCATTATCAGCAACCATCACGCCTGTGTTCCAATGGCACATTGTATTAGCTAATTCAAGTTGATCATTTTAAAAGGATAATTGATCATTAGAACCTTTCTGCAATTGTTTGCACAGCTGAAAACTGTGTTGATTAAAGAAGCAGTAAAACTGTCCTTTAGACTAGTTGAGTATCTGGAGCATGAGAATTTGTGGGTTCAATTAGGCTCAAAATGGCTAGAAACAAAGACCTTTCTTCTGAAACTCGTCAGTCTATTGTTCTGAGAAATGATGGCTATTCCATGTGAGAAATTGCCAAGAAACTGAATATCTCGTACAACGCTGTGTACTACTCCATTCACAGAACAGCGATAACTGTCTCTAACCAGAATAGAAAGAGGAGTGGGAGGCCCCGGTGCACAACTGAGCAAGAGGACAAGTACATTAGTGTCTAGTTTGAGAAACAGATGCCTTACAAGTCCTCAACTGGTAGCTTCATTAAATAGTACCTGCAAAACAACAGTCTCAATGGCAACAGTGAAGAGGCGACTCCGGGATGCTAGCCTTCTAGGCACTGTATGTCAATAATCCAGTGTAAATTAAATACGATGTACAGTAGAAATATTATGATTAGCTATGTCAGGGATACAGTGTGAAATGGGAAATGACGAGTGGTTTAATGATCTTCTTGGCCTTCCTTTGACACCATATGCTGTAGATGTCCAGGAGGGCAGGCAGCGTTGTGATGCGTTGGGCTGCCTGCACCACCCTCTGGAGAGCCGTGCGGTTGAGGGCAGAGCAGTTGCCGTCCCAGGCGGTGATGCAGCCTGACAGAATGCTCTAATGGTGCAGCTGTAGAGTTCGTGAGGGTCTTAGTGGCAGTGTTGTGTTCGAGACCACCTAAACTGAGACTGATCCAAGTCAGGACCGTGAGGGCGGCGAGGGGTCTGAGACTTCCCCCAGTCATCACTTATTAATAGTGAACACGCAACTTTCAAACAATGTCGCCCACTCTTCCCTACCAGCGAATCAAGGATATTCTGATGAACTTGAGGATGTTTTTCAACGAAAGTAAAGGACAGTAATGTTACAAGTAAAGTAGGAAGCCCAGGTTTCAATAGACAATACTATATTGTGTCGTGAAGGAGTGTGACTACATTTGCCTGGCGAAGCGGTTTTATGGGCTGGCTGAATGGGAGCTGATAATTATGAGTTTTCACTCCACTGGTCTCGGCAAGAAATGACGAGTTGTCATTGTCCGAGACCGAGTCAAGAAAGGGTAAAAATGTATCCGACACAGACAAAACCGAGACCGGTCTCGAGTACTACAACACTCGTTAGGGGCCATGGCCAATTTCTTTAGCTGCCTGAGGTTGTAGAGGCGCTTTTGTGCCTTCACCACGATGTCAGTGTGGTGAGACCATTTCAGGTCCTCAGTGATGTGCGCTCCGAGGAACTTAAAGCTTTTGACCCTATCCACTGCGGCACCGAGGATGGGAGTGTGATTTCTCTTCTGTCTCCTGTAGTCCAGGATAAGCTCCTTTGTTTTGTTCAGGGAGAGGTTATTTTCCTGGCTCTGACCTACTCCCTGTAGTCTGTCTCGTTGTTAGTAATCAGGCCTACCACTTTTCTGTAGTCAACAAACTTGATTGAGTTGTAGTCGTGCATGGCCACACAGTCATGGGTGAACAGAGAGTACAGGAGGGGACTAAGCACATCTGGGGGGGGGGGGGGGGAGCGTACGGAGTTGTTTCCTACCCTCACCACCTGGCGTCGTCCCGTCAGGAAATCCAGGATCCAGTTGGAAGCTATGCTCCAAAAGCCAAAGTACTAACCGTTATGCAAGTTAGCTTGCCACTTGCAACATCTGCTATGGATGCAGTGAGACTAGCTACCCACTTGATTTTGTCTCAGCTGTAGCCACATTGATTCCGGTGTGATAAATGTTATTCTTTTCCCCCACCAGATCGATCCTACATGCGTCTGACAGAAAAAGAAAATGAAACCCTACCAATAGATGTAAGTTATTTAATGCTAAATAGCTAGTAAGTTATTCCATTCTTTGATGTAGATCCATTCTATTAATTGTACCGTTTTGACTAAACATATTTCAAAAGAAAAATACATCTATTTTAATTTTGTTTTGCAGATTGTTTTACAGACATTGTTAGCTTTTGTTCTGACCATTTATGGTATAGTCCACATCTCTGGAGAGTTTAAAGATATGGATGCATCCTCAGAGCTGAAAAACAAGTAAGCCTTCATTTCAGTAATTTATATTTATTATGGATCCCCATTAGCTCAGCAGCTACTCTTCCTGGGGTCTAGCAAAATTGAGGCAGTTATACAATTAAAAAAACAACAACATTACAATACATTTCACAAAAGATTTCACAACACATCAAGTGTGTGCCCTCAGGCCATGTGACTACTCTACTACTACATATGTACAACTCAAAATCTGTGTGTGTGTGTATCCGTGTGTCTCTTCACAGTCCCCACTGTTGCATATTGTGTATTTTTATCTGTTTATCTGATTTTACTGATTGCATTAGTTACTTGAAGTGGAATAGAGTTCCATGTAGCCATGGCTCTATGTAGTACTGTGTGCCTCCCATAGTCTGTTCTGGACTTGGGGACTGTGAAGAGACCTCTGGTGGCATGTCTTGTGGGGTATGCATGGGTGTCTGAGCTGTGTGCCAGTAGTTTAGACAGACAGCTCGGTGCATTCAACATGTCAATACTTCTCACAAATACAAATAGTGATGAAGTTAATCTCTCCTCTACTTTGAGCCAGGAGAGATTGACATGCATATTTATAATATTAGCTCTCCGTGTGCATTTAACGGCCAGCCGTGCTGTCCTGAACCAATTGCAATCTTCCTAAGTCCCTTTTTGTGGCACCTGACCACACGACTGAACAGTAGTCCAGGTGCGACAAAACTAGATCCTGTAGGACCTGCCTTGTTGATAGTGTTATTAAGAAGGTAGAGCAGCGCTTTATAATGGACAGACTTCTCGCCATCTTAGCTTCTGTTGTAGATGCACTACAGTTGAAGAGTTTGGGGTCACTTGGAAGTGTCCTTGAAGAGTTGACTCTGGGATGCTGGCCTTCTGGCCACCCATTCTGAAACTGACTGCAGCTCTTTGTTAAGTGTTGCAGGGATTTCACTTGTTGTTGTAACTGACGTGTATAGTGTTGTAAATCAGCATAATAATTGACTTGCCTATATGGGTAGCCCTATTGTTATTGACCTATCGCACTGAAAACATAATCATGAGTATAGTTCAAACTACTCACTGCCCTCTTCTCATTTTTTAGGACGTTTGACACATTGAGGAACCACCCGTCTTTCTACATGTTCAATCATCGCGGTAGGGTGCTCTTCTGCTCTCCCAACCGAGAGGTCTCCAACATCCCAAACGCACAGGCCCTGCCCAATCCCCTGCGGCTAAGCAAGCTGAAGCATTTGCACTGAGACTTGCCTTCCTCACCCACGTGTCTTTATTTCTGTGCACCGATAAGCTTTTTGGTTAGATCCCACAAAGTAATTTCTTCTACTTTTAATTTGCCTTAGTCCATATATTATTATGCTGTACAAATGTGCATCTCCTCCCATAAAAGTGGTTACCATATTTAACTCCCGACTCAACCAACCCCACATTTTGTTCAGGCAGATTTGTTTGTATATACTTGTAATTTCTTAGAAGTAAAAGGATTTGACACATCTTCCCCTTACTTAGGTAAGATGTATGTGTCAAATCCTTTAAGACTTCTAAGCAGTTGTTCCCCTTTGTTGGACAAGGGGCATGATGTTTCGTTTGCCACAATACATGTCTATCTTGAGCAGCTGTCTGGAACTATTTCTTTCTTATCTGCAGATATGAGATTTTGTTTTATCTAGTAAAAAGTCTTCACTTCTGTTGAGATAATTTATGACCTGATCTCCTGGGGTTTAAAATGAGGCTTTGGAGCTTATTCTGTATGCAATAAAGTTACCACGGTCATTGAAGTCACAAAGGTCAAGCCTGAAGGATGCAGCATGGAAAGCAGTGTTAGAGCAATGATAATGATACTGTGAACACAAAGTAGAGACTAATGGTACATTTGTTTGGGCAGTGTTTTTATTTAATTTGGCCTTTTTAAGATTCAACAGAATGTTTTAACCTAAAATCTATGATTTTATCAGTGTGTTCGATGCATTTATTGGTCAAAGATAACCGAATGCATTTAATTTCTTGCAGATATACGCTACATGACCAAAAATATGTGGCCACCTGCTCGTCGAACATCTCATTCCAAAATCATGGGTATTAATATGGATATGTTCCCCCCTTTGCTGCTATGACAGCCTCTACTCTTCTGGGAAGGCTTTCCACTAGATGTTGGAACATTGCTGCGTGGACTTGCTTCCATTCAGCCACAAGCGCATTATTGAGGTCGGACACTGATGTTGGATGATTAGGCCTGGCTCGCAGTCGGAGTTCTAATTCATCCCAAAGGTGTTCGATGGGGTTGAGGTCAGGGCTCTGTGCAAGCCAGTTGAGTTCTTCCACACCGACTGCTACAAACTAGTTCTGTATGGACTTTGCGTTGTGCATGGGGCATTGTCATGCTCAAACAAGTAAGGCCCTTTCCCAAACTGTTGCCAAAACAGAATTGTGTAGAATGTCATTGTATGCTGTAGCGTTACTTTTGTCTATATATAGTGTATCTGTGGGTTAGGATGCATTAGTTAGGTTTTATAGATTGTGCATACTTGAGTCCCAAATGGCACCCTATCCCTATATAGTGCAATACTTTTGCCATTTGGCACGCACACAATGACTACATAAAAAGCTTGTGTCTTTACAAGCTTGTTGGATGCATTTGCAGTATGTTTTGCCCAATATGAACTGAATGGTGAATGTCTTGTACCATTTTGGAGTCACTTTTATTGTAGGAATAGATGTTTCTGAACACTTCTATATCCATGTGGAGCCTACTATGATTATTGATAATCATGAATGAATTGTGGATAATGTTTGAGAATGTTACAGAGACACAAAGAACATACCCCCCAAAAATGCTACCCTCCCCTGTTATTGGTAGTGTTCCTGAGTGGTTAGAGGCGTCACTACAGACACCCTGGTTCGAATCCAGGCTGTATTACAGCCGGACGTGATTGGGAGTCCCATGGGGGTGGCCCAGTGTCGTCCGGTGTAGGCCGTCATTGTCAATAAGAATTTGTTCTTAACTGACTTGCCTAGTTAAATAAAGGTTACATTTAAATTGCTAATGGTGAGAGGTTAGCATGTTTGGTTGTAGCCTCTGAACTGCATCTCACTCATCATGAATGATTTTTTCTTAATCATGGCATAAGGATTAATTGAGAAGTGTTCAGAAACAGGAGTCATTCACCATTCAGTTACTATTGGGGGTAAAACGCAACCCAAACAAACTGTAAATGCATCCAATGACTTTAGTCACAAGCTTGATGTAGTCAATGCATGCAAGGAATATGGGACCAAATACCTTTTGACTACTTTAATACACTTTAAGTGTATATGTCAAAATACTTATGAGTTCTTCACATGGGGGGGAGACTAGATACATAGTGGTTTCATTTCTAAACGGTAAAACATTTATGAAAATCCCTCAAATAATAGGTAACGTACTCTCAAATCCAAAATGTGGGGTATAGAGACAAATATAAAATCTTAGCTTCACTGTTCAAATACAGTACATATGTGTATGTGGGGGGGTGTACTTGTAGTATATTACACTAAAAGCAGTGGGCTACAGTAAAATCTAATTTGGAATTTTTAATAAGCAATTGGACATGACAAACTTAGTCCGTGCACAACATTTAATAAAACACTTAGAACCTTTGAAATCTGTTTTAGTTTTTATTTCTTTAAAAAAGAAGCATACAATTTAAAATTGTGAGTTTACAGTTTAATGGGCTTTATACAACTTTTACTTTCAAAATATATAGTTTTTTTTTATGTTCTGGTTTGAACACCATCCACAAATATTGTTTTTTTACGTTTCATTTAAAAAATAAACTTGGGTAAAAAGAGAAAATGTGTATCTTGTGTATGTTCTCTGAAAAATTGTTCACCAACTGTGCTACTCCAGATGACTGACGAAGGGGGAGCAGAGATTTTGGTTGATCACACAGTTCTTCCAGGGGAGAGTCAATGGGGACACCCAAATGCCACCCTATATACAGTACTGCACTACTAGAGAGGGGAGGGAGTTGGCCAAGCTCCAGTTCAAAACCTCAAGATGGGACCCCAACAGCTGGCATCCTCTCAGTCACTGTGTAACAGGGTTGGTTATGTTTCCACTTGCCTCTAAAGCACCAATGTTTGGTTGCAAGTCCACAGATGTTCCTTAATCTACATGAAGAGCAGTGGAGCCTGCTGATGGGAGGACGGCTCATAATAATGGAGAGAATGGAATAGCATCAAACACATGGAAACCATGTTTGACATATTTGATACTATTCCACTCCAGCCATTGCCACAAGCCCGTCCTCCCCATTTAAGGTTCCATCAACCTCCGAATACAACAGGTGTAGACCTTAGAGTCAAATGCTTACTTACGAGCCCCTAACCGACAGTGCAGTTTAAAAAAAAATAATTAAAGAGGAGCAGTAAAAAATTATATATACAGGGGTGTGCGGGGTGCAGAGTCAGTGTGCTTGGTCACCCGTTTCCCTCCATTTTATGGGGCTTGCTCCGTAAAGCTCCACACATCGACCCGGTATTGCAGTACCTCCGGGAACGGTGCAACACTTTTCGTGTCAAGGGAAAAACACACAAAGGTATGTAAACAAAGCGGGTTATCGCTTCTCGGCCTTTTGGCTCAGATCAAGTGTAGTATCTGTTATCAGATATCACACCATCATCCCAAAAAATCTGTTCTTATCAGTTTAATATCTGATACGTCCCCCCAAAAAACGTTGGCCAGGATAGTGTGTGTCTGTCTGTCTCTCTGTTTGTGTCTGTCTGTGACTTTTTACCCAGAGCCCTCAAACTTGGCGAGTGGGTTCAGGGACCACCCGCGAGAACTCAGCCTAGAGTGTACAGTGTGTCTCGGGCCCCGACCTCTGACTTCCATACGACTCTGGTTTCTCTTCATTACGCACAAGCCTTTCGCCTTTTACTAAAGACTTCCGTGGAGAGGAACACAGTTATGAGTTCAACGTATTTTTAGAGGGGCTTTGCTTCTGGCAGAGCCCGCTATCTTGTTTCAAGAGAAATCGACAAAGATGACGCCGAGACTTTTTGCTCAGGCGCGTTTGACTTCAATCCGGCTGACCGGTGTATTTTTCCACCACTCAAAGTAGTCGCTCGGGCAATTGAGTTCAAGCCCCGACGACTGGCCTATTTGCCAGGCTTTGAACAAATATTTAGCGTAAAGAGCTAGTGACTTACGGCCGCATTGGCGACTTTAAAAAAAAAACTTGCCCGTCGCCAGGGAAACGTTGGGTGGGGAGGAGCCAACTTTTGCCAAACCGCCGAGACCCCCGGGTGCCCGGCGGGTGCAGGGGTCCATTTGTGGGTTATCGCTTCTCGGCCTTTTGGCTCAGATCAAGCTTGGTACCGAGGTGCCCCAAAGCCCGCCGAGTCAGAAGGTCGAAGAAAGGCAGGAGGGAGGAAAGTTTATTGTTTTGTTTTGTAGAAATTGGGTTTTAGTATTCTTTTTCTACCAGAGGCTTCTTTTTTTGACGAGAGCTTGATGCCTGTGTTAGGATTTGTGTTTATTGCACTATAACCCAATGCTATATCACATGTGATTGAATATTAGCAACTGTTGGCCTGGGAGCCTGGGTGTCTGTGTGTGTGCTGGAAGTAACAGTTAGCCCCAGATAAGTGTGCTGGGAAGCTGTGGTTAGTCTTGAGCGAGAACAGTATGCTCTGTATGCAGGTGCAAATAACTCAGACAATGTTACAGAGCTATCTGACCTCAGTCTCTGGGGTGAGGGAGCGTAATCTACACAGCAACAGTGCCGGGACACCAAAGAGCGCTTTGTATTTGGGGGAGTGATAAGCATATTGAACATGGGTGTGTGTACGTTATAATTGTGCAACAGTGTGGCTAACCATATAGCGTGACTTGACTAATCTAGGGAGGGGAGGGGTGCACATCACGAGGGGTAGCAAGGATGGAAAAGTACCGAGAAAACAAGAACTGTGAATGCAACAACAGGGGTGTGGGGCAAAACAGCAACACTCTATCAAGATAGCATCGGACCCTCCGGAGCGCTAAGGGGCTGGACTAGCTTAAGCGCCAGCACCAGCGATAGGCCAGTAAGTCTAAACCACGCTGGATCTCTACTCCAACAGGCTTGCTCTGAAGCAGGAACTAACACTGTTAGAGTATATAGGGGAGAGGTTTTGGGGTGTTGGCCAGTTCCCTGTTCTACCCTGCGGGGTGGTACAGTGAACCCGTATATACGAAAATTGCATCTACCATTTATTGCTTATTTAATAAAAATCATTTAGTATACAATTGAAGTCTCACCTTCTCATCTGTCCTGATACCGGATTCGATACGTAACCTTTCACCTGAGAAGATGACGCAAGATGTGCCAAGAAGAGCGGTTCCTGGGATTGGGCTAGCGAATACAGTGAGGTTCGCATGGAGCAACAAGGAGACGGAGCCATTCGGGAGAACAGTCTTGATGGGGACACTAAAATTGGCAGTTGAAGACGTTTTGTGCCTTCAGGATAACCCGATGGAGAAAGCCTTTGATGTTACGTTTTACAAAGAGGAGATGCATGAAGAAATCATGAAGAAGGTGAGGGCTGTGGGAGGTGCGAGACCTATGTGTAATTACGAGGTCACAAGTCTGGCCAAGAACAATTTTAGGGTGGTGACGGTGAACATTTATAACCCACATGTCAAGGACGAGGAGGTAAGGACATTTCTGGGGAGGTTTATGGATAATGTCTCATCGGCGAGGCTCCTCAGGGACCCCCTGGGGTTCTGGAACGGGAGGAGAGGGTTCCAGGCGCTCCTCAGGGAGGATCCAAAGGGGGTGGGTGGTTACCTCCATCCTCCAGCGATGTTCTCCCTGGGGGCTGACAGGGGGACGTTGTATTATGCACGTCAGCCCCCGTATTGCAGGCGTTGTATGGCCTATGGCCATACCTTAGCCTCGTGCAGCACAAAGAAGTGTAGGTACTGTGGTTCTGGTGAGCACGAGGCGAGGGACTGTGTCGAGCCGAAGGCATGTCACGGGTGTGGATCGGTAGCACACCTGTGGCGGGACTGCCCGGCTCGGCAGAGGTCATACGCGTCTGCAGATGGGAGGGGAACGAGAGCGGGGGATGGGGGAAGAGGAAGAGGAGACCCAGAACCGAGCACAGGCCCAGAGGAAAAGGACACACGGCAGGAGGAAGAGAGAAAAGCGGCAGCAGGAGAAGAGAAGGACAAGGAAGACATGGGCAGGAGGCTGAAGGAGAGGAGGAGCAGGTGCAGGAAGGAGACAGGAGAGGCCAGAGAAGATAGTGGTGGAGAGGATGGAGACAGAGAAGGCATCGGAGAGGGAGGAAATAGAGAAGGCATCGGAGGTGGGACCAGAAGGAGAGGGTGTGAAGGACTGGGGGGACAGTAAAGTGGTGAGAGAACGGGTAGAAGAGTTGAAAGATATGGTGGGGGGGCTGACGGAAAAGGATAGGGATGTCCCCTGACTGCGTCCTCCTCCAACAAAAAGAACAAAGAAGGGGGAGCGCCCGGACAGTAGGAGGAGGGGTGGGAGAGGTTTCAGGGCCCTCGTGGGCCCCCTCTTCTTCTTCTTTCACACCCCTGTCTGAGCTAGACCTCCCAGGCCTGGCCCAGGGTTGGGTGATGGAGGGAGGATCAAGTTTCCTGTTTGAGGAGGTGGGGTCCTCTGTCCAGAGTCCGGAGGAGGGCAGGGTGGTAGACTTGAGCCAGGGGCACATGACGCAGGGGGGAGTGAGCCGGGTGCTGTCCCTGCATCAAGGGGTGGGGGGATGGTGGCCGACGGGGGGAGTCAGGAGTGGAGATGGCGTCCCTGGCGGTCGGGATAGAGAAGGGGAGTATTGGGTGAGATGTTGGTTTTCCTTAGGTGTGTGTATGGGTAGTGTTTTTGGTTTTGATTATTGTTTATTCGTTTTTGAAATGACAATTTGGAGATTGTTATATAATTGATTTGGTTTGAAGTATTGAAGGTTTGTTTGTGAATTGATGGTAATAAAGACATTTGTAAAAAATAAAAAAATAAAAAAATAAAAATCGGTTCTTATCAGTTTAATATCTGATACGTCCCCCATCAGGGGACTACATATAAAATGGATTTTTAGAACAGGGAGTCGGAAATGGGGCTCGCTCCGTCCGCTCCACGCATCGAACAGGAATTGCAGTACCTCCGGGAACGGTGCAACACTTTTCGTCCGTTGTCAAGGGGGAAAAAACACACAAAGGTATGTAAACAGCTAGCAGAAGAAGAGAGGGACAGAACAAAGAAGAAATCCAAAGTGAAAGAAGGGCGAAGCGCCCTTCACGGGGTCCCCCGTTTCCCTCGATTTTACAAAAGAAAATACAAATAAAACATTGGCCAGGATAGTGTATGTGTTTTTGACCCCCCCCCCCCCCAAATACAATCACTTCACCAGGATAGTGTATGTGTGTGACTCATTCTGTCTGTCTGTGACTTTTTACCCACAGCCCTCGAAAACTTGGCGAGTGGGTTCAGGGACCACACCATGAGAACACAGCCTAGAGTGCACAGTGTGTCTCGGGCCCCGACCTCTGACTTCCATACGACTCTGGTTTCTCTTCATTACGCACAAGCCTTTCGCCTTTTACTAAAGACTTCCGTGGAGAGGAACACAGTTATGAGTTCAACGTATTTTTAAGAGGGGCTTTGCTTCTGGCAGAGCCCGCTATCTTGTTTCAAGAGAAATTGACAGAGATGACGCCGAGACTTTTTGCTCAGGCGCGTTTGACTTCAATCCGGCTGACCGGTGTATTTTTCCACCACTCAAAGTAGTCGCTCGGGCAATTGAGTTCAAGCCCCGACGACTGGCCTATTTGCCAGGCTTTGAACAAATAGTTAGCGTAAAGAGCTAGTGACTTACAGCCGCATTGGCGACTTTTGAAAAAAAACACTTGCCAGGGAAACGTTGGGTGGGGGAGGAGCCAACTTTTGCCAAACCGCTGTGATCTGCCAAGACCCCCGGGTGCCCGGCGGGTGCAGGGGTCCATTTGTGGGTTATCGCTTCTCGGCCTTTTGGCTCAGATCAAGCTCGGTACTACGGTGCCTCAAAGCTCGCTGAGTTAAAAGCCGATGGCCGGACGGCAGGATCAACAGTCAGCCAGAGGGGCTGGACTGCGCAATACGTTGCAGTTTGTTTGGAAGAACAAGGGCCAGCAAATTGGGAATAGAGAATGGTTCATCAGGACGGTGATCATTGAAGGGTTAAAGGTGGACCCAGGGCACGTTTACTGCTTGCGGCGGAGGGCTACGACCTGTCTCTAAATAGCGAGGCCTTGTACAGGCGGTGTATGGACACCTGCAAAGAGAAGGCAGCCAGTGTGCCGTTCTCAAAAATTCAGGTTCTCCCCTTGTGCCGGTTGGATTTAAAGATCATCACCGTGCACATTTACAACCCCTACTTGGGGGATGACGGCATCGGGGCTTTCCTAGGCCGGTTTGGGAAAGTGAGTCCCGGGGTGCGGTACCTACGGGACGGGTATGGAATCTGGTCAGGGAGGAGACAGTTCCGTGTCGCGCTGAACAGGGATCCGGAAGGAGCCGATAAGTTGGTTCACCCACCAGCCTATTTCTCCATTGGAGCGGACCGGGGGTACCTGTTTTATTCAGGCCAACCAAGTTTTTGTAGACACTGCCGTAGCTTCGGTCATTTGGCCACGGGGTGCAACCTGCTGAAGTGCAGAAACTGTGGGAAACCAGGTCAAGGGGCAGCCAACTGCAGGGAGGCTCGAGTCTGCAATGGCTGTGGGAAGCAGGGCCACTTGTTTAATAACTTCTTGCAACTATAGGGGGTGCTGTTCCGCATTAGCATTTTTTGGTCTCCAAATTAAACTGCCTCGTGCTCAATTCTTGATCGTACAATATGCATATTATTGTTATTATTGGATAGAAAACACTTTCTAGTTTCTATAGCCGTTGGAATTTTGTCTCTGAGTGGTACAGAACTACTTCTACAGCACTTTTCCTGACAGGAAAAAAGTCAGATTTCAGAAATTTTTACCCCTGATCTGGGATAGGTTTTAAGGTGCCAGTAGATGCTATGGAGAAACCGACACTGCCTACGTCTTCCTCTGGGTGTCAGTACGTCATCACGCTTTGAATGGAGTCGATTGCACAATCAGAGCCACTATAAAACAAGAAGACGTGGTAGTACAGTCCTTTCCCTTCGCGCGTTTTACGCAAGATGAACATCGGACTTGCCTCTTTCCAAATGGTTGTTTAGACAGTGATATTTCTCCGGTCATGTTTTTAGTCGTTATAGTTGTTAAAAACATCATAATGTAGTTAATTTGAACCGTTTTATAGCAATTTATATCGGTTTAGTGCGATTTTGAGGAATTTCTTTGTCGTGCACGCTGAAACTTTGGGCACGTTTCGGGGTCCCGTTCGATCGTTAGTGGATATTTCGAAGGACAGAGGACATCTATCGACCAAAAGAAGATTAGACCCAAGAAAGGATACATTGCCCAAGAATCTGATGGAAAATCACCTCATAGTAAGGAATATTTAATATGATAAATCGTTGTTCTGTCGAAATATTTTAAACGCATATTACGCCATTTTGTTTGTTATAGCTTCTCTTGGCGAACGCTGTATAAGAAAGTAAGGATAATTTTAGAAATGTAAATCAGCGATTGCATTAAGAACTAATTTGTCTTTCGATTCCTGTCAACCCTGTATTTTTTAGTCAAGTATATGATTAGCTTACGATTAAACTAGATCACTCTGAAAGATGACGTCCGACATTTTGAGGCTTGATTTCCTAGTATTTTCATTGTGTAACCACGGTTTTGTATGGCTAAATATGCACATTTTCGAACAAACTGTATATGTATGTTGTAAAATGATGTTACAGGAGTGTCATCGGAAGAATTCTGAGAAGGTTAGTGAAAAAATTAATATATTTTGGCGATGATTACGTTATAGCTCTCTTTGGCTTGAATCGATGCTCTGGTAACGTTTTCACATGTGGTATGCTAACTTATCGATTTATTGTGTTTTCGCTGTAAAACGCTTAGAAAATCTGAAATATTGTCTGGAATCACAAGATCTGGGTCTTTCCATTGCTATGCTTTGTCTATTCTTATGAAATGTTTTATTAAGAGTAAATTGGTCATACACGTTGCTCTCTATAGTAATTCTAGTCGTGTTGTGATGGTCGGTGCAATTGTAAACTGTGATTTCTACCTGAAATATGCACTTTTTTCTAACAAAACCTATCCTATACCATAAATATGTTATCAGACTGTCATCTGATGAGGTTTTTTATAGGTTATTGGCTATCAATATCTTAGTTTAGCCGAATTGGTGATAGCTACTGGTGGAGAGAAAAAATGGTGGACAAAGAAATTGTGTATTTTGCTAACGTGTTTAGCTAATAGATTTACATATTTTGTCTTCCCTGTAAAACATTTTAAAAATCTGAAATGGTGGCTTTATTCACAAGATCTGTATCTTTCATCTGGTGTCTTGGACTTGTGATTTAATGATATTTAGATGCTACTATCTACTTGTGAAGCTATGCTAGCTATGCTAATCAGTGTGTGGGGGGGGTGGGGGGTGATCCCGGACCCGGGGTAGAGGCTCGTTAGAGGTTAAAGACTGTCCAAATAGACAACGGACCTATGCGGAGGCAGCCGGCAATGGCCCCGAAGAAGGTGCTGCGGGCTCTCCCCTCAGGCCAATAGAGGAGGTTCTTGAGGAAATTCGAGCGGCGGCAGCGGAGGTGGCGAAAGCCCCAGGGGAAAGTGCAGTAAAGGAGGTCCGTCCGAAGGGGACTGAGGAGGAGATGGAGCTGCTGACGGGAGCATAGTCTGCTGAGTGAGATGTCAGATCTTCCGAACCCCTACGCGGAAGATAAGCTCGTCTTCGGCAGGCGGGTCGACTGGATCGGCATCTTCAGACATTGGAGAGTCCGGGAAGGTGTACAAGGGGAAAAGGAAGAAGATGAGGAGGGTCACTGACCGGGTGGCGGTGGAAAAGCATAGGAGGCCATTGGTTACCTCCAACCGGTTTACAGTGCTGGGGGCTGAGACCCAGGATCCAGTTGTTTTGAAGGCTCCTGCGTCGGCGGCCTCTGAAGCCTTTGTGGGGGGGGGGGTCTGGGGACCAGGTCCATGGGCCCTGTTTGGTTCCTGCGCTTCCAGGGACAGGCACCTCGGAGATGGACACCAATCCTGAGGAGGCTTCAATGGACTGTGCACAGGTACTGTCCGGGGGAGACCACTCTTCCAGTCCTGGGGAAGCATCGCAGGTCCGTGGACAGGTATCAACCTGTGTGGACTTTTCCAGCCCTGAACGCTCTTTCTTGGCGCCAGGCACGCCGAACAGTGACCAATACCTGGAAGGGGTGAGTGGCTTCGGGATGGGGGAGGCTCCTATCTGACAGACTGCATGATCTCCTTTAGTTAGTTCTTTTGTATGGGCCTTTTTACAGTAGTAACAGTGAATGTAAGGGGATTAAGGGATATGGGGAAGAGAGGGGTGTTTCAGTACCTTTCCTGTATCTCCTTCCAGGTTTGTTTTTTTACAAGAGGTTCATTTAAAGGACATGGAGGATGTTTCTGTTTTTTCAAGGGGGTGGGCGAAGGGAGAGTCCAGATGGGGGATGGGGGGGTGCACTCCTCTGGGGTGGGGATTTTTGTGTGGTGGGTTCCTTTTCTGTCATAGAGGGGAGGGTTTTAGTGGTTGATGCAGACTGGAGGGGGGCGAAGTTTCGTTTTATTAACATTTATGCACCTGCTGAACCTCGAGGTAGAAAATATCTTTTTTTGGCTCTGCCAGATGTTTGTGTTACTAACCGAACTGAGGTTTTGGGCGGGGATTTCAATGTCTCTTTCAAAGGCACTGGGGATTTTAGCCTACCCTATTTGGTTTCTGTGGTTAAAGATTTTTCTTTTGGGGACTCTTTCAGAGTCTGCGACCCCAATGGGGAGGGTATGACATGGGCAAACTCAAGGGGTTCCCGTAGTCGTATAGATTTTTTTTTTTTTACCTGTATCTGTGCCAATCTCGCAAGTCCACTGTGTCTCCGGTCTGGTTTTCTGACCATTGCCAAGTCCAGGTAGTGTTCTCGGTAGACGTGCCGATATTTGGCAGAGGTTTTTGGAAATTAAACTCCAAAATTTTGCCGGATCTTTCTTTTAGGGAGGCTTTTAATTCCCATTATGAGATATGGGGGGACCTCAAGCCTTTTTTTGGTTCCATAGTTGAATGGTGGGTGTGCGTAAAACGCAATGTGCGTACCCTGGCCATTTCGCACTGTGTCGCTAAGGCCCGAGCAGATAGGGAGGTTTTTCAGCGGCTGCAGGGGAAGCTGACTGTCTTGGTGTCAGCTGAGAATAAGGGTGAGGGGAGGTATGTGGAGAGGATGGAGGTTTTAAAAAGTAAGTTGGGGCTGTATTTTCAGGGGAAGGCCAGGGACTTTCTCTTTAGGTGTCAAAGAGACAAGTTCGAGTTTGGTGAGGCTAGCAGCTCATATTTTTTTAAACAGGTTAAAGCTGCCCGTGCCAAAGCAGTTATTGCTCAGCTGCGAACAGAAGGGGGGGGGGATGGTTTCTGACCCAAAGGGGATGGTGGAAGCAGCGTCCTCTTTCTACCAAGAATCCTTCAGGGAGAAGGACAAAGATGGTTAGAAAGAGCGTGTTTTTTGGGGGGGTTTGAGGAAAAAGGTTCCCCTGGAGGCAGCCTCTGATCTCGACCGCCCTTTCGAGCTTGCGGAGGTAGAGGCTGCTTAGCGGGGTTTACCAAGCAACAAGGTGCCAGGTTACGATGGGCTTCCTCGGGAGTTTTATGTTACTTTTTGGGAGATTTTGGGCAGAGATTTTCTTTCGGTAATTAAAGCTGTGTATGATTCTGGGGTCTTCAATGAGGGAGGGGGTCTTGACGCTGCTTTTCAAGAAAGGGGAAAGGGATAACCTGGGGAATTACAGGCCCATTACACTATTGTGTGCAGACTATTAGGTGGTAGCCCGTGTCCTAGCGGGCCGCCTAAGGAAGGTTCTGCCCCATGTCATACATGAGGACCAGACCTGTGGGGTGGAGGGGAGGTCCATACATTGGAACCTGAGTTTGGTGAGAGACTGTATTGCTTGGGCCCAGGACAGAGGGGTGCACCTCATGTTGGTGGGCTTAGACATGGAAAAAGCTTTTGATAAGGTGCACCATGGGTTTCTTTTTTCAGTTTTGGAAAGGATGGGTTTTGGGGGTGGGTGGGGATTCTATATACTACAGTGGGAAGTAGGGTTTTAGTAAATGGGCATGTAGGGGAGGTGGTTCCTCAGCAGACTGGGGTACGTCAAGGCTGCCCTTTGTCTCCACTGCTCTTTGTGTTGTACATGGAGCCTCTGGCAGCAGCTTTCCGGGCAGATGCACGTATTTTGGGCCTCCGGCCCCCTGGCGGGGGCTCTTCAGAGGTCAAGATCTCCCAGTATGCGGATGACATGACTCTGTTTCTGACATCCGAGGGGAGTGTTGCCAGGGCGGTCCTGGGGGAGTTCGGACAGGCATCCAGGGCTAGGGTCAACCTGGGGAAATCCTCAGTTAAGTTTTTTGGACCGTGGGCTGGGAGAGAGGAAGGCCTCAGTGGCCTCCCGCTCTGCTCGGGGCCTATGAGGGTCCTGGGAGTGGATTCTGAAGTGACAGGTAGCGAGGGCATCAACTGGGGACAGAGGATTGCGAAAGTGCGCACCAGGGTGGGCCTGTGGAAAGCTCGTAGGCTCTCTATGAGTGGACGGGTTCTGGTCATTAAAGCAGACATTCTTCCGTCCTTGGTTTATTTGGCCTATGTTTTTCCTTTGCCTCCTCGTTACAGGAAGGATTTAGTGCGAACAATTTTTTATTTTGTTTGGGGAGGCTATGAGTATGTGAACAGGGACTGGATGGTGCAATCAGTGGAGGAGGGAGGAAGGGGAGTTGCTGACCTCCCTCTGAAGTTGGACACTATTTTCTTTTCTTCAATATGTAAAAGTCTGGTTAACCCTTGCAACCATGGCTTCAAGGCTTTTGTTTTGTTTTGGCTATCTTTCCCTCTGCGAAGGTTGGTAGCCTGGGACAACTCCCGATCTAAGGCGGAAACCCTCCCGGCTCATTTCCAACATGCAGTGAAGTGGAGCAGAAGGCACACTGAGTGCCAGGAGGGTCGGCTTTATACAGGACCTTGGTGGCTAAGCGGTGTCCTGTCGGTGTCTACGGGGTGGGGCCGGTGGTGTGGCAGGCGATTCAGCAGAAGGGTCTCTCTAACAGGTTGAAGGATCTACATTGGTTGTGTGTACATGGGCGTCTGCCAGTTAGGGAGGTCCTTTACAGGCACGGCCTGTCAAAGGTCAGGGGATGCCCAAGGGAGGGGTGTGAAGGCAAGGAGACGCTCCGTCACACTTTTTGGGAGTGCTCCTTTGCCAGGAGGGTTTGGGGAGATTTGGGCTCTTTCTTCCAGGTGCTGGGGATTCTATCTTTCGATGCAGTTATGTTGGGACGGGGTTTGGGGATCAGGAGCGGGAGGGGATCCTTTTTAATTTGGCTCCTGATTTCCTTGGGGAAGTCCGCTCTGTGGGATTCAAGGGTGGTTTTGGTTAAATCCAATGTGGACTGGGGAGTGGGTGGAGTGGTTAGTAGGGTTAGAGCTGATCTGAGAAAAAGGTTTGATTTCGATGTGGACAAATACGGCTTCCATGCCTCTAAGGAACGCTGGAAGTGCCTTTATGAGTAAGAGGCCTAATTGCAGTGGTTGGGCCAAAGTGTAATTTCTGTATGTTTGTGTTGTTATTTCCATTTCTCGGTTTTTGTTAGCCGGTGTTACGTTCCCCAGTTTCTGTGTTGTAGTTTGTATTTGAGTGTTTGTTTCAGGTGATGGCTTCCTGAAATTATCCCCAAGCAGCTGATTGGTCGGCCCCAATTGATGATTGGAGAGCTGACCCTGCCCCCTCGTCAAGACGCAGCTGTTTCTAATTACCCATTCCGTCTGAAGCTATATAAAAGCCAGTGTTCTGTTGTTCAGAAGAGAGAGATCATAGGCACTCTTAGATCATTGCAGGCTGAGATCATTGTGGGAGAGATTGAATGTGATATAGATCATTGCTGAGAGAGGAGGTTGATGGCTGAGGGTTATAGCATGTTGGTCGTTGGTATGTACTGTGTTAGTTGTTGCTGGGATCAGTTGGTATGTTCTGTGTGAGATTGTTGCTCAGAGCTTATTTGATGTTTGTTTATTGTTTGATATTCTGTTTCATTTGTTCCCAGGGGGAAGGGGAAGGCACCTAGAGAGTGCTTAGGCAAGAGGCCCGTGGGCATACATATACCCGTAGTATATTCACTGTCTAGGCACACTAGGTAAGACCTGGGCGGACCACCCCCTGTATTTTGGTTAGGGCACCAGGTGGTGCTAAGTTAGGTAGGCAGGTTAGATAGGAGAGGGGGAGCTTTGATATTTACTTTCTTTGCTTTGGTTCCGTCCAGCCCCTTTTCCCCATATTACCGTGTAAAGGAAATAAATCCTAGTAAGCGGTCAATTCTGCCTTTTTGTCCTTTCTCACACCTACAGTCCCATACCTCTTTCACTTCACAGAGAGTTGAGTTGTAGCAGGGTGTTGCGTTCCCTCTTCATAGAGGCGTGCGTAACATAATGGGGGCTCATCCGGGATTCCATTAAACCCACCGTACCCTGCTGCACTGAGCTCTCTGTGGTTAGTGATTGAGGTGTGATGGTAGGTTGTGAGTTTGGATGACTTGTTTAGTTTGTGTGTTCAGTAGATTGTTGTGTACAAGATGGCTGCCTCAGCCATCTCCAAGTTTTTTGAAGCGCCCTCTATTGATTGTTTGGTGAGGTTTTGTAAAGTAGACCTCTTAGCTATAGCTAACCATTATGGATTCATTATCCCTGAGAAAGCCCTGAAGGCTGAGCTTTTGGTGCTAGTCAGGGAGGGTTTAGTGAGAGAACGAATTCTCTCATTGCAAGGAGAGGAGACGGGTAGACTTTCCGATGCCAAGTCGGAGGACAGGGCAGAGGAAGGGGTTGCTCGTACCCCCTTTACATTGCCTCGATATGATCCTTTATCTTCTGCTTCAGGTTGTTCAGACGGGACCGCTAGGCTGAAGGTGAGGCTGGCCCGGTTAGAAATGGAGCAAAAAGATAAGGAGAGACAGATGAAGTTTGAACTTGAAATTAGGAAAATGGAAATCGACAAGGAGGTAAGGATCCGTCAACTGGAGCTAGACGCTGGCTCCATTACGACTCCAAAAGCTGCTCATCATCAAGCCCACTTCGATGTGAGTAAAAACATAGCTTTAGTCCCTCCATTCCGAGAGTCGGAAGTTGATGCCTATTTCTCTGCGTTTGAGCGTGTGGCCGCAGCACTGCATTGGCCACTCAAGGTTTGGCCGCTCCTGTGGCAATGTAAATTGTCTGGGAAAGCCCAGGAAGTAGTAGCTGCTCTCTCGCTGGAAGACAGTTTACACTACGATACAGTTAAAACTACCGTGTTGCGGGCTTATGAGTTGGTGCCTGAAGCTTATAGACAGCGCTTCAGGAACCACAAGAAACCCTCTCACCGTACTTTTGTTGAGTTTGCAAGGGACAAAGAGTCTCTGTTTAATCGATGGTGTTCAGCCAGCAAAGCTAACACCTTTGCTGATATTCGGGAGTTGATGCTGTTGGAGGATTTTAAAAGCAACCTCCCAGATAGAATTGTAGTTAATTTAAATGAACAGAAAGTGGTGGCAGCGGTGTTGGCAGATGAGTATGCTTTGACACACAAGACTGTCTTTGGTGCGCCTCGTTTTGAAGGTAGACTGATTACGTCATCAGTGCCTCGCTTTTCCTCTGACAAGCCTTTTCATGAAATCCGTGAATGTTTTTACTGTCACCAAAAGGGTCACGTGATTGCGGACTGCCCCGTTTTGAAAAATAAACCGAAACAGTCCCAGTCACCGTCCCCAAAAAGGAAACGTTTAGTCAAGTCTTTGGCTCGAGTTATTGATTCAGCATTTGAGAAACCGGATCCTGTCTATGCTCCGTTTATCTCTGCCGGTTGTGTTTCCTTAACTGGAGAACAAGCTGATCAAAAGCCCATTCAAATTTTACCAGACACCGGGGCGGCGCAGTCAGTAATTGTTACTGATGCTTTACCCTGGTCTCCTGAAACGTATTGTGGCTCGCATGTCATATTACAGGGGATAGAGACGAAAACCGTATCTGTACCATTACACTGGGTCCACTTAGTGTCAGACTTGGTATCAGGACGTTTCCGTGTTGGTGTAGTGTCTACACTGCCAGTAAAAGGAGTCACATTGCTACTAGGGAATGATATTGCTGGTGGTAACGTCACTCCTGTGTTAGAGGTAGTAGACAACCCAGAAATCAGAATTGCAGATGAGAAATTGGTTCAAGCGTTTTTCCTGCTTGTGTGTTAACGAGGGCACAATCTCGCAAGCTAGGAGATGTGGTGGATTTGGCTAGTTCCATTTTTGAGAATGTTGAGGTAGAAGAAAATGCACTGAGTATTCCTTCTGCAAGGCCGACAGTTTTTACAGGTGTAAAAACTAAGGAAGGGGACTGCGAAATCGCGCCCCAATTACATGACATTCTTTTGTCTGTCACCCCTGAGAGGGTGATTGAATGTCAAAAAGGTGACACCAATTATGTGATAAAGACCCCAGATCGAAGGCGTTCTTCCCGTGTGTGTCATGTTAACATGCTAAAAGCATATTATGTACGTGACTCTCCAGACAGCTCCTCAAGTAAGCCGGTCCAGCCCGCCGTCTCCAGTGTGGCTGCGGTGATGCTGAAGCCTGGCTGGGACCTAGAGGAGGACGGGTTGGAGTTACGCCATACGTTACAGCAGTGTGAACGCCTATGTAATTCAGAGATGCTGAAGAAGTTACCCTCTCAAATGGAACATTTGGATAACGATCAAACTAAGGACCTTATCCTATTGATAAACCGTTTTCTCAATGTGTTTCAGGACGTTCCAAGTCTCACGTCCATCTTGGAACACGATGTGGATGTGGGGAACGCTGCTCCTATACGTCAGCATCCGTACCGGGTTAATGCAAAGAAAAGGGAGGTAATGAAAAGTGAGGTAGCTTATTTATTACAGAATGACATGGCAAAACCCAGTAACAGCTCCTGGAGTTCCCCATGTATTCTTGTTCCTAAGCCTGACGGTACGTCCCGTTTATGCACGGACTATCGTCGTGTAAATGGAGTTAAAGTCTGATCCTTTTCCTCTACCTCGATTAGATGGCTGCATTGATAGAATTGGATCTGCTGCTTACATTAGTAAGTTAGATTTGTTAAAAGGTTATTGGCAGGTGCCTCTGACCTCTAGAGCTTCTGATATATCGGCTTTTGTTACGCCTGATAACTTCGTACAATACACTGTGATGCCCTTTGGCATGTGTAATGCATCTGCTACTTTTCAGTGTCTAGTTAACATTGTGTTTGCAGATGTGCCAAATTGTACTGCATACCTTGACGATATGGTGATACATTCGTCTACTTTCAGCGGTTGGAGAATGCTGCTTTAACCCTCAATTTGGCCAAGTGTGAATTTGGGAAGGCTACGGTGACTTACTTAGGGAAACAAGTGGGACGAGGTCAAGTGCGCCCAGTATCTGGCAAGGTGGAGGCAATTGTTGCTTTTCCTGCTCCCACGACTCGCCGCCAGTTGCGCAGATTCTTAGGGTACTATCGTACATTCTGTAAGAATTTCTCGATGGTAGTAGCTCCCCTTTCATCTCTGCTTAGTCCCAAGGTACCAATTAAGTGGTCCAAGGACTGTAACTATGTTTTTGAGTCCGCTAAAGCGCTACTTTGTAGTGCCCCAGTGCTTGCCACCCCCAACTTTGACAAACCTTTTAAGTTGGAGGTTGACGCTAGTATAGTGGGGGTGGGTGCGGTTCTCTTACAGGAAGATGGAGTGGATCGGCCCGTCAGTTTCTTCAGTCAGTCAAGGTACTCCACAATTGAACAAGAGACGCTGGCTTTATTGCTTGACTTACAGTTCTTTGAGGTATATGTGGGATCCAGTGCCTTGCCTGTAGTGGTCTTCACGGACCATAATCCTTTAGTGTTCTTGAAGCAAATGTACAATCAGAACCACCGTCTTATGCGGTGGGCTCTGATCGTACAAGGATATAATGTACAGATAGCTTATGTGAAGGGCTCGGCGAATGTGGTTGCTGACGCTCTATCACGGGTTTACTAACTGGGGATGCGTTGGTTTTTGTTATTACAAACTGTATGTTTGCAATTTTTGTGGTGGGCGTGTTACGTTCCCCAGTTTCTGTGTTGTAGTTTGTGTTTCAGGAGATGGCTTCCTGAAATTATCCCCAAGCAGCTGATTTGCCGGCCCCAATTGATGATTGGAGAGCTGACCCCGCCCCCTCGTCAAGACGCAGCTGTTTCTAATTACCCATTCCGTCTGAAGCTATATAAAAGCCAGTGTTCTGTTGTTCAGAAGAGAGAGATCATAGGCACTCTTAGATCATTGCGGGAGAGATTGAATGTGATATAGATCATTGCTGAGAGAGGAGGTTGATGGCTGAGGGTTATAGCATGTTGATCGTTGGTATGTACTGTGTTAGTTGTTGCTGGGATCAGTTGGTATGTTCTGTGTGAGATCGTTGCTCAGAGCTTATTTGATGTTTGTTTATTGTTTGATATTCTGTTTCATTTGTTCCCAGGGGGAAGGGGAAGGCACCTAGAGAGTGCTTAGGCAAGAGGCCCGTGGGCATACATATACCCGTAGTATATTCACTGTCTAGGCACACTAGGTAAGACCTGGGCGGACCACCCCCTGTATTTTGGTTAGGGAACCAGGTGGTGCTAAGTTAGGTAAGTAGTGGGTAGGCAGGTTAGGAGAGGGGGAGCTTTGATATTTACTTTCTTTGCTTTGGTTTCATCCAGCCCCTTTTCCCCATATTACCGTGTAAAGGAAATAAATCCTAGTAAGCGGTCAAATCTGCCTTTTGTCGTCCTTTCTCGCACCTACAGTCCCATACCTCTTTCACTTCACGGAGAGTTGTAGCAGGGTGTTGCGTTCCCTCTTCATAGAGGTGTGCGTAACAGCCGGGTCTTGAAATGTCCAGTATTTTGGAAAATGTTTAGGTTTAATAAAATAAATCTGTTCCTATCAATTTAATATCTGATACGTCCCCCATCGGGGGACTACATATTAAATGGATTTTTCGAACAGGGAGTCGGAAATGGGGCTCGCAGTACCTCCGGGAACGGTGCAACACTTTTCGTCCATTGTCAAGGGGAAAAAAACACACAAAGGTATGTAAACAGCTAGCAGAAGAAGAGAGGGAAAGAACAAAGAAGAAACATCCAAAGTGAAAGAAGGGCGAAGCGCCCTTCACGGGATCCCCCGTTTCCCTCCATTGGCCAGGATAGTGTGTCTGTCTGACTTTTTACCCACAGCCCTCGGTGAGTGGGTTCAGGGACCACCCGCGAGAACTCAGCCTAGAGTGCACAGTGTGTCTCGGGCCCCGACCTCTATATGACTCTGGTTTCTCTTCATTACGCACAAGCCTTTCGCCTTTAGTAAAATACTTCTGTGGAGAGGAACACAGTTATGAGTTCAACATATTTTTAGAGGGGCTTTGCTTCTGGCAGAGCCCGCTATCTTGTTTCAAGAGAAATCTGCCGAGACTTTTTGCTCAGGCGTGTTTGACTTCAATCCGGCTGACCGGTGTATTTTTCCACCACTCAAAGTAGTCGCTCGGCAATTGAGTTCAAGCCCCGACGACTGGCCTATTTGCCGGGCTTTGAACAAATAGTTAGCGTAAAGAGCTAGTGACTTAGATGCATTGGCGACTTTAAAAAAAATCACTTGCCCGTCGCCAGGGAAACGTTGGGTGGGGAGGAGCCAACTTTTGCCAAACCGTTGAGATCTGCCGAGACCCCCGGGTGCATTTGTGGGTTATCGCTTCTCGGCCTTCTGGCTAAGATCAAGCTTGGTACTGCGGTGCCCCAGAGCTCGCTTGGCCGGTAAAAAATTTGTTCATTAAATCTCTACCGTTTTTGCATTTTCTTTGGGGCTTTACTTATTTATTTTTTCCCTTTTCTGGAAGAGAGGGATTGAGTGCGTCATCCTCCTTGCGGAGATGGCGCAAAATTCTACAAATAGGTCGGTCCCAGGGGTCGGGCTGGCAAATACTATTAGATTCTCATGGAAAGAGAAAGAGATGGAGCCTTTTGTACGTGATACTTTCGGAAGAACCATCTTGATTGGAATACTGAAGCTGACGGTAAAGGACGTTTTTTGCCTACAAGGGAACTCTCGACGTTGCTTTCTACACGGAGAGTAAACATGACGAGATCCTTAAGAAGGTTAAAGCAGTGGGAGATACGAGGCCGATGTGCCATTACGAGATAAAGAGTTTGGCGAAAAACAATTTTAGAATTGTAACGGTGAACATGTATAATTCCTACGTTAAGGATGAGGGCCTTTCTGGGGAGATATATGGATAGTGTCTCAGTAAGGCACCTCAATGATTCTTTGGGGTTTTGGAATGGGAGGAGAGGTTTTCAGGCCCTCAGAGAGGACCCCAAGGGACTGGGTGGGTACCTTCATCCCCCAGCTATGTTCTCCCTGGGGGCTGACAGGGGAACATTATACACTGCTCAAAAAAATAAAGGGAACACTTAAACAACACAATGTAACTCCAAGTCAATCACACTTCTGTGAAATCAAACTGTCCACTTAGGAAGCAACACTGATTGACAATGCACAACAGCATGTGAAATGTAAATGGAATAGACAACAGGTGGAAATTATAGGCAATTAGCAAGACACCCCCAATAAAGGAGTGGTTCTGCAGGTGGTGACCACAGACCACTTCTCAGTTCCTATGCTTCCTGGCTGATGTTTTGGTAACTTTTGAATGCTGGCGGTGCTTTCACTCTAGTGGTAGCATGAGACGGAGTCTACAACCCACACAAGTGACTCAGGTAGTGCAGCTCATCCAGGATGGCACATCAATGCGAGCTGTGGCAAGAAGGTTTGCTGTGTCTGTCAGCGTAGTGTCCAGAGCATAGAGGCGCTACCAGGAGACAGGCCAGTACATCAGGAGACGTGGAGGAGGCCGTAGGAGGGAAACAACCCAGCAGCAGGACCGCTACCTCCGCCTTTGTGCAAGGAGGAGCACTGCCAGAGCCCTGCAAAATGACCTGCAGCAGGCCACAAATGTGCATGTGTCTGCTCAAACGGTCAGAAACAGACTCCATGAGGGTGGTATGAGGGCCCGACGTCCACAGGTGGGGGTTGTGCTTACAGCCCAACACCGTGCAGGACGTTTGGCATTTGCCAGAGAACACCAAGATTGGCAAATTCGCCACTGTTCAGGAGTTGGCGGATGCTTTAGTCCAGGTCTGGGAGGAGATCCCTCAGGAGACCATCCGCCACCTCATCAGGAGCATGCCCAGGCATTGTAGGGAGGTCATACAGGCACGTGGAGGCCACACACACTACTGAGCCTCATTTTGACTTGTTTTAAGGACATTCCATCAAAGTTGGATCAGCCTGTAGTGTGGTTTTCCACTTTAATTTTGAGTGTGACTCCAAATCCAGACCTCCATGGGTTGATAAATTTGATTTCCATTGATATTTTTTGTGTGATTTTGTTGTCAGCACATTCAACTATGTAAAGAAAAAAGTATTTAATAAGAATATTTCATTCATTCAGATCTAGGATGTGTTATTTTAGTGTTCCCTTAATTTTTTTGAGCAGTGTATTATGCACGTCAGCCCCCATTTTGCAGGCGCTGTATGGCCTATGGACACATCCTGGCCTCGTGCAGCACTAGAAAGTGCAGATTTTGTGGATCTGGGGGGCACGAGGCCAAGGACTGTGACGAGCCGAAGGCAGGATTGCCCGGCTCGTCAACGGTCGTACGCGTCTGCGGTTGGAGGGGGAGCAGGAGCAGGGGATGGGGGAAGAAGAGGAGGGGAAGGAAGGCCATCTCAGGCCCAGAGCGTGGGCCCAGAAGGGAAGCCTGCACGGAAAGAAGAGGAGAAAGGAGTGACAGCAGGAGGAGATGGGGGAAGAGAAGACTTGGGAGCAGAAGAAGGAAAGGAGGAGAATGGAAGCAAGGGAGTGGACGAGCGAGAGAGAACAACAGTGGAGGGAGAGGTGGTGGCAGGGCCTGTGGAGGGGGGGAGAGGGGGACAGCATGTCGAGCGCCCTCGTGGAAGAAATGAGGGAAATGGTGGAGGAGCTAGCGGGGAAGGGGGTTGATGTCTCCCCGTTACCTCCAACACTGAAGAAGAAAGGGAAGAGGGGGTGCTCGACAAACAGTGAGAGGGAGGGGTGTGTGGAGGGGGAGGGGGTTGCCAAGCGAGGGATGATTGAGGGAAAAGTTTTGTTGACCTCGTTGTTTTCCTCAGCCCTTCAGAATTTGGTGGAGGTGGACTCCCAAGACGTTGCTCAGGGCTGGTCGTCTGGGGGGGGGATCTCAACTCCTCTTTGAGGAGAAGGGGTCCCCTACTCTCAGCCAGGAAGCCTACAGGGAGGGAGGAATGGAGGGTGTTAGTGGGGAAACCGGGATTGGAGAGATGGAGGAGGACGGGGGGACGTCAGGAGAGAAGACGTCCCTGCCGGATGAGATGGAGCAGGGGAGCATCGGGTGAGTGTCCTGTTTTTTGTTGGTTTGGGTTTATTTTTGAGGGGTTGATTTTAATTTTAGAATGAACCTTTCTGTTAATTTGTTTAGTTTAAATGTAAGGGGTTTGAGGGACTTTGTTAAGAGGAGGGCGGTTTTTTGTTTTTTAGAGGGGGTGGGTTTTGATGTTTTGTTTTTTACAGGAGGTTCACGTTGATAGGTTTAGGAGGGAGTGGGATAAGGGGGAGTCAGTTTGGGGTATAGGTGGGGTACATTCAACGGGGGTGGGGATTTTGTTTGGGAATAGGGAGGTGAAGATAGAGGGCACTTTTGTTGTGATGCAGGGGAGGGTTTTGGGGGTGGATATCACTTTAATGGATAGTAGGTATAGGTTAGTGGTGGTGTATGGGCCACAGGTGGCGGCAGACAGGAGGGAGATGGTGGACTGTCTGGCGCCCCTGTGTGCCACAAATAGGCAGTTGGTGATAGGGGGGGATTTTAATATAGATTTAGGGGTAGGGGGGGGACAGCAGTGCAGGCGCCATCACCGGTCTACTGGCTTGCCATGGTCTGGTTGATGGAGGACTGCACACTACTCCGACAATGGCTGGTGCCACTTGGCGCAACACCCGGGGGGTTGCGTGGAGGCTTGACTATATCTTTCTATCCAGGTCTTTGGGTCAGTTGTCTGGTCGGCTGTTTTCTGTCTCCTTTTCAGATCACGACGGGGTGTTCCTGCAGGTGAGTTCTCCAGTCTGCCTCTTCGGTAGGGGGTACTGGAAATTAGATCGGGATGTGCAAGCTTTCGTTAATGCCTTTATTGGTGTGTTTCGGGGGCTTGAAGGCCTCCGTTCCATGTGCGAGGGGGTGTTAGAGTGGTGGGACTTAGTCAAGGTAAGGATTAGGGTCTTTATTATAGGATATTGTAAGAGGAGAAAAAGGGAGGAAAGGAGGGAGGTGGATCATATCCAAAGGTTGCTCGAGCTCGAGTACAAGGCAGGCAACCTCGGTGGGTCGGTCGACTGGGAGAGATCCACTGCCCTGAAGGCGCAACTCAGGGAGCTGCAGGAGCGGAAGGCTCGTGGTTTCCTGGAGCGTGCGCATAGTGGCTTTTTAGAACATAACGAGACTTGTTCCGCTATGTTCTTTAAGTCGGTTAGGGATAGACAGAGTAAGGGGTTAGGGAAGAAAATTGTAGTGTAGCTAGAGAGCCAGACCACTAACCATTTCCGAGGTTTCTTTTAAGGAGAGGGAAGTGGATGTAGAGCAGGGAAATGTGTTTTTAGAACACTTGTCCCGGCGATTGCCGGAGGACATTAGAGAAGCGATGGAGGCTCAGATCTCCCTCGAAGAGGTTGAGAGCTCCCTCAGGAGGATGGGAAAAGGGAAGGTGCCTGGGATGGATGGGTTGCCGGCCGAGTTTTACCTCAAGTTTTCGGGGATACTCGGACCGGTGGTCCTCGAAGTCTTGAAGGCCATCCTCGAGATGAGGGCCCGGGGGGGGATCAATGGCCATCGGTGTGCTGTCACTTCTTTACAAGAAGGGGGATGCCACAGACCTTGGCAACTGGCAGCCATTGACCATGCTGTGTGTTGACTACAAGCTGCTTGCAAAGGTCCTAGCGGATCAGCCGCTCTATTAGGTGGAACCTGCAGTTGATTAGGGACTCCATCGCTTGGGTAGAAGATAGAGGTCTGTCTTTAAGGTGGGTTTCAGAGATTTTCTGAAATAACACACTCATTCAACCCTCTGTAAATTAGTCATTTCGTCACTTAAAGACTTAAAACTTAATATTCTGTAAGAACCTACCCCAAGGAGGATATGTATTCACTTTCAGCTTCCTGTGTCAACCGGAAGTGCCTTAAATTGGGGTCATAGGGGCTGTTTCGAAGGGTTAAAAAGGTCAAAACTTCATATGTGTGATTAGGCAACCCTCATGAACTGTAAATCAGTCATTTCTCCCAACAGATGTCAAAGAAAAAACTCTCTCACTCTCTTAATTAAGCAGCCTGAAGCATTGTACTTTCTGTATTGCTAAAGGGATTGTGTTAAGGTTTTTATTTACTGTTATTTCACTTTAATAGTATAGATGGCTCCAGTGCGCTCATGTCCACTTTGCTATAAGGTTGTGATTGGCTTCAGTCAGCACCTTAAGGTATATACACCATGTGATGAACAGTGAAGAAAGGGTGCTCCTTTGTAATTGGCAGTCGGGCCGTGTCAGTGTGAGGCAGGAACAGTGTCCAGTGACAGGATGCTCCACACTTCTCAGCAGACTAGCCCGGCATATAGACTCCCACACAGAGCTCAACAGAGCACAGAGGAGACAGGTTTTAGAGGACCTTAGGAGACGGCTGACGATGGAGAGGCTGGCGGCGTTGAGGGCATCGATCCCTGCCATCCCACTGGCGACAGATTTGGATATTGTGGAGAATGTAAGGAAAGAAGAGGAGGAGGAAATGTTATGTTCACCAACAGAAGGACGTGGACTGCAAAGAGGATTCTGCCACTGCCATTCATCAATCCTGAGACTGAAGAAAGCTGTGCAAGAGAGGGATGAGGCACTGACAATGAGACGTGAGACCAACCAATCCATTAAAGAGGACAACCTGAAGTTGATCGCTGAGCTGCATAGAGTGAGGAAGAAGTACCAGCTGCTGAAAAGGCAGCTGGGGATTGTCAGGGTGAGTCCGGCAAAGAAGGCCCTCAACTTTCAGGCAGAGGCAGACACAGACACAAAGCAAGAGGAGCTGCAGCAGGACCAAAGAGAGGAGCCTACAGTGTCCGGATCTAGCTGCAAACTCATCTTCCCGGGCTCTGCTATGAGTAAGTACTGTTCCTTTAAATAGTGGCAAGAGTTTGTGTTTGAAAATAATATGATAAACCGCCTGACGGATTCATGTAGCCTCATGAGATTGTAATTCTTGTCTAAAATGTTTTTTGTTGTTGTTGATTATGTGTTTATCGGGGGATTCAGGAAGACCTGTGAGGTTCCCAATCCAAATTATAAGCTGAGGGAAATTATGCCTCAAAGGTCAAGAGGGTGATGCAATCTTTGAACTACATGGCGAAGAATGAGACCTACCAGTCCTCTCTCATTTTCCTGACAGACCATGACAAAATAAGGAAGTAAGCAGAGTTCTTTCTTTCTCTTTAGTCTCACAAGCATTAATTAACAATACAGTATTTGATTGTGTGTGTGTGTTTTTTAGATGGGTTCAATTCCATCACCACAGTCAACCACTACACCTTGACTATTGGTGCATTTCTTAAATATACCGAGGAGACCCCTCCACCTGGCTGCCGGCTGACAGTAAACCAATGGAAGGGGATCAACCAGTTGATGAAGGGCATTAACAAGTCCATGAGATGACCAGTTTCCCTTCACCAGGTAAAGTTGAAAGACAACAAGGAAGGCAAGGTGGTGTCCAAAAAGAGCCTGCTGGAGTGCCAGTCTCTTGCCAAGGCAAAAATCCCTCAAGTGCTGTGTAAGTTTTTCTCAATCTGTGATGTCACTGTTTTTACACACTTATAGACGTCAGAGATGTATAAGAGTGCATTATGGAGTGGGATTATGAAGCTGCCTTTTTTTATTTTCATGTTCCCACAGAAACATTGGAAGAAACAAGGACACAGGAATCAGTACCGGTTTTATGGGTACCTGTGTGCCTACTTTACCTACATATACGGCCACAGACCAGGCCTGTATAAAATCATGTTGGTGAAAGAGGAGGAGACAAAATGTGCCCAGTCTGGGGTGTATCCGATCAATGTAAGTCTATAAAATACAGCTGGCTGTGTTTGTTTGCTTGGTTGGTTATTTTTGGAAACAATTGCAGTCGCCGGAGCGTAATGTGTATTTTTGTATTTTTTTCTGTTAAATTTCTATTAGGTGGGGGAACACAAAACGAATCGAGAGTATGGCATGGTCCAGATGTCGCTGACGAAGGAGGAGTACAGTTGGTTTTCATACTTCCTGAAATTCAAGCACTGTCTCTCAGGGGGAAAGAAGGCCCAGCACTTCTTTTTCAATTCCACAAATACTCAGTTGAAGAACTTGCCTTCTTACCTGAGGGAGGTGTGAAAGGAGATGGGTCTGTCTGAAAGTCCTTCCTTCACTGACCTGCGGACCTCCATTGTCACTCATGTAGGTCAGATTAGGATCTTGCAATAATTAGATTCCTATCTATTCTACTGTTGTCTGAAGTACTATCAATAATATCATATCTTTGTGTGTGTGTGGGTCTTACAGGTAAAAAACATGTTCCCGAAGATTGACAGGGAAAGGGTGGCCAACTTCATGTGCCACAACATCCAGACAAATTTCATGCCATCAATATAAATCCATCCCAAGCCAATGAAACCAGGGCACTCTTTGAGGCTGCACTGAAGGGGGAAGATACCACAGTCGTTCAACGAGATGCCCCGCTTGACCGTAGCTCGCTCGGTCTAAGCGCAGCGACCGTGAAAAAAAGTAGGCCCAAAATGAAGCCTGTCCCTAAATTTCAGGTGCTTTTGGGTGACAGCGGCGGAACCGTTAGGGTTAGAAGCACAATTCAACCTCAGGAACGTTTCTGAGGTCCTCCCGATTTGTGCAAGCCTAACCTTGACCTTGACCATCAGCCCCATGCTAGTCTCACCCCTCAAAGTGAAGATCAAGTCGCCCCACCACTCCCCCATTGAAAGGAATACACCAACTTAACTCAAATAAAGTCAGGCTAAAAAATGCCATTGCCTCAAGGAGGTTAAAGCTGCAGGAGAAGGTGCAAAAGGAAGGAGGGTAGCCCTGATGCAGCTCGAAGGAAGGGGAGCCGACCAACAACAGGACTTCCTCTTCCGAATACTCATATAGATTGTTATAGACTCTCACATTTACACTGTTCTGATTTTGTATGGTGTGGTTTTCTATTTTGGTGTTCTTGTTTAGATTTTAGAAGTGTAAAATGTGTGTAATTTAGTCTAACTGTCTGTTCAATTTTCTATTTTGGTGTTCTTGTTCAGATTTTAGAAGTATAACGTGTGTTACGTGTTCAATTTCCTATTTTGGTGTGATTCTTTATAATGTAAAGGTTTGTTCTGTTTTATTAAATAACTATTTGAGTAATTCTTTGTGTTGTGCTTTTTTTAAGGTTTGTATTTAGTTTGTCACTTAATTTGTAAGTGTTGAACTTTCACTATCTTGTGTTATTGTCTGTGAAGGTTAGAAAAAATATTTTGGCTTTATTGGCATGGGAATCATATGTTAACATTGCCAAAGCAAATGAAGTAGATAATAAACAAAAGTGAAATAAACAAAGTCCTGCTGTAGACCGTACTACTGCTGTTCAGGAAGCACAATTTGTACTAGAAACTTACACAGACAGGCTGAAATAAACACTGAAAAACAACAAATGGCATCACCGTAATCTCTAGGCCGTGCCGAGTTCAACGAAATGCCCCGCTTGACCGTAGCTCGCTCTGAGCGCAGCGACCGTGAAAAAAAGTAGACCCAATATTAAGCCTGTCCCTAAATTTCAGGTGCTTTTGGGGGACAGCGGTGGTACCGTTAGAGTTAGGACAATTCAACCACAGGAATGTTGCTAAGGTCCTCCCGATTTGCAAACCTTGACCGTGTGGCATTAACCCATAACAGTGAAAACAGGGTTTTTTCATCTCACAGATTACAATGACATCTCTCCCTCTAAATTCAACCTGAATCCTATGTGGGTTATGAATGCCATATCAAACTGTCTTCGATAACAATCCATCCAGCCACTATGAGGACAACCTGTGTTGATTCTAAGCTTCCTAGAGCAACCGGAAGTGGTTAAATCACCCTAAAAGTGTTTCTCACCCTAAAATCATTTCTCACCCTAAAAGTCATTTCTCCAAAAAAATGTCAAAGAAAAACTCACACACACACAAAGGATGAAGTGACACAGTGCAGGGCTTAAAGACAAACAGAGCCTGCAATGGCATTACCATAATCTCAAGGCCGTGCTGAGTTCAACGAGATGCCCCGCTTGACCGTAGCTCGCTCGGTCTAAGCGCAGCGACCGTGAAAAAAAGTAGGCCCAAAATGAAGCCTGTCCCTAAATTTCAGGTGCTTTTGGGTGACAGCGGCAGAACCGTTAGGGTTAGAAGCACAATTCAACCTCAGGAACGTTTCTGAGGTCCTCTCGATTTGTGCAAGCCTAACCTTGACCATGTGGCATTAACCCTTAACAGTTAAAATAAGGTGTTTACATCAAACAGTTTGTAATGACATCTCTCCCCATAGGAATACATTGCCTGCTCCCCTAAATTCAACCTGAAGCCTATGTGGGTTATGAATGCCTTATGAACCTGTTTTCAATGACAATCCATCAGGCCGCTATGAGGTCTACCTGTGCCGATTCTAAGCGTCCTGGAGCAACCGGAAGTGGTTAAATTCACCCAGAAGGTGTTTTGATATAACCAACCTGCAGTTTGTGAGAATCACTGCATTCAACCATGTGTAAATCAGTCAGTTCTTTACGTAAAGAATTTTAACTCAGGATTCTGTAAAAGCCTACCCCAATGAGGATATGTGTTTACTTTAAGCTTCCTGTGCCAACCGGAAGTGCCTTTAATTGGGGTCATAGGGCCTGTTTCGACCGGTTAAAAAAGTCACATCTTTCCAAAACGGTGAGTTATGTGGCTCTAGAAGGTTCTCAGAACGAGAAACAGCCTCATACATTTGCAATAACTTCAATTCATTTTGACCATCACGAAAATGATGACATTTAGAAAAGTCCCAGAGTCACAAGACTAGGTGCATTGAAACCGCCTCCGCCCATTGAGACGGACCCCAACGTTTCTGTCAGATAGCTCATTCAAGGACCCCGAAACAGAGCCCGGAAAATGTGGATTTTCAGCATCTATTAAGGTCGCTGCTCGGGCTCCAAATGACCTATCGAGCCAAAACTTGGTATTCGGGGTCGCCTCAGCTAGGCCTACACATAATGTCAGAACTGGATGTCCAGCTAGAACGTAACTACGTGTTTTATGTTTTTATTATGGTTTACACTTAAGGCGCTGTGAATTTTGGGCCTGCTCTGAAATATGTGATAGTTGACTTCTAAACGAGTTGGAAAAAGTGGGTGTGGTGTCAGTTTGTATCAGTTGGGTGTCAGAATGATATCTAATTGACTGATGGACGGTGACTTGCTGGCTGACTTTTGTCCATTTGCAATACGTTTAAACAGTGATAGACCATCACCAAATTGACATTCTGAAATCAACACCAACAAGCGATGGAGAGGAACCAGAATCACTGCCCGGCCATCCCGAGTTCATTGGGCCAGTCAATTTCGCATTTCTGCAGTATTTTTGAGCATGTCAAATTCGTGATGGTAAATGCCCATTGAAACATATTGCAAATGGACAGCTGTGTGCCTGGTGATTGGAACAGGTTACCAGGAGCACATTTTTAATGCCTTTAGGGGGGTGCAAGGGGTCTACGGTTGGGTAGGGAGCACCCCCCACCCATGCCCCTGGTCATTTGATGTTTTTTTAATTTTATTTTTTTATAAAAACAACAGTCCCACTTCTCCCTCATCATACATGACAAATATACCATCTAAGTTGATTCATGGCTTAACATAGTGCTATATATCATTTGGGCAGTATAAATGCCATTTGGACATGGTTCACTGACTTTTGGGTTCGGAAACCGACTTCCTATGATCGTACATGGCAAATGGACATAGCATCCTGATTTGGCACTTTCAATACTTTCATATTGTATTTGGCAATGGTTCACTGACATTTGACTTCCTATGAAATCAAATTGCAAATAGACAAAACATATGCCTTATGGACAGTTTTTTTTTTTAAATCTGACAAAATCTGACAAAAGTATATTCATACAGTTCTTATACATGTATAATTGACAACATGAATTTCGAAAAACGGTCCAGAAAGCACTGATGATAAGGGGGTGATACGTTTTTGAAAAAAAATTCAAATTTTCAAAATTTGACCCTTGGGTATTGACTTGATGTGCATTTGCAATATGAAAATTTACTGTGGAGTGCGCTCTCCATCTATTGGATTTTTGCTGTGTGACACTTGGCATTTGCAATACGTTTTGAATAAAATGGTGTCCATTTGAGTGGTATTGTACATCGTGTATATGTTTCGTAAAGTGCCAATAAGTTCCCATTCATTGTTGTCCATTACAGGGGACTTCACCCGAGCATCGGGAGCGGTTCTTAACAACACAAAGTCTTGCGTGAAGTTTTTCGGAAGATGGCGTCGTAGGACGGATGTGCCCGTGGGGTTCTCTCTCTGTAACAGGGTCCATTTTGAGACCTCCGGCTCAGCGACGCTGAACTCGAACATGGGTATCGCAGTGGTACAGAGGAAGCTAGCGATGTGGAGGGCTAGGTCATTGTCTTTTAAAGGCAAGGTCCTGGTTCTCAAGGTGGATGTATTGCCGTCTCTTTTGTACTTGGCGTACATCTACCCATTGCCGGCTTGTCTGAGGAGGCCTCTAGTGAGGCTAGTGTTTCAGTTCATGTGGGGTGGCAGGTACGAGTGGGTCGCCAGGGCACGCATGCTCTGCCCCATCGGAGAGGGAGGTAGGGGGGTACCACATCTCCCCCTCAAGCTGGACACAATTTTTGTTTCTTTTTTGTTAGCGGAGCTTGCTTATCCGGTGATACACCCGTCCGGTTACCTCCTGCGGGTGTTCTTCTCGTATCAGGCGAGAAGCGTAATAGTGTGATTTAACACGGGTCCTCGGGTGGAACAGCTGCCGTGGCACTTTGGCGCTGCGTGCACACCCCGAGGTTGAAGTTGCCCGAGTAGGTTTAGACCACATGCACCTGTACGAGGAGGTCAGACAGGCAGGGAGTCCGGCGCCTGTAGTGGGCGTCCCGGCAGTAGTCTGGGAAGGAGTGCAGGCGCGGGGTCTGGACAACAGGCTCAAGGACCTGAATTGGTTGAGCCTCCACAAGTGTTTGCCAGTACGTTCCATCATGTACCGGCATAGCTTGGCACGATCCCCCACCTGCCCAAGACCATCTTGTGGCAGGGATGAGACAGTGCGCCATGCCTTTTGGGACTGTGCCTTTGCCGGAGTAGTATGGGCTTGGGCACGGGTGCTGATAGGTAGGGTAAGAGTGGATTTTGTTTTAACATGGGCAAGGTTAGAGAGAGGTGTAGGTAGAGAGAGGGACGGAAAGGGATAGGTTTCTGCTCTGGCTTCTCATGAGCCTCTTTAAACAGGGCCTGTGGGAGGCCAGGCAGAACATGGTCAATACAGGGAGAGATTGGGGGGTGGAAGGGATAGTGAGGAGGGTGGACTGAGATTTGAGGGGGAGGATGAAGAGGGAGGAGAGGAAGTGAGGGGAGCATACTGCCCGGGAGAGGTGGAAGGGGTTTAAGGCTGGGGTTAATTTAGATGTTTTAAGGGGATAGATTAGGGACGGGGAGATAGGGAAAGGTAGTTTTTAAGTATGACAGGGAGGGAAGATGCTCCGCTGAGTTTTGTTTTTGGATTTTCGTTTTGTTTTATAAATTACAATGCCTATATTTGATTTTGATTGATAATTGTGATTTTATAAAGAATGAATGGCATTGAGTTATAAAAAATTCTGTTCTTATCAGTTTAATATCTGATACGTCCCCCATCGGGGGACTACATATTAAATGGATTTTTCGAACAGGGAGTCGGAAATGGGGCTTGCTCCGTCCACTCCACTCATCAACCCGGTATTGCAGTACCTCCGGGAACGGCGCAACACTTTTCTCCCATTGTCAAGGGGAAAAAACACACAAAGAAAGTAAACAGCTAGCAGAAGAAGAGGGAAAGAAAAAAGAAGAAACATCCAAACTGATAGAAGGGCAATGCGCCCTTCATGGGGTCCCCAGTTTCCCTCCATTTTACTTTAAAAAATAAAATAAACATTGGCCAGGATAGTGTGTGTCTGTTTTTGACCCCCCAAAAAATACAATCACTTCACCAGGATAGTGTGTGTGTCTAACTTTTTCCCCACAAACTTGGAAGAGTGGGTTCAGGGACCACCCGCGAGAACCCGGCCTAGAGTGTGTCTCGGGCCCCGACCTCTGACTTCCAAACGACTCTGGTTTCTCTTCATTACGCACAAGCCTTTCGCCTTTTACTAAAGACTTCTGTGGAGAGGAACACTTATGAGTTCAACGTATTTTTGGAGGGGCTTTGCTTCTGGCAGATTCCGGTATCTTGTTTCAAGAGAAATTGACAGAGATGACGCCGAGACTTTTTGCTCAGGCGTTTGACTTCAATCCACTCAAAGTAGTCGCTTGGGCAATTGAGTTCAAGCCCCGACGATGGCGACTGGCGTATTTGCCAGGCTTTGAACAAATAGTCGCACTGGACGTAAAGAGCTAGTGACTTAAAGACGCATTGACGACTAATATATATATTTTTTAAACCTGCCTGTTGCCAGGGAAACGTTGGGTGGGGAGGAGCCAAATTTTGCCAAACCGCTGAGGTTTGCTGAGACTCCCGGGTGCCTGGCGGGTGCAGGGGTCAATTTGTAGGTTATCGCTTCTCTGCCTTTTGGCTAAGATCAAGTTTGGTACTGAGTTGCCGAAACTCCTTTAGTCAAAGTCGAAGGTCGGAGGGTGATAAAAGTTTTTTGGGGCGGAATAATTTTCCAGTTTAAAATTATTTTCTTATAGTTTTTTTTGTTTTTTTAATAAAGCCGGAGCCCTATCGAGTGGGCCTTTCTCCTGGAGGAGATGGCTGGGAAGACACCGTCCACGTCGATCCCTGGGATTGGACTCGCTAATACGGTGCGTTTCGCATGGAAGGAGAAGGAGCCGTTCGGAAGGGAGACTTTTGGAAGGACCCTGCTGATGGGGGTGCTCAAACTGACAGTAAAATATGTTTTCTGCCTCCAGGGGAACCCATATGAGGGAGCATATGATGTCACTTTCTATACAGAGGAGAAGCATGAGGAGACAATGCAGAAGGTGAGAGATGTGGCGATGACAAGGCCCATGTGTCACTATGTGATGTCAAGCTTGGCAAAGAACAATTTTAGAGTCGTGACCATTAACATGTATAACCTGCATGTGAAGGACGAGGACGTGAGGTCCTTCCTGGGGAGATATATGGACAAGGCTCCTCAAGGACTCTCTCGGGTTTTGGAATGGGAGGAGAAGCACAAAGAAGTGCAGGTTCTGTGGATCGAGTGAGCACGAGGCGAAAGACTGACGAGCCAAAGGCGTGTCACGGGTGTGGCTCATTAGTAATCCTGAGGCTGGACTGTCCGGCTCGTTAGCGGTCATATGCGTCTGCAGCTGGGGGGGGAGCGGGGGAAGAGGAGACCCAGACCCGAGCACAGGCCAGAAATCGACAGAGATGACGCCGAGACTTTTTGCTCAGGTGTTTGACTTCAATCCGGCTGACCGGCGTATTTTTCCACTCAAAGTAGTCGCTCGGGCAATTGAGTTCAAGCCCGACGATGACGACTGGCGTATTTGCCCGACTTTTAAAAATAAACACTTGCCTGTCGCCAGGGAAACGTTGGGTGGGGAGGAGCCAAATTTTGCCAAACCGCTGAGGTTTGCCGAGTCTCCCGGGTGCCCGGTGGGTGCAGGGGTCAATTTGTGGGTTATTGCTTCTCAGCCTTTTGGCTAAGATCAAGTTTGGTACCATGGTGCGGAAACTCCTGAGGTCAAAGCCGAAGGCCAGAGGGCGGAAAGTTTTTTTTTTGTTGTTAGGAATCTGTATTTTCATTTTTCAGATTTTCCTTTTTTATTGGCTTCTTTCTGAGATCTTTTTTTGACAAGATGGAGCAAAACAAACCAAACAGGTCGGTTCCGGGGATTGGTTTAGCAAATACCGGGAGTTTTGCGGGGAAGGACAAGGAGATGGAGCCATTCGGGAGAGAGACGTTCGGGAGAACCATCCTGATGGGGATCCTAAAACGAGCAGTAAAAGATGTTCTCTGCCTCCAAGGTAACCCGATGGAGAGGCCCCACAACGTGACTTTCCACATGGAGGAAAAACATGAAATAACTATGAAGGTGAGGGCAGTGGAAGGAGCAAGACCTCTATGCCATTATGAGGTTACAAGTTTGGCAAAGTATAACTTTAGGGTGGTGACTAAATATTTACAATCCGCATGTCAAGGACGAGAAGGTGAGGGCCTTTCTGGGGAGGTATATGGACAATGTCTCCTCAGCGAGGCTCCTCAGGGACTCCCTGGGGTTCTGGAACGGGAGGAGAGGGAGGGAGGTGTCATCAGGGAGGACCCAAGGGGACAGAGAGTGGCTACCTCCATCATCCTGCTATGTTCTCCCTGGGGGCTGACAGGGGGACATTGTTTTATGCACGTCAGCCCCCGTTTTGCAGGCGTTGTATGGCCTTCGGCCACATCCTAGCCTTGTGCAGCACAAGGAAGTGCAGATTTTGTGGATCTGGGGAGCACGAGGCGAAGGACTGCGACAAGCCTAAGGCGTGCCACGGGTGTGGCTCGTCAGCACACCTCTGGCGGCAATGCCCGGCTCGTCGGGGGTCTTACGCGTCTGTGGCTGGGGGGGAGCAGGGGCAAGGGATGGGGGAAGAAGAAGAGGGGGAGGAGGCCCTTTTCAAGACCTGAGCACGGGCCCAGAGGGGAAGGCCTCACGGAAGGAGGAGGAGCAAGGAGCGGCAGCAGGAGGAGAGGCGGACAGAGAAGGCACGGGAGTAGGAGAAGCAGGAGGGAAAAGAGGCAAAAGGAAGCAAGAGAGTGGAGAAGCCAGAGAGCGCAGCAATGGAGGGAGAGGTGTTGGAGAAGGAGTCGGTGGAAGGGCCAATCGATGAGGAGGAGGGGGGGTGGGGGAGTGGGGGGACTGCGTAAAGGAGAGCACCCTCGTGGAAGAGATGAGGGGAATGGTGGAGGAGCTGGCGGGGAGGGGGGTGGGTGTCTCCCCTCTGCCGCCATCGCCAAAGAAGAGAGGGAAGAGGAGGGTGCGCTCGACAGACAGCGAGAGGGAGGGGGGTGGCCAAGCGAGTGATGGGGCGGGAGAAACCTCTGGGTTCTCGCTGGCTTCCCCAGCCCCTCAACTCCTGGTGGTGTTGGATCCACCTAACAAGGCTCAGGGATGGCCAACTGAGGGGGTGTCGCAGTTCCTATTTGGGGACACGGGCTCCCCTACTCTCTACCCAACCAGCTACAGGGCTGGGGTAGAAGAGAGTGTGGCGGAGGAGGGGGACGGGATGGAGAAAAAGGTGGCCAGGATGGTGAAGGAGAAGAGGGTGATGATTCTACTGTGGGGGATGGAATCGGGTCTAGAATGGACGGAGAGTTCTTGGACGGCGTCGTCAAAGATGGAAAGGAGCCTGAGGGTGGAGGAGGAGTGTCGGCCACGGATCGTCTGAAGGTGCAGGGGGTGCTGATCATGATGGTTTTATATCTGACACTAATCCTGAAAATATGGAGGTGAAGTGTTGAGAAAAGAAGCGAAGGAAAGGAGGCAGGTCAAGATCAAGTAGAAGAAAAAGACTGGGTCTTGATGATGGAAACAATAAACATCATACTCATGGTGAGCGTTACATCTGTCAATATTAATGGACTAAGACATATGGAAAAGTTAGACCAGACAGTAAGACTACTTCAGGCTGTTATTTTATGCCTTCAAGAGACACTGGACTGACGGTATGATGGATGGAGTAAGAAAGCGGTGGATGGATTTGCTTTATTTTAATAAAGGTAGGGAGAGGACGTGTGGGGTTGCTATTTTAATTAAGCGGGATAGTGTGCAGAATATTAGGGAAGTGCACACGGGTGAGGGTAGGCTTTTAAGTGTTACATTTTTTAAATGTTTACGCACCCAATAATGAGATGGACCGAGCCGTGTTTTTTCAGTCACTTGAGCAAAATTGTGTGGGTAACTATATTGGTGGGGGGGTTTTAACGTTCGTTTGACTAAACTGGACATACATTGTTGGAGTGCATTGTTGTGCTCTGATCCGTCTAGGCTAGTCTTGCTGGGGGTAATGAAGGATCATTGAGTGATGTATGTCGGGGTATGCATCCAGGTGAGAAAGCTTTCTCGAGGAGGCAGGTTGTTTTAAACGGTCTCAGGCAAAGCCACATTGATTAATGTTTAGTGGCTATAAATGTGGTGCAATATGTTCACAAGATTAGGTATGATTTAAATTTAAGTGATCATGCCTCTGTTGGGTTCCTGCTGGGTCATAGTGTGCCTACTAGAGGGGGTGGTGTATGGTGTTTGAATGCTGAGCTACTAAAAGAATAAAAATATATTGATATGATTGCCGATTGTATTAAACAGAGAAATGTTGAGTGGTTTTAAATGTGTTAATATTGGATTGCGGTGGGAGGGTCTAAAAGAGAAGATTAGAGGGTTGAGTGTTGACTATGCAAGACGGAGGATTTTTCTTTTAAAGAGGGAGCGTATAGCTTTGAATAAACAACTTGACATTGAGCTGGAAAAAGTTGATATGGTGGAGGGTTATGATGTGGCAGGCTTTATGTAAGCTCAGGCAGCTGTACATAACTTTGAAAGGAGTGCATGTATGGGGCAATGGGGGGTGGCGATCAAGGCTGTAGTGAGGTGTGAGGTTTTATTGATGCTGAACGAAAAATGTATGACATAGATATGACGGTTAAGGAGATACGGGAGGCTATATCTTGGCCAGTAATAGGAAAAAAAGTCAGGGATCAGATGGGCTGAAAAGTGAGTTTTATCATCAATTTGCGGATATTTTATCACCTGCATTGTTGAAACAGGCACAGGTAGTTCCAGAATCATTGTCCACAGGATTGGTAAATATTATAAAACAAATGGAGCAGGGAGAAGCTGGAAAATGTTAGGCCTTTAAGTTTACAGAATACTGATAAGATTTTGGCAAGGGTTTTCGCTAACCGTGTTAATAAAGTGATGGGGAGTATCATATCTGAGTCAGACGTACAGTGTTCCTGGGAGGGATTTTATGGATATTACCTGTACAATAAGGGATGTTGTTCGACATATGACTGTTGAGGGAGGCATAGTGCTTAGCCTAGATGTGAACTAGAACTAACTTGTGAAGTGTGAAAGTAGGCATGTGAGGGATGTAATGGAGATGCATGGATGAAGGTAAAATGTGTGTAAGTGTTAAAGGTGCACCTAATCAAAAACAATCAACCAGATCACAAAACAAAATGGTGCTTGTGGAGAGAGAGAGAGAGAGGCAGGACTGGGCACCAGGACCTTTTATCACCTAGTTGATCCCAAACCCAGGTGCAACTTGTCACCTTTAACGACCCAATCAGCTCCACCTGTCCCCAATCTGCAAAAATAAACACAGAGAAGGAGGCAGAGAAACCGAAGGGGTGTAACACCCCCTCCTATGAAAATCAGGAACTAACAAAGACCTGAAAACAAAACCCACAACCACACAAATACGCCAATACAACTGATCAAAAACCATAACTAATAATGGTTCAGACACAAAATACTATACAAACCATAACAGTAAGATGCCCACCGGATGCCCATGATACCAACCCAACCAAATCACCTGACCTCATCCAACCTCAGCAACCACGGTACCTGGAAGCAATTTAAAACAATTTAAGAGAAAGAAATGGAGACCAAGCGACAGGAGAGCAGGAGCCAGAGCAACAGGAAGGAAAAAATAAACCCTGTACAGACCACCAACCGAAAATAAAAACAAACAACGAAGGCGTCCAAAGATCGACTAAATTGGTGCACGGGAAAGCGCATCAGCCACCACATTATCCACACTTTTTACATGTCGTACATCCAAATGGAACACCTGCAGGAACAAACACCAGCGCATAATCCTGCGATTTGGGCAAAGCATGGTGTGCAGGAAAGTAAGGGGGTTGTGGTCAGTGTAAACCACAATAGGGACCACACATATACCTCAAAATACTGCAACGCCCAGATTAAAGCAAGGGCCTCTTTCTCACCTACTGAATAATTCAACTGATAGATATTTCTCCCGAAAGTTTAACAGCTAACAGGATGTTCAAAACCCCCATCTGCTTGAAGCAACATGACACCTGCCCCTACATTACTGGCATCCACATACAGGTTGAAGGCAGTTCCAATCATGGGGCAGCCAACACAGGGTCAGAGCTAAGAAGCAGTTTCACATTTTCAAAAGCACTCTGACAGCAGGAAGACCAGATTAAATCAGCCCTCTTCTTCAACAGATCAGTCAGAGGTGCTACAACCGTGGTGAAGTTCAGGCAAAACCCCCAATAATACCCAACCATACCTAGGAAGCATTGCAGCTCCTTCTTTGGTGGTAGGCGGTGGAAACAGATCAATAGCGGCCACTTTAGCCCGCACCGGGAGGACACGACCATGCCCGACCACTCTGCCGAGGTAGGTCACTGTTGCCTGGGCAAACTCACATTTGGCTAAGTTCACAGTGAGACAGGCCTCAGTCAAACGTTCAAACGGAGTCCGTGTCTGCAGCAGATAGCGCTCCCAAGTGTCACTATAAAACAACCACATCATCTAGATAAACAGCACAGCCTTCAATGCCAGAGATCACCCTATTCATAAGACGCTGAAACGTAGCAGGAGCGTTGCGTAGGCCTAAACTCCTGACCGTATAGGAGAAAAGACCTGAAGGAATAATAAAAGCAGATATTTCACGAGCTCTTGATGACAAAGGCACCTGCCAGTAACCCTTCAGCAAATCAAACTTGCTGAAAAACCGGGCAGCACCAACCTGGTAAACACAATATTCCATCTGTGGGAGTGTGTCACACTAACCTTCCGGTAGTCAGTGCAAAATCTAAGAGAACCATCTGGCTTGCTCACCAAGAGACACGGGGAGACCCAACTGGAGAATGATGGTACAGCGATATCATTAACCAGCATGTACTTGAGACTAGGCGTCCCACTAGCAGGACAACTTCCGCTGAAACTGAAGGGCTCACAATTCAAATAAATAATCTTAAACATTTAGGTACATACAAGTGTCTTATAAACTTAAATTCTTGTTAATCTAACTGCACTGTCCGATTTACAGTAGGCTTTACAGTGAAAGCATGCCATGCGATTGTTTGAGGACGGTGCCCCACATCAACATATTTTTCCACCATCACAGGTTTCATAAAATCACAAATAGCGATTAAATATTCACTTTTTGAAAATTTTCCTCTGATATGTCATCCAGAGGGTCCCAGCTATAACATGTAGTGCCGTTTTGTTCGATAAAATCCGTCTTCATATCCCAAAAAGTTGATTTAGTTGGTGCCATCGATTTTGAGTAATCCACTCGTTCAACATGCAGAGAATCCGAAAATCTACGCCTAAACTTGGTTTCAACAAGTCAAAATACGATTCAATTTATTCCTCAGGTACCCTAAAACGTAATTAAACTATAATATTTAATTCACAATATGTTCAATATGAAAGCAATATTAGCAGGTGCGCGTCCTCTTCATCGCACGCGCAAACACGGATTTCCAAACTGGTGTCGTTGTACTAAAACTCAAATGTATTACTCGTTATTCAAGTTACAAGCCTGAAGCCTTGAACAAAGACTGTTAATACCTAGTGGAAGCCATAGGAATTGCAATATGGGAGCTGGAATTGGATATGCCCCTATGCTTTCCATTTTAAGAGCATGGGCTCTCAAAAACAAAAATGATTCCGGTTGGTTTTTCTTTGGATTTTCTCCTACCATATCTATGTGTCAGCAAAACAAGACTGAAAATCAGTGATCAAATCAGTTAACTCTGCTTGATAATCAGACAGGTGAACCAACAAACTCTCCAAGTTTGCAAGGGACTCTGAAATCAACCTACCCTGCAAAATACCACCATCAGGGCCCGGCACCCCCTGTTCATCACACTGCATGTGAAGGTGAAGTAGCTGACCTCAGATCAACGGATTCCACCAAAAGAACAGGACTAACCACGTCAGTTTTAGCACATAGTTCTGATTTAACCAATTCAGAAGACAAACGAGCATGATAGGGCTTTAACAAATTGACATGGAAGAGCTGATTTGCCTTTCTGCGCTCAGGTAGCAATCAGATAGTTCAGATCAGACAATTGGCGAACCACATTGTATGGGCCGCTGAATGTGGCCTGAAAAAGAGAACCAACAATGGGCAGCAGAGCCAGAACATGGTCCCCTGGACTAAATTGTCGCAGCTCAGCCCGCCGGTCAAACAACCTTTTCATCCTCACCTGAGAGGAAGCTAGTTTTTCTTTAGCAATTTCACAAGCTACATACAACCGGTGTCAGAAACACTAACATATGACAACAAATTTGGGGGAGGATCAACCACCTTCCAATCCTCCTTTAATACAGCAAGAGGACCATGCACACTATGACCAAAAACAAGGTCATTAGGACTGAAACCAGTGCTCTCGTGATACAGGACTGAAACCAGTGCTCTCGTGATACTTCTTATGGCTGCAGTATTGAGTAGCTTGGATGAAAGGTGCACAGAGGTGCCCAGAGTAAACGGCCTGCTCCTCAGTCATAGTTGCTAATATATGCATATTATTATTATTATTGGATAGAAAACAATCGGAAGTTTCTAAAACTGTTTGAATTATGTCTGTGAGTATAACAGAACTCATATGGCAGGCAAAAACCTGAGAAAAAATCCAAACGGAAAGTGGGAATTCTGAGGCTGGTCGATTTTCAACCAAGATCCTATTGAAATCACAGCAAGATATGGGTGAGTTTGCACTTCCTACGGCTTCCACTAGATGTCAACAGTCTGTAGAACCTTGTCTGATGCCTCTACTGTGAAGGGGGGCCGAATGAGAGGGGAATTAGTCAGATCTGCCATGACCTCTGGCTCTGTTCCATTGCTCATCTGAAGTCAATGTAATTCTCCGGTTGGAACGTTATTCAAGATTTATGTTATAAACATTCTAAAGATTGATTCAATACATCGTTTGACATGTTTCTACGGACTGTTACGGAACTTTTGGACATTTCGTCAGCTTTTATTGAACACGCTTCCTGACTTTGGATTTGTTTACCAAACACGCTAACGATTATTTGACGTGGCTCTCTGCAATTTCTCCGGATATTTTGGATGCATTTCTGAACATGGCGCCAATGTAAACTGAGGTTTTTGGATATAAATATGAACTTAATCGAACAAGACATATATGTATTGTGTAACATGAAGTCCTATGAGTGTCATCTGATGAAGATCATCAAAGGTTAGTGATTAATTTTATCTCTATTTGTGCTTTTTGTGACTCCTCTCTTTGGCTGGAAAAATTGCTAAATTTTTCTGTGAGTTGGTGGTGACCTAACATAATCGTTCGTGATGCTTTCGCTGAAAAGCCTATTTGAAATCGGACACTTTGGTGGGATTAACAACAAGATTACCTTTAAAATGGTATAAGATACATGTCTGTCTGAGGCATTTTAATTATGAGAATTCTGTTGTTTGAATTTGGCGCCCTGCACTTTCACTGGCTGTTGTCATATCATCCCGTTAACGGGATTGTAGCCATAAGAATTTTAACAGCGAGTAGCAACCAGCGTAACCTCTCTTCCCAGTCACATTTTAATTCAGTGCAGTACGCACGTAACAGTGACTTTGAAGTCTGATAAATGCTCAAGGGACCCTAGACTCTGCACAGGATAAGCACTGGCCTGATTATGTTTTAAACACAATTGTCACAAGACGTAAAAAATATGTGCGAAGTGAAGTTGGAACCCTGATGGCTCTGAATCAACTGAGGTATTCCAAAAATGTAGAGAAAGGTGACAAAGCCTTCACAACAGATTTAGTGGTAATGATGCGAAGTGGATAGGCAGCAGGAGCTCGTAGCCTGACACATCACAGTTAACATGTAGGTGCTACCAGCTTTAGAATGGGGTAAGGGTCCAACACAATCAATAAGCAAATGCTCAAATGGCTGGCCTGTAACAGTAATAGTTAGTAGCGGGAACGTGCCTTAACATCTGATTAGGCTTCCCAGTCAGCTGACAAACATGGCATGTTTTGATGTAAGCGGAAATGTCTTTAAACGAGGCCAATAAAAATGACGCACATTTCGATCATAGGTTTTACTAACCCCTAAGTGATCAGAAACGTCATGAGATGTTTTCAAAACTAGATCATAAAGCTTAGAAGGAACAGCGATCTGAACAATAGCATCACCCACAACTTTTGCTGTGAGGCGTCCATTTCCTCATCAACAACTGATCTTGAACGTTGTAAACCTGGGCAACACTCCTTACCTCAACCGGAGGTACTTGATCAAATAAACCTTAAGGTAGGATCAGCGGACTGCTCCATCACAAGATCACTAAAGGACATAGGCAAGTCATTTAATGGATTATCTAACTGTTCTGTTATGTGTTGTGTAAATTCCGTTTTGACCGTCCTGTCAGCACGCTCACAGTGCATGCAGAGAATACCTCCAGGAATCTCTGTATGTTTTCATCGATAATCCCTACATAGGATGGGGTATGAGAAACCACCAGAGGAGGTACATCACGCCAGACACGACTACAGGCTAAGTTGTTACCAAAATCACATGAACACCATTAATGGGCAGAAAGGGACACACTCCAAGGGAAACTTCACCTTGCACTAGGTCAGATATAAGTTTGACTTTGTGCAATGGTACAGACAATGTATTCAAACCTATCCCTTGAATCAGAACACTGGTTCCTGTATCTGTCTACAAAGAAAAAGGAAGAACAGACTCCAAAACAAACAATTCAGAGGCACCAGTGTCTCACAGAATCTTTACTGGCACATCACTTCCCAATAGTGAAACAACCTTCTGTGACAAATGGCGAATAATCCGTACTAAAAGGTTTGGATAATTCTTGAGCTTGCGCAACAGGATTAACATGAGGAACAGGCCCAGCTAACACATTTGTGCTGGCCAATCTGCTGACCTTTTTACCAAGATCAGGACATTCATTCTTCTAGTGGCCTAGACCTTGACAATAATTACAGATTTTACTTACATCATTCTGTCCACATGAACCATGTTCGGATCTAGATGGAAATGCGTCATTACCAGAACCAAAGGAATTTGCTGACCGAAATCCACTTGTACTGTTCCTCTGCCCCCAATCTCGCATACGAGATCCTCCAAAACTGCCTTTGTGGGTCAGTACGTACAGTCGGAAGTTTACATTCACTTAGGTTGGAGTCATTGAAACTCGTTTTTCAACCATTCCACAAATGTCTTGTTAGCAAACTATAGATTTGGCTAGTCAATTAGGACATCTACTTTGTGTATGACTCAAGTCATTTTTCCAACAATAGTTTACAGACAGATTATTCCAGTGGATCAGAAGTTTACATACACTACGTTGACCTTTAAACGACTTGGGAAATGATGTCATGACTTTAGAAGCTTCTGATAGGCTAATTGACATAATTTGAGTCAATTGGTGGTGTACCTGTGGATGTATTTCAAGGCCTACCTTCAAACTCAGTGACTCTTTGCTTGACATCATGGGAAAATCAAAAGAAATCAGCCAAGACCTCAGAAAAAAGTTGTAGACCACAAGTCTGGTTCATTCATGGGAGCAATTTCCAAATGCCTGAAGGTACCACGTTCATCTGTATAAACTACATCCCCATCTTCTGACACATCCTCCACTTCCTCTTCAGAATCAGAGTAATCTTGCTGGACATTTGAAAATATCTGTTCTAGAACCTGTTCAGCAGTGAAACGCACAGTCATAGCTTCAGCACCTTCGGCAAGACCACATGTCCGGACATGTTCCCCTGACAATATTAGTATCTGTTGTTTCGTACAGCTTACATGAATAAAGGCAACATTTCACTTTTGGAATATTGGGGTCAGTGTAGGACAAGTCCTCAAATTTCAAGTTGCATAATATCATGGAGGTGATTGTTTTCACTGCTGTAGTGTCGGGTCAAATGACCGAACGACAGCGGGAGGGTTAATCAACACAGTGTCGGGTCAAAATTACCCGAGGACAATACAGTGTCGGGTTGGGTCAAATTGACCCAAGGACAGCGGGAGGGTTAATGAACAACTGTCCACAACCAGGGAATTTAGTCTTGGAGGGGGGGGTTGTCGTTTTAAAATCCATACCCAAAACGCACACAGTCCACAACTCAGGGAATGTGGAGACATTCTGTACAGGATGCAGGGGTCCTTGTCGATAGGGGCCCAAAGCAATATACTAATGACAGTAGCAAAGGCACTCCAAAGCAGAATAGAGTGAATAATGGCTCATGTTACATCAGCGTGTTTCGATACACTCAGGTATTATGATACGAGAAAGGGGAATGACAGTGACGTTGAGTTTGTTAGTGGCAACACATGTAGATTGCTGCAGCTCAACCCTGTTAGAGCTGCAGTTGCGCAGCTTCTGTGCACGAGGCTGAAGGTGCAGTGCAAGCAGTAGTCTGTAATTCTTACAGCTAGTGGTGAGTTAGTGGCTCCTTGTAAGAATGTAAAAATAAAAGGAGATGGACATTTTCTTCAGAGCGGTCAGTGAAGCGGTGTGTGGTACAGATGAGTATCATGGAACAATTATAATGTCGTGGTGAAGCAGCTAGAAAGCAATGATGGTGCATATAGGAGCATTTTGAGAATGGGTTACCGTTCAGTGCCAGAATATATTATCAAATCCAAAATGAGCTCTCTAGGTAGTTGGGTGACCGAAGTGGAGATTCAAGCAGCAGCAGATTGTTTGGGTGTAAGCATATATACACACTACACCGACCATTGGCTTGAATACAGTTGTAACGGCTTACAGGTGTCTAACAAGGGGATTATTTTTGGAGAATCGTGGGAACCATTATGAGACAGTTGTTTGCGTCTAGAGGCCTCAGATTGTCTTGTTACGGTTACTGCAAATTAGATGCAAGTGGGAACAGTGTTACACCACAAACATTCAGGTCTTCAGCCTCCAACTCGCCCGATTCCGAGAGAGCTTGGCGAGCAACAAGGTCCAATGAATACGATGATTGGATGTGTGAGGATGATCCCGTATACTGGCAAGAGGACGATGAGCATGAACACGAAAAGTGGTACCACGATGAGCATGAACACGAAACTCCGGGTGATGACTTGGAGGATACCAGGGACCACGAAGCCGAAACTCGTCACCAATACAATTCCAACAACAACCTTCTGGACGACGACGAGGTTTACGCCGACGAGGTTGTCGAGGTTGACGACGCGGTTCGTGCTGAGGAGGATGTGAGACAAAAACAGCAGATGCAACGCAAGCTTAATTGTTCACTATTGAACAGATCATGGCTTTCATTTTTAGAATGGCTGGGTGAGCGCTGATGGGGCTCGGTCTCTGAAGAGCAGATTAGCTCTTTCATGAAGATTTGCGCTGCAGATATTGTCATCGCAGCACACTTTGGTGACATGCCAGGAGGAGTGTGTTCGGTTACGGTGAAGACCATGACGCAGTCGTGACATTTGCTGTGTTCATCCGTCGAGGCAATTACATATGTAACGACTTGGTACAAGGTGAATTTTCAAATCCTATTGACATAATATATCTCGTTTGTAAACTGGGAGAAGGGCACTTGGTGCCTAGACAGAGGAAAATACCTCATAACCCTGACTACTTTTCTGTGACACATATAGTGGAAGAGATGTGTTACATGATAAAGGTGCTGAAAGGTGCATGGTGGGGAGCTTCATACGGCAGTTCCGAAAGGTCACCCGAGCACCGTGAAGTGATACAGCATCTACGAATGAAGGAAAAACTGTACGCCGACCCGGGTGCAGCAATGCATTATATGGATAATGAGAATTTGGGATACCTGTTCAAGATTGTAACTGCCAAGGGAAAGAGATTCAAGGTGACGTTTGATATGTTGGGGTTTACGCTTGGGACAAGTGCACGCTTCTCCGAGATCACAAGTGTACTGTCCTACATCAACATGGTTGAAAAAGTCACCTTTGCAACTCGACCCTGTTCCGTGATGCAAGCGAACCCGAGCGTTGGGGATGAAGACATGGAAGGTCCACCGCGTGTCACAGAGTCAACAAGAAATCTGTAGATTACTACAGATGGAAGTTGGTAGCATATGTAATATCTGTTCTATCCCTGTTTCACTATGTCATTTCAAAAGTCCTTGTTGTAGTCATCAATGCCCATATCAATATGTGAATAAAGACAAAGTATTTCTTAAACAGAATGATCATTCACGTTTATTGACAGAGTACATTACAAGCATTCACTTTGTCAATAAATCCACACCCAAACCGTCACTGTCCACAACCAGGGAAGCAGGGGCAACATTAATTTCAAAGAACATAAACTTTATTGAGCCCAGAAAGGAATAAAATAGGTTATTCTCCTTAGTCCTCACTCCATTAGAACATCGTCATCCCCCTGTTCTTCCTCATCATCGGCCATGTACTTGAGAGAAAGACAAATAATCACATTACCAAGAGGCCATACACACAAGCAAAGTGTCATCACCTTATACATTTCCAGATCTACCATGCCATCTTCTTTCTGTTCAGCTGGGGAAGAGGAGGCAATGCTGGAAGAGGTTGAGTTTGCGTATGGTTGAGGACCTCCGGGGGCAACAGTGGATGCTCTTGTTATACCACTGGGTTTTCAGGTCCCTCTCCGTCAGAGGATAGTATGTAATCGCTCTCCTGAGATGTGTATTATATGCATGGGATAGAAATATCACATAGACATGGTATAACAGTGCATGAAACGTGATCGAAATAGTCATTCACAATCTATCTGTGTACCTAAAGAACGGCTCAGGGTCATGGTAGATGCCTGTGGAGTGGAGATTAGCGTCAGAACCGTACAAGATAAAAGATTACAATTAGCATGTTGTATAAACAAGGTGTGTGTAACGTAGGATATAATCATGTGTATCCTACCGGGCTGAGCTCGCTGTTGTCAGTTTCTATACCACTCTCCTCTGACACCATTACAAGTGTGAAATGAACAATGAGTTGAGTCAAAGAGATACAGGTCTACATTTGGCTGGTAGAATGTGACACTTTCACTAGGTGTCACGATCAAACTCCTTCCCACGTTTAGTTTGGGTTAGGGTTAGGCACAGGGGGTGCGGGGCGTTTTTAAAATGAATTGTTGTGGATGACGGATCTCACGTTGACACGGTCCGGGTTTTCCTTCTCGTGATCTGTCAGGGTCCTATTCTTCAGGAGGAGGCAGTTGTACCAAGCGCCCATTGTGTTAGTCGATTCGGTGGGATCCTGGGGTAGATGGCGGGTTACTAGGGAGGAGAGGATAGGAGGTCTGCTCAGTTATCCGAGGGACTTGGTGAGAACGGGGAGCGAGTTATTGTCAGAGTGACTCACTGGGCAGTTTGCTGCACCGAGAGAGTTGTTTCCCCAGCTCCACTTTCTTTACTTCTTTTGCCCTGAGTATGACTTCTGGTATTAAACCATGAGATGGTTTGCTGAGGAAGCTGTTAGCAAACACTGGGATGTGACGGGAGAGGAGAGCTCAGTGACACGCTCTCTCGAGCTTAACCTTTATATCGTTCCTCATGTGGTCCCGGTGACCCTCTTATAGACATCTAGATATTGTGGGCTCTAATTGGTGTAGCCTCCTTCCGAACCATTCGGTGTCGGCTGCGACCCGCTTCCAATATGACAAGCCTGACTCCCTTGTTGTTTCCGGTTGTTTTCTTCTTGGTTTTGTTATTTTTCTCATTCACATTCTTCTCAACTCGATCCTCGCTCCGTACCCAGTCACGTCGGTGGTGTCGTGGACGAGTCTGATATAAAGCACCTGAACGGTGATGTGCACTACACTGTGACAGTGCACAAGAGTCAGCTTCATAGGAAGGGTGATTGTAATGGGAAGTTACCGATATAACACTTATCTATCTCTGAAGCACACATTGTCCTCTCACACTCTCACAACCCCTGTTTTGACTGTATGTCTCTTTGATTACATTGTTCATCACAACCATGTTGGATTCAGACTCCGGAAACCATTCATTCTGCTCCTCATATTCCACTGCCAACTCCACTGATAGTCTTGATATGATTATTTTCTCATTTCTGTGGTACCCAGTTGTCATTATGAAAGTAATAACGCGCATCTCTGTCATTCGCTAGATGCCTGGTGGGCTGCTGCATTACCCTTTCTTCAAGAATGAGTATCTGGACACAGTCTACCACTGCCCTATCTACAATGCTTCTCTGGTTGTAATAAAGAAGTGAAGTGTAGCAGCCATATGGACAACTGTACGCTTTCATATGAACCTAAACCTATGAATATTTTCTATGTTCCTATTCATATTATTTTCTGTTGAACGTGTGTCAATAAAGAGAGACCAGACTCCGAGAAATTGGGTCATTTATTCACATAGATACCACAAGTTGATCCACAACACACACATCTATATCGCTGTGACAAGTGAGAAAACACAAAGGGGGATCGCCCAATCACATAGGAGCCTATTCTGCTATTGGATGATTCGATTGCTTTCGCTGCAAAGCATATTTTCAAAATCTGTAAAATGAATAATAAAATAAAGCTCCAAGACCCTGTGATCAAGTTCCGAGGCTCACACGGTGCGCTGTGTGCAAAGTCTACAGCCGACCACCGTTGGTACAAGGTTCAGGGTATCACCAAAAGCCTAGATTCTATCATGTGCTGCCGGAAGCGCTCATCCGGTCACAACATGATAAGCATGGATCTGTTCACGAGGGTTGTCAAGGACCTGACCGCTAACCCGGAGAGCTCGCTCGAGTCGGTCCCTGATTACGTAAGAAACCTGAAAGTGCCCGAGTCCAAGGGCTTGGCGTTCAAGGAAGCGCTGCTGCGACTGTTCAGGTCTACAGCCCTGACTCCAGAAGCCTGCAGACGCCTGTGGGACAGGAGCTGTATGTCCACAGGTATAGGCGTTCGGGTAGACGTGCAAGGACGTGTTCAACTGAAAGAAGACAATGCGTGACGTGGGCCCCGTGCCTCGCCTCATTCTCACGCAGCTCGAGGCTCTGCACCTGACTCCCATTTGCACAGGTCTCAAGGTTGCCGGTGTGTCCATGCCTGATGTTCTCGCTCACGTACGCAAACATGGTAGAGCAGTCCGCCGTGTACCTGGGGATAATCAGGCCAGGGACCAACCAGGTTGCCATACGGAGTTGTTTAAGGCCCACGATTTCTAAGAGTATAATCAACAAGTTCCGGTGGCTGAACTGTTTCTGCCCCCAGGTGCTTAACTGTCTGGCTTCTATGTGTGTCAACATGAGAGTCAAGACACAGCTGGCCTCCTCGGCAAGGAGAACGGCCTCCTGGTTAGACCCTACCAACTTGTTACAGGAACATACTTTTCAACCAGGAGAAAATGAAGAACAGGAAGACTGTAGAGGCGTCAATGACCGGAGATTCGGATGAAGTCTCTCGTGTTGAAATCGACCACGATGACGATGATCGTGACAACAATCACGATGAAGAGGAATAAACATACATGTAGTGTCCCTGTGCCCCATGTGAGAGTTCAGTGGTGAAACATCCAACCAGGGCCCACATCTCCAACCGTAGAGCATTTTGTCCGACCAGGGCTCATTTGTCCAACCAGCTCTCCAACCCTAGAGTATTTGTCCAAAGGTTCTTAAAACATCCAACCAACGGTGACCGGAGGTGATACAGCCCCGGCTAGACTGTCCGTGTACAGACTGTAGACCTACTCCATTTGGCTCTTAGTCGATCAGATAACGCTTTGACCAAAATGGGGTTGAAACACAAGGCTATCCACGCAATGATCGCAAACCCTCCCCTGGCGCCATTTGAATTGATCGACAGACCGTGCCAGCGACAGGATTGGACTCTGATAGACCATCTCATGGTAATCCACAATGTCAAGGACAGTGACTACATCCTGGGTGATTCGCAGGCGTCCATAGTAAGCATGGCAAGAACACTGGCGTGGTTACATCTCGGAAAATGCAGCCAGCTGGTGTGTAGTGCTTGTAAAGAACGGCGCAGGAGCACAGAAGCCGTGATGAACCATGATGAAGCTGTTGGCCAACATGGGTATGAAAAACGAGTTGTTTCTAGTGACCGGCGTGAAGGGAGACTCCTCCGAGGACGAGCTCCTAGAGGGAACCTCAGAAGTACCTGGAGTACCAGAAGTGCCAGGACGAAAGCGTATTCGTGAACACGCTCGAAGATCTGAAACCTCCCGAGCGTGAACTGTCCGACGTAGATCCCAGTTACGCCGACGGCTCGATAGACATGCCTGAGGGACTCGAGGGCGTCTTTGTGGCGACTTTCGCAGACCCCGAGACTATATAATTGTCTACATTGAAGGACGCGTGTCTAGGGTGTACGAGCACAGAGGCCGACACGCTGCTCGTGGAGTTGGCAAACGTTCTGAAAGGTAGTGTGACCGTGTGCACCGGGGACTCAGACCTGGTGGCCGTGCTGACGGCTTGTGGCCGCGAGGGCATTACTATGAGGCTAGACAACGAGCTACCACGAGGATTGAGACATGCACTTGTCGACCTTCGGGGAGCTGCTGTTTGTCATTCCCGACAACCGCCCACCCAAGCTTCAGTTTAGGGAACTGTCTTCAAGTGAGGATAGGTTCTGAGTGCTCTGCGACATCGCCGCTGAGGACGAATACCTGCTGCCGATGACTTGAAAGCAACACGACTCATTTGAGGTCATTCTGGATAAGCACGGTAATGTCAACTTTAAGAAAACAGTAGCTATGTACCTACAGTGGGGAGAACAAGTATTTGATACACTGCCGATTTTGCAGGTTTTCCTACTTACAAAGCATGTAGAGGTCTGTAATTTTTATCATAGGTACACTTCAACTATGAGAGACGGAATCTAATCTAAAACAAAAAATCCAGAAAATCACATTGTATGATTTTTAAGTAATTAATTAGCATTTTATTGCATGACATAAGTATTTGATACATCAGAAAAGCAGAACTTAATATTTGGTACAGAAACCTTTGTTTGCAATTACAGAGATCATACGTTTCCTGTAGTTCTTGACTAGGTTTGCACACACTGCAGCAGGGATTTTGGCCCACTCCTCCCTACAGATCTTCTCCAGATCCTTCAGGTTTCGGGGCTGTCGCTGGGCAATACGGACGTTCAGCTCCCTCCAAAGATTTTCTATTGGGTTCAGGTCTGGAGACTGGCTAGGCCACTCCAGGACCTTGAGATGCTTCTTACGGAGCCACTCCTTAGTTGCCATGGCTGTGTGCTTCGTGTCGTTGTCATGCTGGAAGACCCAGCCACGACCCATCTTCAATGCTCTTACTGAGGGAAGGAGGTTGTTGGCCAAGATCTCGCGATACATGGCCCCATCGATCCTCCCCTCAATACGGTGCAGTCGTCCTGTCCCCTTTGCAGAAAAGCATCCCCAAAGAATGATCTTTCCACCTTCATGCTTCACGGTTGGGATGGTGTTCTTGGGGTTGTACTCATACTTCTTCTTCCTCCAAACACGGTGAGTGGAGTTAGACCAAAAAGCTCTATTTTTGTCTCATCAGACCACATGACCTTCTCCCATTCCTCCTCTGGATCATCCAGATGGTCATTGGCAAACTTCAGACAGGCCTAGACATGCACTGGCTTAAGCAGGGGGACCTTGCGTGCGCTGCAGGATTTTAATCCATGACGGCGTAGTGTGTTACTAATGGTTTTCTTTGAGACTGTGGTCCCAGCTCTCTTCAGGTCATTGACCAGGTCCTGCCGTGTAGTTCTGGGCTGATCCCTCACCTTCCTCATGATCATTGATGCCCCACGAGGTGAAATCTTGCATGGAGCCCCAGACCGAGGGTGATTGACCGTCATCTTGAACTTCTTCCATTTTCTAATAATTGCGCCAACAGTTGTTTCCTTCTCACCAAGCTGCTTGCCTATTGTCCTGTAGCCCATCCCAGCCTTGTGCAGGTCTACACTTTTATCCCTGATGTCCTTACACAGCTCTCTGGTCTTGGCCATTGTGGAGAGGTTGGAATCTGTTTGATTGAGTGTGTGGACAGGTGTCTTTTATACAGGTAACGAGTTCAAACAGGTGCAGTTAATACAGGTAATGAGTGGAGAACAGGAGGGCTTCTTAAAGAAAAACTAACAGGTCTGTGAGAGCCGGAATTCTTACTGGTTGGTAGGTGATCAAATACTTATGTCATGCAATAAAATGCAAATTAATTATTTAAAAATCATACAATGTGATTTTCTGGATTTTTGTTTTAGATTCCGTCTCTCACAGTTTAAGTGTACCTATGATAAAAAATTACAGACCTCTACATGCTTTGTAAGTAGGAAAACCTGCAAAATCGGCAGTGTATCAAATACTTGTTCTCCCCACTGTATACCTAGGCGGGATCAAGGGATCTCTCTACCGCACCTTCCTGTCTAGGTTCTTCGAGTCAAACGCCCAGAACAGATTGGATGGGTTGGGGCTCATTGTAGACAAAGGCTGTGTCAGTACAAAGACGATCTGTTACATCTTCGAAACGCTATGCCCCACATCTGACGAAAGTCCGCTATCGGGCTTTGAATCGGACATCCCCCCCGTCTACCGGTGAGAAGAGGAAGATATTGTGTCTGCAGGGGCATGAGGTCCCCGAGCTCTACCTAAACGACGGCACAGAATATAAGGTGGTCCTGCGCAAAGAACAGAAAAATGTCATGAATGGCCTCGAGCGGTTGAGTAATGCGTACCTGAACGGGATGGTACCGAGGGGCAGTTATGGTCATTTCTTGAGGATGAACCGAGCGGGCCGGCACTTTTTCCTGCACATGAAAAGCAATGTATTCCGAGACGAAGCGAACAGAAAAGCTGTTTTTCATGGCGCTGTGCGGGACTGATTATAACATAGTTCCGATGGGACTGGGAATTAAGAGATTGATAACAGGAGTGGTAACCAACTACAAGTCCTTTTCCTCTTGGTGCCAAGAGCTGAAGAGTCTACTCTGGTGCATTGGTGGCGCTTCTTCTCAGGACTGTGACTATTACAACATGGGTATGAGGCTGGCCGGTTTCACAAAGGTCCCAGCGAAGATCCGGTCTAAGTACTGGACCGAGGTGAATTGCGGATTAATGGCCAAGACCATGAAATACGTCTGCGAACTGTGGAACCTGAAGAGACCGAGACCCGATCCGAGTACGGGTTCTCTGTGCGTGACGGTGTAGTCCACTTTGACTGTGACGACACGCTGTCGACGCCACCTATGAAATGTAATGTGCGGTGACAAATGGGATCTTGATGTCAATGATGTCTATATAGAAGGCAAGGCTACGAATGCACCAGTTCTACGGAGAATGTGATCTGTATACAGTGTGTGTTGTGTACAATAAACTATATCACCTGGACTGTCTCTGAGAGGGTTTTCTGTGCCATAATGTTTCCACAAATTGTTATTTTCAACTTGATGAGTTATAAGATGAGCTATAAGGCTTGTGATTTCATCCCGTCTTGGAACCTCATGAGGGTCCTTGTCCCATATCTTCAGTGCGCAACTAGGGCCCTCGTGAGGACCAGAACAATGTTTATGTATTGAACAAGGTTTTCTGCTTGCAATAACATAACATACTTTCAAAAGTATGTGTGATGCCTTTTGGTATATCCTTCAAGCTCATTGAATCAACTAGACAATAAGACAATAAAACAGAGACATATTTGGAATGTGTAATTTTGTAAACGTCAGGAAAGGGGGTGCCTATCAGGGTGCCTATCATCCAATGGGCCTTTATTGATATACATATAAATAAATGTCGAAGAAAACACCTCCTTACTTTGACATGAACAAGGACTCCCATCCTAATAAAGGAACGATCGAAACAGGTCTTTTCACTTCAATGTGTATATTTCGTTTGTAATACACAGATACACATCATGGTCTGGTACAGGACCCAGGTGTACTACGCAAACACAAAGACATCTTTCATAAACATCATGTTCGGAATGTCAAACACATGCATGTTAAACGAAGACACTACCAAGGAGATGAAATGTCAGGTCGGTTCAGGGATGGTAGTGTCCCTGCACATGTCTTCCAGTTGCATAATCATAGCATTGTCATCATTGTCGTTTACCCGGAACTCTGCATATTCTTCGGGAAGCAGTTGATCATGAACCATCAGTAAGTCTAGCGCGGGCATGATACACGTGATGCTCCGGTTATAAGAGGGAAGCATAGTCATGGACCGTAGATCGCGGACCTTATCACCGAGTGCGGTGCGCACCTCGTCTGTCAATTCCACGGCGGGAGAGTCTTTCCTGACTGAAACAAACACACAAAAGTACTTTAGTTTAAGAGCGAGTGATGATCCATTCCAGGCCTTGATTTCACTATGCATGTGTTTGTACTCACCGAACTTTCCCTGTGGTCCGTGTGTTTTCAGGTCATCATATAAGTAGGGATTTCTGTAATGTAAAACCTTGAGGAATCTCTCCTCCCGTTCCGAAGTCTTGAGGCAGTGTTCGATGACCTTATGTATCATCTTAACCTCTCTTGGGCATGTGAGACGGTAGCGCCCTACCTCTTCAACAACCTAATGAAACTGCTGGGCTCCAAATTCAAATACAAAAATTCAGAAAACAAAACATATTTTACATAGGTTTAAAGATTAACTTCTTGTGAATCCAACCACTGTGTCAAATTTTTTAAATGCTTTACGGCGAACATTAAATAATAATTAAATAACCTTACGATTATTTGAGAACATAGCCCACTAGACAAATCATTACAAACAGTAGCCAGCCAAGTAGAACAGTTACACATGTCAGAAATAGAGATAAAATTAATCCCTTACCTTTGATGATCTTCATATGGTTGCACTCAGCAGACATTAATTTACTCAATAAATGTTCCTTTTGTTCGATAAAGTCTCTTTATGTCCAAAAACCTGCTCAAACGCAGTCAAAACAGGAAGACAAAAAAATCTAAATTGTATCCGTAAAGTTCATAGAAACATGTCAAACGATGTTTATATTCAAACTCAGGTTGTTTTTAGCCTAAATAATGGATAATATTTCAACCGGACAATAACGTCGTCAATTTAAAAGGTAAACAAGAAACGCACTCTCTCGGTTGCGCACATGAAAAAGCTCTGTGACACTTTAGGGTCCACTCATTCAGACTGCTCTTACTTCTTCATTTTTCAGAATACAAGCCTGAAACAATTTCTAAAGACTGTTGACATCTAGTGGAAGGCATGGAAACTGCAATTTGAGTCCTAAGTCAATGGATACTGTAATGGCATTGAATAGAAAACTACAGAACCAAAAGAAAAACTACTTCCTGAATGGATTTTTCTCAGGTTTTCGCCTGCCAAATCAGTTCTGTTATACTCACAGACACTATTTTAACAGTTTTGTTAACTTTAGAGTGTTTTCTATCCAAATCTACCAGTTATATGCATATCATATCTTCTGGGCCCGAGAAGCAGGCAGTTTAATTTGGGCATGCATTTCATCCAAAATTCCGAATGCTACCCCCTACCCTAGTGAAGTTAACCAGATTGATCTTACTGTGATAAGACCTGAGTAGATTCTCACCATCGGGGTCTTTTGTCAGGACCTCACCCGCGAAACTTCTGAAGCACCCATGCCTCTCGGCTATGTCGTGCTTGTAACTCTTCAATAACTGGGAATTCATTATACAGATTGAGGTTGTGAATAGTGGAACTGTGTCGCTGTGCATTTATATATGGTAAAGTTTGAACCTGTTTGGACACATGACCCATGGTTGGATGAATGTTCTCCCATAGATGTACCGTTGGTTGGATAAATGGTCCTCGGTTGGATAAATGGTCCTCGGCTGGATAAATGGTCCTCGGTTGGATAAATGAGCCTCGGTTGGATGAATGGTCCTCGGGTTGGATGAATGTGCCCTGCTTGGATAAATGAGCCCTGGTTGGATAAATGAGCCCTGGTTGGATGAATGGTCCTCGGTTGGATAACTGAATCCTGGTTGGATGAATGGTCCTCGGTTGGATAAATGAGCCCTGGGTGGATAAATGAGCCGTGGTTGGATAAATGGTCCTTGGTTGGATGAATGGTCCTCGGTTGAATAACTGAGTCTTGGTTGGATGAATGGTCCTCAGTTGGATAAATGGTCCTCGGTTGGATGAATGGTCCTCGGTTGGATAAATGAGCCCTGGTTGGATAAAAGAGCCGTGGTTGGATAAATGGTCCTCGGTGGGATGAATGGTCCTTGGTTGGATGAATGTTCCTCGGTTGGATGAATGAGCCCTGTTTGGATAAATGAGCCCCGGTTGGATGAATGGTCCTCAGTTGGATGAATGGTCCTCGGTTGGAAAAATGAGCCCCGGTTGGATAAATGAGCCCCGGTTGGACAAATGGTCCTCGGTTGGATGAATGGTTCTCGGTTGGATGAATGTTCCTCGGTTGGATAAATGAGCCCTGGTTAGATGGATTGTCCTCGGTTGGATGAATGAGCCCTGGTTGGATGAATGTGCCCTGCTTGCCTACATCAACAGCAACCTGCTCATTCAGGCACAAATGCGGATGTCAATGAGGGTAAAGTGTCCGTGACCACATCGCACTATTTGGTGCTCTTGCTGTCAGTGCTGATTGTGTTAACATTCTGGGGGTGTTCATGTATAAACATAATGCTACAGCATACAACCCTGTTGCTCTTGATACAGTGGTGTATAAGGCGTAAGCTATGTCATGTGTCACATGTATGTAAGGTATCCGATGTTTGCTATATGGAGGCAATGTCATGTTATGTGTCATTACTATCCTGTTGTGTTTGTATATGTAACGAGCATAATGTTGGATTTGTAATAAAAAGGTTTCAATGAAACTCATCTCATTCTCTCTGTCTATATTCATTGAGAGGATATCTAATAAAGGCTCATGTATCCGACTACGGACCATTTGTCCAACCGCTGTTAAGTGAATAGGTGAAATGTCCAAGAGGGGTTGTGAATATTCAACTAATATTGATCTTGGGAATTGTCTGTCTAGGGTGAGTAAATTGTTTACTCGGATAAAAACCTTGAGGTCTAACTTAATAAATAGGATCTCCCAGTGTCCGACGTGGGACTGTGAATAGTTGCCACTTGTCACGGCTCGTACTTGGGCTGCTCGCACTTAGGAGGCTCGTAATTAGGAGCAGTTCTAAGACTTGTCTTCTCAACCGGTTTCTTGATGTGTTATTCGATGCAATATTTGTTGATTGCAACCCCCGGTCGGATTTGCGATACCACAGACGCACAGAGTTGGTTTTAAGTAGAAACTTGGGTTTCCCTGAACCGTGCACCTTGGTCCAGTTTACCACCAGTACCATCGGCGTCACGACATTCACAGTGATACACAACAGGTTTATGAAAAGACAAAAACAAACATGTCTTCTGAACCGGTTTTCTTGATGTGTAATTGTCAGGTTTTGGCCAGGACTGTTCTGGTTTTTGTCACTAGATGTCCCCATTGCACCTTTTTTGTACCTTTTGTTTTTCCCTTGCTCTATTATTGTTTGCACCTGTATGTCGTTCCCTTGTTAGTATTTAATCCCTGTGTGTTCCTTAGTTCCTGGCTCAGTGTTTGTATGTTAGCACCCAGCCCCAGCCCAAGCCTTGTTGTGAACATATATTTTTCTCTTGTTGGATTTTCCAGAGGTTCTCTGGTTTTGTTCTTTTGTATTTTGGATTAGTCTTTTAGGTTTGTTTTTTCCCTTGCTGTTTTTACCACTTTGTGGATTTTCTTTGTATTTTTGGAAGTTATCTATTTTTTATTAAACCACCATCTCTAGTACTGCTGTGTCTGCCTCATCTTCTGGGTTCTGCCGATTTAGTGACTGTTTCTCGCACCGGGTCCTGACAGTAATTCTATGAAATGTTTGTTGATTTCAACCCCCCGGTCGCATTTGTGATCCCACAGACGCACAGAGTTGGTTTTAAGTAGAAACTTGGTTTTCCCCGAACTGTGCACCTTGGTCCAGTTTACCACCAGCTCCATCTGCGTCGAGACCTCCAAAGGTACGCCCGCGACATCGTCGGTGAGCTCAATGATGCTGGATGCAGACTTGGTTGTCGTCTGTCCGATGATGAGCCGCAAACACGGCGAGCCTCCCGGTTCGAATTGTGAGGAATAGTGAGCCGAGAGGTACAACCCCAATGTCAGTGAATAGTGACCCGTGTAATAGACTGCTTGTATCTGCCTTCATTGGTAGATGTGGAAAGACTGGGGTGTTGTTAGTGTAAGAAAGTTATAGGGAGTCTATCTGACTGACGTCCATTCCATATGACAGACTACCCTTCCTTGCTAATGGAAAAGGTAACTCAAGGAATGTCCATTGGCTCAGCAGGGTCATAGTTGCATGCCCTCACTGCTCTTTTTGGACTTTCTGCATGGTATCGATAAATCAACATCATCATGTCGCAGGTCAACTGTTGCAATGCAAAACGTAGGTTGTGCTATAGACCTAGTTTTATTCCGTGATCGGACGAATGAGTCGTGGTCGGATGAATGAATGGTCCTTGCAAATAGGCCCTGGTTGGATAATAAACACTCTGAGGTGTTAAGGACGAGATATGGAATCTTGTTGGGGTGAAACACAAATGGTCACAAATGCAAATAAAAGGTCAGAGTCTGGAGTCTGTACATGCATATTTAATATTGGAGAAACTTATAGCATTTCCACACCAATTGAAACACACATAACATAGAGAGATTGTCAACTTGCAATATTCAAGGTCCATATCATTTATTACATAATAGAAATAGAAATGACACAAGCGTGTTAGAAAGATATACATTTAAAACAGCTGTGTTAGTTTCCAGCTTTGCAGGTGGTTGATACACAGTCTCTTTCTTATTGCATTTCCGTCTCATACAACAGAGACAACAACATATCACACAAGACGTTGAACTGACAACCAACACGGCTGCAACACCAATAATTACGTGCAACCCATATTTGTCCAAAAAGATGACACTCTTTTCCGGGTCGTCGTGGTGTAGATCTTGGCCTCTCACAATGGCCTCTTTTTCGCACTCAAGGTAAGTGAATAGATTGGTGCAGTTGATCTCACCGCCCTCCAAATCTTTCTCGATCTCCTGTTCCTCTTCTTCGCTCAGTGGTCGACCAGTTAATTCGACCAATGCCTTTAGGCCCCCATCAAAATCTCTGGTGTAAAAGGAGTTACCCAGTTGAATGATTGGATCCATGTTCTTCATGGAATCTTCAGGAACTCCGATAACCTTGGCTAGTTTGAGGATCTTCTCTTTGTTGTTGATGACTGTAGCTCCGATCGCCGATGCGACCTCTTTGGCAGAGGTGGCACATTTCTTGATTTTCTCCAGGGACTGTTTACATTTTTCAGTTATTTAAGTCTTTGTATCAACTTGATAGGTGCCTCTAGATGTAGCCACTCTACCAGAACTAACCTTTTTTGGTTCCAGCGTAGACTTCACAGTTTTTTGAGTTCTTGATTTGATCACATTGAGCGGTCAAGCATTGTTTCATGGTAAAACTTGTGTAACAGAGTATTCAAATTCAAATTTATGTATATAACCCTTCTTACATCAGCTGATATCTCAAAGTGCTGTACAGACACCCAGCCTAAAACCCCAAACAGCAAGCAATGCAGGTGTAGAAGCACGGTGGCTAGGAAAAACTCCCTAGAAAGGCCAAAACCTAGGAAGAAACCTAGAGAGGAAACAGGATATGAGGGGTGGCCAGTCCTCTTCTGGCTGTGCCGGGTGGAGATTATAACAGAACATGGCCAAGATGTTCAAATGTTCATAAATGACCAGCATGGTCAAATAATAATAATCACAGTAGTTGTCGAGGGTGCAACAAGTCAGCACCTCAGGAGTAAATGTCATTTGGCTTTTCATAGCCGATCATTAAGAGTATCTCTACCGCTCCTGCTGTCTCTAGAGAGTTGAAAACAGCAGGTCTGGGACAGGTAGCACGTACGGTTCCATAGCCGCAGGCAGAACAGTTGAAACTGGAGCAGCAGGACGGCCAGGTGGACTGGGGACAGCAAGGAGTCATCATGCCAGGTAGTCCTGAGGCATGGTCCTAGGGCTCAGGTCCTCCGAGAGAGAGAAAGAAAGAGAGAAGGAGAGAATTAAAGTGAGCATACTTAAATTCACACAGGACACCGGATAAGACAGGAGAAGTACTCCAGATATAACAGACTGACCCTAGCCCACCGACACAAACTACTGCAGCATAAATACTGGAGGCTGAGACAGGAGGGGTCAGGAGACAATGTGGCCCCATCCGATGATACCCCCGGACAGTGCCAAACAGGCAGGATATAACCCCACCCACTTTGCCAAAGCACAGCCCCCACACCACTAGAGGGATAACTTCAACCACCAACTTACCATCCTGAGACAAGGCCGAGTATAGCCCACAAAGATCTCCGCCACGGCACAACCCAAGGGGGGGCGCCAACCCAGACAGGAAGATCATGTCAGTGACTCAACCCACTCAAGTGACGCACCCCTCCTAGGTACGGCATTGAAGAGCACCAGTAAGCCAGTGACTCAGCCCCTGTAATAGGGTTAGAGGCAGAGAATCCCAGTGGAGAGAGGGGAACCGGCCAGGCAGAGACAGCAAGGGCGGTTCGTTGCTCCAGAGCCTTTCCGTTCAACTTCACACTCCTGGGCCAGACTACAATCAATCATATGACCTACTGAAGAGATGAGTCTTCAGTAAAGACTTAAAGGTTGAGACCGAGTCTGCGTCTCTCACATGGGTAGGCAGACCATTCCATAAAAATGGAGCTCTATAGGAGAAAGCCCTGCCTCCAGCTGTTTGCTTAGAAATTCTAGGGACAATTAGGAGGCCTGCGTTTTGTGACCGTAGCGTACGTGTAGGTATGTACGGCAGGACCAAATCGGAAAGATGGGTAGGAGCAAGCCCATGTAATGCTTTGTAGGTTAGCAGTAAAACCTTGAAATCAGCCCTTGCATTAACAGGAAGCCAGTGTAGGGGGGCTAGAACTGGAGTAATATGATCAAATTTTTTGGTACTAGTCAGGATTCTAGCAGCCGTATTTAGCACCAGCTGAAGTTTATTTAGTGCATTATCCGGGTAGCCGGAAAGTAGAGCATTGCAGTAGTCTAACCTAGAAGTAACAAAAGCATGGATACATTTTTCTGCATCATTTTTGGACAGAAAGTTTCAGATTTTTGCAATGTTACGTAGATGGAAAAAAGCTGTCCTTGAAACAGTCTTGTTATGTTCGTCAAAAGAGAGATCAGGGTCCAGAGTAACGCCGAGGTCCTTCACAGTTTTATTTGAGATGACTGTACAACCATTAAGATTAATTGTCAGATTCAACAGAAGATCTCTTTGTTTCTTGGGACATAGAACAAGCATCTCTGTTTTGTCCGAGTTTAAAAGTAGAAAGTTTGCAGCCATCCACTTCCTTATGTCTGAAACACAGGCTTTTAGCGAGGGCAATTTTGTGGCTTCGCCATGTTTCATTGAAATGTACAGCTGTGTGTCATCCGCATAGCAGTGAAAGTTAAATTTATGTTTTCGAATGACATCCCCAAGAGGTAAAATATATAGTGAAAACAATAGTAGTCCTAAAACGGAACATTGAGGAACACCGAAATTTACAGTTGATTTGTCAGAGGACAAACCATTCACAGAGACAAACTGATATCTTTCCGACAGATAAGATCTAAACCAGGCCAGAACTTATCCGTGTAGACCAATTTGGGTTTCCAATCTCTCCAGAAGAATGTGGTGATCGATGGTATCAAAAGCAGCACCTTCTGGACATCTCCTCCAGGACATTTGTGGGACACTTCCATTTCATCTGACCCGTAGTTCTTCAGACTTAGTCCATCCAAATTACTGGTACTCATGATTCTGTCACCATCATTTTTCTTCATGCAGTCTACTTTCTTTACAGTTAGTCACGCCACAGGCAACACAGACTACTTCCTTATAGTCTTTAAATTTGGAAAGTCTGCCTATGTCAGGAGCCTCGACCATTAAGGTTGAACCGCTAGGACAATGGACATTGTAGTTCTTGGTCACAGCTAAGACCTTGTATGTAGCAACAAGAACTAGTATTAAGATTATTTTCATGGTTGTCCCCATGTTCTCTTTTTATAATTAGTCAGAACTCTGTCAAGGTTAATGTTGAGGGAGTTGTTACAGCTCATATACAGTGGGGAGAACAAGTATTTGATACACTGCCGATTTTGCAGGTTTTCCTACTTACAAAGCATGTAGAGGTCTGTAATTTTTATCATAGGTACACTTCAACTGTGAGAGACGGAATCTAAAACAAAAATCCAGAAAATCACATTGTATGATTTTTAAGTAATTAATTAGCATTTTATTGCATGACATAAGTATTTGATACATCAGAAAAGAAGAACTTAATATTTGGTACAGAAACCTTTGTTTGCAATTACAGAGATCATACGTTTCCTGTAGTTCTTGACCAGGTTTGTACACACTGCAGCAGGGATTTTGGCCCACTCCTCCATACAGACCTTCTCCAGATCCTTCAGGTTTCGGGGCTGTCGCTGGGCAATACGGAATTTCAGCTCCCTCCAAAGATTTTCTATTGGATTCAGGTCTGGAGACTGGCTAGACCACTCCAGGACCTTGAGATGCTTCTTACGGAGCCACTCCTTAGTTGCCCTGGCTGTGTGTTTCGGGTCGTTGTCATGCTGGAAGACCCAGCCACGACCCATCTTCAATGCTCTTACTGAGGGAAGGAGGTTGTTGGCCAAGATCTCGCGATACATGGCCCCATCCATCCTCCCCTCAATACGGTGCAGTCGTCCTGTCCCCTTTGCAGAAAAGCAGCCCCAAAGAATGATGTTTCCACCTCCATGCTTCACGTTTGGGATGGGTTCTTGGGGTTGTACTCATCCTTCTTCTTCCTCCAAACACAGCGAGTGGAGTTTAGACCAAAAAGTTATATTTTTGTCTCATCAGACCACATGACCTTCTCCCATTCCTCCTCTGGATCATCCAGATGGTCATTGGCAAACTTCAGACGGGCCTGGACATGCGCTGGCTTGAGCAGGGGGACCTTGCGTGCGCTGCAGGATTTTAATCCATGACGGCGTAGTGTGTTACTAATGGTTTTCTTTGAGACTGTGGTCCCAGCTCTCTTCAGGTCATTGACCAGGTCCTGCCGTGTAGTTCTGGGCTGATCCCTCACCTTCCTCATGATCATTGATGCCCCACGAGGTGATATCTTGCATGGAGCCCCAGACCGAGGGTGATTGACCGTCATCTTGAACTTCTTCCATTTTCTAATAATTGCGCCAACAGTTGTTGCCTTCTCACCAAGCTGCTTGCCTATTGTCCTGTAGCCCATCCCAGCCTTGTGCAGGTCTACAATTTTATCCCTGATGTCCTTACACAGCTCTCTGGTCTTGGCCATTGTGGAGAGGTTGGAGTCTGTTTGATTGAGCGTGTGGACAGGTGTCTTTTATACAGGTAACGAGTTCAAACAGGTGCAGTTAATACAGGTAATGAGTGGAGAACAGGAGGGCTTCTTAAAGAAAAACTAACAGGTCTGTGAGAGCCGGAATTCTTACTGGTTGGTAGGTGATCAAATACTTATGTCATGCAATAAAATGCAAATGAATTACTTAAAAATCATACAATGTGATTTTCTGGATTTTTGTTTTAGATTCCGTCTCTCACAGTTGAAGTGTACCTATGATAAAAATTACAGACCTCTACATGCTTTGTAAGTAGGAAAACCTGCAAAATCGGCAGTGTATCAAATACTTGTTCTCCCCACTGTATACCCTGTTTGTGGAAATCTCCTAAGTATGTCTAACAACTTTCCTGAGACTTGGTTGGATGTTTCTGCTTAGATATGTTTAACATTGTTTGGACGTTTCTGTCAATATGTTTAACAGTGGTTGGACGATCCCTGCCTTGTTTCTGCTTACATATGTTTAATATTGGTTGGATGGTTCCTCCATGGCTGGACCATTGTGAAACATTTCACAAGGATTTAAGAGAGCGGTCTCTTCTTCAACCCATGTCACAGCCATGTTGCTATTACTGGTGATGGTGTATCTTGTTACCCTGAGTGAAGGCTGCGGATGGCATAACAATTGTTTCAAGTGTCCGCCCGGGACCAGGTTGGGTGACGGAGGAGCTTGTGAAGATCCGCAGTGTATACCTTGTAAGAGTGACGAATATATGACATCGTACAACCGGGAAAAAATATGTAATCTACAACCTTACTGTGATAGCAACCGAAACTTTGAGAAACGAGAGGATTACGATCTGACTAAAAGACAAACCTGTAGGTGTAAAGAAGGATTTCATTTTTCAAATTACGATTTTTGTATCGTATGTATTCTTCATTCCACATGCGAAGAACGTTTTGTCCCTATTTTCCTTGGTAACCACACTCACGATGTTGTGTGTGACCCTATACCGGATCGACCAACTATTTTTAACCCGGTTTTATTACTTTGCGTGATTCCTGTATTGGCTGTGGTAGTGGGCATAATTGTGATCTGCAAAAAGAAAGTTTGGATTCAATGTCCAGATGTAGTTAATATGTTCAGGGGTCTTTATGATTTCCTTATGGTCCGGAACGAACAACCAGTCGCTGCTGTTGATGAAAAACAAGGATCTCAGACAGAACGGGCTACACAAAACCTGTCCTATATCAGAGATGGTGAACAACAAGGACCTCGTGTAATTCAGTGTATTTGTAATATACCAAAGAAAGCATGCTTGATCACAGTAGCGGTCATAACCTTGGCTTTGGGACTGAGCTTTGGACTGGTTACCGTGGTGGACTGGGGCCTGGCAGCTTACTGTGACGCTTTGGTTTCCGTCTACACTTTCCCCTTAGGTCATTCCATAACCTCCCATGGCCTTGGACAGATGGAGGTGATACCCCTGTCTAGTTTTTTGAACAGATGCAAACAGCAAAATTAGTTCACTGTACCCGAAACCGTGAGGTTCCACAAGGCTATCAAGTGCGTAAGGACAACCAAGTACCATAAAAAGGGCAATTCTGGGACGTACTCACGAACAGACAGCAATGGTTCAAGGGATTCCACTTCGGGACACCTGGGAGCGTCTGGATCTTTTGTAGGAATAACTGCTTCGGCAGAAGCGTCTTTCAGCAAAAATGAAGCAGTGGAGAACACGGTAGAGAAAAGTGTCTCGACCAGCAACAATGTAGCCATATCTCTTACCTCTTACAAATCAAATCAAAGTTTATTTGTCACGTGCGCCGAATACAACAGGTCTACACCTTACAGTGAAATGCTTACTTACCAATAGTGCGAGACATAAAATGGTGTGTGTGTGTGTGTAGGTAAGTAAAGAAATAAAACAACAGTAAAAAGACATTTGAAAATAACAGTAGCAAGGCGATATACAGACACCGGTTAGTCAGGCTTATTGAGGTAGTATGTAGATGTAGGTATGGTTAAAGTGACTATGCATATATGATGAACAGAGAGTAGCAGTAGTATAAAAAGAGGGGTTGTCGGGTGGTGGGACACAATGCAGATAGCCCGGTTAGCCAATGTGCGGGAGCACTGGTTGGTAACCACAAATCATGGATTCTCCGAAGACGCTGTAACCCTGATAAAGCGCCGAGTTGAAAATGTTCAGTTATCTGTGGCGTCCTTGATGGAGAAGGTGCCTGATATGACCAGACATTGTTAACAATGTATATCTAACCAATACAGATATGAATGATTTGGGCAGTGAGGAAACAACTTCCTTTCTCATAGTAATATGTTATATGAAATGTATCCATTGATTGTAGAGTATGTAATGTAAAAAGTGATGTATACCTCATAGCTAAGTGAATGTAAATAAAGATTTTATAATGATGTAGCAAGACACACATTCATGAACATGTGGAGATTAATTTATCTACGAAGCATCTAGGACAAAGACAACTCACACTGTGAACAAGGAGTACCACATGGCGTGTCAAAGGGTGTACTAGACAAAAAGGCGTCTTCATCATTGTCAGAGAACTTATTTTACAATAACAAAAAAGAAACGGCTATGGGCCCTTGATACTCCCAACCATTCCCGATCAACTGGGAGGACAGGGGATGAATAAGTGGGTGTACGAACTGACTGGGGTGGTGTCATCATATGTTTCTTGCTTCATGATGGATGTCTTTGTTGAACTGAATATAGTGTGATGTTTATGAAACACAATAAAACGGTTCCCTCTGTGTGAGTGGAGTGTTTCCTTTTATTTATCGCTATATATGTCTCGGCTTACTTGTTGCCACGTGTAAGCGGAATCAGGCCTGCAGCAGTTCATTTCTGTGTATATGCATATAATAAAAGTTGTATATTTTATCCTGGGTTGGATAAAGGAGCCCCGGTCGGCTATATGACCTATGGTCGGATGAAAGTTCTCCCTTAGACTCAACAGTGGGTGGACAAATGAGCTATAGTTGGATAATAGTATGATAAATCACCAGTTGATAAATGCGCTAGGGTTGGACAACTGAATGTTGTAGGCGGTTTGCGGTCAAAGTAGAATTGTGGAAGGAATAAATGCTGTATAAAATAAATGTCCTTTGCGCTCTTGTAGTCTCGCTGAAGTTGTAGTCATGTCTCTCTCTTCCAAAAAACACACCGGTCTTCTCTCAAACTCAGGATCGTCGACAGAATCACATTCGATGCGAAACGTCTTTGGGTACCAAGTAAAAGATAAACGGTACATGGTACAGTGTAACTGCAAGGACCTGGGCATTATCAAGAACGCCCTGGACAACTGTCCATTTTTTGGTATGTTGGATAAGAGGGATGTGGGTAACATTCGGATTCTGAGACGCCCCCCGACCTTTCGTGGCTGCCTCACAACTTTCCCTGTAATCTTATGTCTGATATGAAGGTAGACAATGAACTTTGCCTCATTGTGGAACCTACGTCTACTCCCCAACCAAACTATCCAGCGAGAAGCATAAAGCCTTGAAATGAAATATTTGCTATACGGCTAGATTTAAGGTACAGCTCTGCAGGGGTTTGTCTACTCAATGTTCGAAGGACGGGTTTAACACCTACAATATTGTTGGTGGTGGTGGACCCCACGAAGACCAGAAGGGAATCTTTAAAATATGACGGCCGGTTCAGCTCAGAAGTACTCGAGGGTAGCTATACTCACCTCAAATTTGAATCCGGGTTGGTCCCCGCGGATATACCCGGTGAGGTTCTGGAATGTAATGCCGAGTATACTATATATACCAAAGCACCTAAATGTCTACGGATTGGTCTTCGGCGTCGTAACTCACCAGAAATGTAACGGTCCCTTGACGATGTTCTCAGACATTACCAACTAACCGGGAGAACAGCGGACGAATGAGGGAGTGTACAAACTGACTGGAGGTGTGTCCTCATAGACAATGATACTTTTTTTCTGGCCAAACATATCCCCGAACTGGCTGTGTTTCATGATAGATGTCTTTGTTAAAAATAAAAATGCTGTGATGTTTATGAAACACAAAGTGTTCCCCATGTATTGCATTATAAAGTGCAGTGTGTATTTTATGTTAATCGTATATCGGAGTAACCTAATAGGAGTTGTTGTTATTGTTATCTTAAGACGTGGGTAAGGGTTTGTGGAATCATGCCTTCCACACGCAATAGTTCATCTCTGTGCAGAAAGTGGACCCGAGAAGAGTCATCCGGTCAGTGTGATGACTGTTCCCAAATAAAGATGATAGCAAACTTGAAACGTGAAATCCTGGAACTCAAGAAGTCACTGGAGGCCTCCCGGGTGGCGCAGTGGTCTAGGGCACTGCATCGCAGTGCTAGCTGCGCCACCAGAGTCTCTGGGTTCGCGCCTAGGCTCTGTCGCAGCCGGCCGCGACCGGGAGGTCCGTGGGGCGACGCACAATTGGCATAGCGTCGTCCAGGTTAGGGAGGGTTTGGCCGGTAGGGATATCCTTGTCTCATCGCGCTCCAGCGACTCCTGTGGCGGGCCGGGCGCAGTGCGCGCTAACCAAGGGGGCCAGGTACACGGTGTTTCCTCCGACACATTGGTGCGGCTGGCTTCCGGATTGGAGGCGCGCTGTGTTAAGAAGCAGTGCGGCTTGGTTGGGTTGTGCTTCGGAGGACGCATGGCTTTCGACCTTCGTCTCTCCCGAGCCCGTACGGGAGTTGTAGCGATGAGACAAGATAGTAATTACTAGCGATTGGATACCACGAAAATTGGGGAGAAAATGGGATAAATTAAAAATAATAATAATAATAATAAAATAAAAAAAAAAGAAGTCACTGGATGTGGAGCGTGAACAGAGGATCAAGGCTCTCCATGAAAGAACGGCATTGAGCGTGGGACGTGTGAAATGGGAAGGAGAACACGCAGCAGCAGGAGGAGGAGATGTGGCTATAGTAGACAATACAGCGACCAAAGCTGCCATCAACACCTTGAGCGATACCCACAGGCACACGCTATATGAACTCGAGTTGTGTAAAAAGAGTTGTGTAAAAAGGAGCTGGAGGATACGAGAGAGGCTTTCCAGGAAGCCTGCGAAGAGCGAGAAGCCTTGAGAATCAAGCTGTCAGAGAACCAGACTACCAAGGTTGCCGAGCCCATGGAAGTGGCCGGTGGAACGCACAAGACTGAAGACTCACACCCTCACTTAGACTTGGTAGGGAGACATTACCTTGCGGTGTCGCTCCGGAGGATCGCATGTTCAAACCCGGTCAGTCTGTCACTCCGGTCGGGGTGTTACAGAAGCTGTTTGAGATGAGGGTAGGCGATAAACTGGCAACAGGGTTCTGTGTGCTGTTAGAGAATATAAACATCATGCTATCTCAACTGGAGCCCGAGTGGTATGCCAAACCCTTTGGTTTCTGTAGAGCCTATGTGCATGGCAACAAATACAAATCTACGGACAGGGTGGACACCGAGGACTTTGCGTGTCTGTTGTTCGAGTACGGGGCGCACGCTCCGTTGATCGAAGTGCTAGCGGGGCTGCAGAATGTTCTAAACAGCACGGGGAAGGGAGGAGTGGCGACCGCAGCTCTGTACATGAGCAAGAACATATACAGCTCATATGTGACACTGTTCAGAGACACGGTGTCAAGGGCCTATGAGGGATTCATACACATACGCGAGAGAGCTCAGAGGGTGCGAGAGAGGTGCGCAAGACACAAGGTGTCGTGCACGTGCCTCTCACGGTAGGCTTTGGTGTGGATCAGAGTGAATCTCAAGGAGGTTCCCAATCTGTCAGGAACAGAGTCTTGCGCTCTGTACTGGAAGGGACCGAAGCTCCCCCTCACATCAGCAGCGCGTCGGCAAGCACTGAGGTAGACAGATTCTCCCGTGAAGACCCCCTTCGGTTGGAGCAGTCCCCCTCTGCGTTCATGAAACCTAGAGGTCTGGAGGGTCAGGGTAAAGAGGGGAGGTCCTCTGTTCATCGGAGTAACCAGGAACACGTCCCCTTTAAGGCGACGACGGCAAGTGTCGTACCAGGGCCTCTTGAAAAGCGGGTGCTGTTCGATTCACCTTGGTCAAATGATCTACCTGCTCTGTAGCTCTGTACAAGGAGGAGAGTAGTAGGGAGATATAGTTAGAGAGATATAAAGTCAACTATACGGACATGAGCTACTGGTAGGGGAGTCTGAGAGCAAGAGACGGTGTCTCGAAGAGGAGGACCTGAGAACAAAAGCAATGTTGGCAATGTCTAGATACTGTCAGGAACAATGGGTGAGGAAAATGGTAAAGCTGCACATGTCCCAAGGCAAACGTTTGAAAGTGGTTCTGCTGAGCGGAGACGCTGGCTGTGGCAAATCTTACGCTATATCACTGCTGGAGAAGACGCTAAGGAGCATGAACATCAGTGTGGTTGTGAGCACCATGACCAACAAGGCAGCAGGCACTCTGATGGAATCGTGCTCGCTGGACCGCGTCTACACACTCCACAAGATGATGGGGTTCAAAATGGAATTGCTGGATGACAAGCTTTCGCTTGAAGACCTCACGCGGCAGTACTGCAAAGTATACTGGAACGTGATTTCACGTTTCAATACACTGAACCAGTCCGAATTGCCCCTTGGGCGGAACGAGATGATCAGACGTCACTCGTGTAGGCAACTGAGGCCCGAGTCGTGTACGGTGTGCAATAAAATGTTCGAGCAGCTGAGGGTGTCTAAGAACACAGCGGAACTGTCCCCCATGGAGGACGCCCCTCTGTTCCTGGGGGTGAACGTGCTGATTGTAGACGAGTACGGTCTGATGAACGTGGAGCTGCTGGAGAGGATGGTGTGCTACCTTGCTCTCTTCCACGGACCCGGCAAGGGTCCTCTGATAGTCTTCTCGGGCAGCGTCTCGCAATTGCAGCCCGTGGGATCTAATCTGCGCATTTGGGAAACAGAGCGCTTCGAAGGGCTCCTCTCTTCTTCGACTCCGCTCTTTGTTAACTTTAACAGGCGGCAGTTCAAGGACCAGGGTTACGCGGAGGCCTTGACGTACCTTTAGTTCAACACTGTCACGGAAGAGTCCCGGTGCATTTTCAGGAGCCAGGTGTCTGTCCGAGAGATAGACGTTATGGACCCCGACTACGAAGCTGTGGATCTTCCACCAGGACGAACAGCAGATTACATACACTGCAGCGTACATGAACAAGGCGAGAAAAAATGGCAGTGTTGGGGGAAAGTTTCTCAGCGTCGCTCGGAAACGGGCGTCCTACAAAGGACCGAACGCTTGGCACGAAGTGCTGAAGCAGGCTGGTCAGACGCTGCCAAAGCTCTTTTCGGTACCCAAATACCGTCAAGGGATCCGCACCACGGAAAGGGATTATCTTAAGGTGGACAAGCTCTGGGTAGGTTGCAAGGTGCGAATGATCTGGCACATGGACTTCAACGGTATACAGGTTGCGAACAAAAATAAATCGCCGTCCTCATGTGCCTTGCTGGGCATGCAAAGGGGGATACAGCAGCAACTCCCTTCCATGGCAGACATGAAAGGTGTAGTCCAAGGTATTTGTTTCAAGTGAGAGAGCAAGTTCAACGAGTTCTACGTGAAGGAGGGTCAGACGGGAACCATGTACAAGGTCGCTCCTTCCAAGTGGAACTACATGAACTGGACAGTGACCAGGCACCCGCTGGCCTGTTGGCGATGAACACGCACGACTGTCAAGGCTGCACCATGCACAGGCAAGTGCTCTACCACCCGCCCAGACATTTCTCCATGTCACCGATAAAGCCCTTGGTGTACGTTGTGCTCACTAGGGTGGTGAAAAGAGAGAATCTACAAATGACAAACTGCAACTTCGCCGAGAAGATCGGCGCTGTCGACTTTTACAATGAGAGACTGGTGGCTTTTCGCAAGAGGGTGGAGATGAACTATTCATCTTGACACACCTATACATTACGCACCTCCATACACAAACACCCTTGAGTCAGCAGGCCTCATTTGATCTGTCACCGTCGACACTAGAACCACACACGGTAAAGGCAAGGAGATGAGCTGGGGTGCTACGTGGCACAAGTACAAGTACAGAGCGAGCACCTCGCCTTTGCTGGTGGTCGATAGGGCCGAGCACTTCAGCTGCCTGGTCCTCTCGAGTAGGGTGTTCAGTTCCAGGCATACGTACGATGTGACGGATTTGACAGCCGCAACCAAGAAGATCACCTTGTACCCGGCGAGCCAGAAGGAGTTCCTTTGCGTCAGATCCCCCCGTGCCAGGTCGTACGACAGGTAGAAAAGAACAGAAAGTATAACCGAGTCCCTTGGTAAGATGACATGAGTTCAATTGGATCAAACTAGTCTGACGAAGCCGATCGTGTTAATCCAGACAAACACGAACGCCGTCCATTTTAGAAATGGGAAAAGAGAGGGACCTCGTCTGCCCGAGCATTCGATCCACGAGACGACGACCTCCATGCCGCCGCAAAATTCGTAGTATAACCAGGTGTAAATGTAGGTGGCTAAGAAGAAGATGAACATGACGGATACACATTGGGTCAACGATCACGCTGGTGTCACTGCGACTGGTTCGTCTCTCCGAGCTCAGGATGGTAAGAATGGAACCTTCAATCAAGGTGATGCAGACCATCAGAGACCACAGGATTCCCAGCAAACCCCATGCGAACAAGTTCCACAATCTGATTATGTGCACAAAGATAGTGGTGGAAACTAGCACCATCTAGATAACCTTGAGTATGTTGAAAACGACACCCTTGACACGCTGCACTTGCACACAGGTCCGATTGAGCCAGCACACGATGGGAGGCATGTACAAAAGGGTGAACATTTGTTGTCAACATAGTCCTGTTCAGAGAGGCGCACAAGATCAAGTCGTGATCAGGTAAAAACGTTCTGGGTAACATGTCCCGTAGATAGAGATAGCGAAAGCGACAGGCTGTGGTGTCTTTATCTTTAATGTGTGCCAAAAACAAAATGTTGGGCCGCTAGGCTTGGTTTACCAATCTAGCAGAGTCTCCCGTGTTACCGGCCAGCGTCGTGCTCTCAAACTTCGATACGATCTCCTGTCCGATTGTAGTCATCCTATTGAACTCGCTGTGGTTATAATAGTGCCACTCACAAAACCCATTGCACCTGAAGGTCTTCCCAGTCTCCGTACCTATATGCACGTAGTAGCAGTTTTGGCTGTTTCGCAGGTGGTGGTGCAGTTCCTCTTCGTCAGCAACCCAGATGAGACCTAGCGTCACACCGGTTTCGTCTCCCAGAATGGTGACATTGTTTCCCGTGGTGGGGACGGATTTCGCTATCAGGTACAATTTCACAGCGTGCATAGCGTCCTCACCCGGAACCGTAGTGTTTTCGACTTCGTCTGTGTGGTACACCATGCCCGACATCAACACGATGGAGCCCACCAGCTGCACGACTTGCCAGACCAGGGACGGCTTTGACACAATAGAGTGTAGCACAAACCACAATTGGTCACTGAGAATGGGTATGTTACTGAGAGCAATCTCTGTCACGTTGGAAACTACGGTCAGGCGACGCTGACGCTGGGTCTGACGGCCACCCAAGCACCTGATCATATTGTGAAACTGGTGTAGCGATTTGTTCCACTCGGAGACGAAGATGTGGATAGGGATTGCGGGGGTGTACAGCTCCTCGGTGCCGGTGTAGCTGTTTATACACCTCTTGGCTATCAGAGAGCTCCCTTTCGCGATGTACATGTTGTACAGGTCCACGATCGACGAGTATTCCTCCGATTGACTGATGATAGGCATGAGTCTGACACACATATCCCCAACTCGAGGACTGTGTTTGGTAGTCGAGTCGATCAGTTGAGAGGGTACCTGCTTGAAGTCGAAATTACCCAGGACTAGGTTGTTCCATTCACCCTTATACCCATTCAACCCCGATCGCACCAAGTCATTATCGCTGCGGTCATCGTTCACAATGCGCCTCCGAATCGACCCTTGCTGTTGTAGACTTGCTCTCACGGGTGTTTCATTGAGCATGAAACAGTTCAACTTCTGCGAGGCCATAGTAAGAGGCGGCGGAGTCTCGGCAATCGAGTGTCAGATTGTAGTACCCTAATGGAACGTGTGTCGTTAGTGGCTTGCTTACTGGAGCGTAAACAGTTGATCCCTCATCACAACCCATTCTCAGTACAGCAACTAGCATGACTATTTCTTAAATAGAGACATTTATAAAGACATTTAGACCGACGTATGGTTGTAATACTTCATTTTGTGCACACGATACATCAACAGGCATAATAAAAAATTGCTCAGGGTGTACAGCAAGTATGCTCCCAAGACCTTGCAGTACGTTGTCAGGGTAACACCATATGGAGTTACCTTTACATCTTTGTGACACCCGCTGAGATGAAATCTGCCACAGAGGTCGAGGTCTTCAGGGAGCTGCCTCCACCCGAGGGTACCAAGTATCCAGCTTGTTGTTTGTTCATCATGGTCGTATTGGACTGCTGTGCGGACGGCTGAGACTGTTGGTTGTTGGACGCTGAGGGTGTGGGTCCCCCCACATCTTCCGTGTCCATCGCGACCACTTCGCAGCTCTCCTCGCTTGAGGCGCTACTGCCGCACTTTGAGATCTGCTTCGTAAGTTCGCGTAGTTCGTTCATCAAGTTAGAGACATCCCCGGGATCCTGATCATCCTTGGCTTGTTTGCGCACACACTTATACGGGGTGTCTCTCGCCAAACTCTGCAACGTATCCATATTGGACTGGTTAGACGAGGACTCTTCTGACACCGAGCTGCGCTGTTGTTCTAGTACGACGTCTCTTATGCTGACCTTGATCGAATCGATCATCTTCTCTGGCTCTTTCTGGGAGGCTGCCTGTCTCTCAGATTCCTCCTTGTTATACTCCATTGCTATCTTCCTCCTTTGCTCCTTGGTCAGAGTGTCTTACTGAAACGATTTGTCGCCAGGATTCGATACGCCGCTCGGGTTATAGAGAGCCTGACCCCTGAAGAACCCTTGCCCGGTCTGCTGCTGCTGAGGATTCCACAGATGTTGGGTTTGAGGTTTCAGGAGGAACTCTCTTTCCTTTGACGCAAGCAGTGCAGGTGGGAGCTCAGACTTGTTCTTTCAAACCGTGCCAACCATGGTGACGTTCCTCTTCAGGAGCTGCCGTCCGAGTTCATAAGAGGTGAAGAAATTGTCAAGTGACATTGTGACCCCTCAGTACCTCTGTCACATCAAGCACAACCCGCATCCCCTGGTTCTTCTCTGGGCCTCCACTAGTCGGCTTCCCGGTGTAGACTTGCATCTTCCAAACGTAAATGGATTTGGCATCGCAGGCCACTCAGTACATTAATAGTATTGGTACTGTGTTCTTGCCGTAACCTGTAAAGCTGGAGAAGCCTGCGAGGCAGGGGTAGGTGTAGGTGATGCCGTTGTCTGAACACACAAGGTCACACTCCCCAGCCAAGCAGGAGCGATCTCTGTTACACTCTGACAACAGGCTGCCATCGTACACCAGGGGACCTGGGGGACAGAAACAATGGCTGGTAATAATGATGTTTAAATAATTGTTGCTGAACTATCATTGACATAGGCACAGTGTCAGATCTCCCCAAGGAGATGCGGGTGTGGAGTCAGGCGCAGGAGAAACAAGTTACAAAGAAAAGGGCACATTTCTCGGCCTTGATGTACAGGTCATTCTCCAACAGTCGCCCAAGTACCTTGCGCACTAGAGACACATGCGCGGCGGGTGTGGCGGAATAGATCAGTATGTCATCGATGTAAACCACTACAACCTGCCTGTGCAGGTCCCTGAGAATCTTGTCAACAAAGGATTGGAAAACGGCTGGAGCATTTTTTAACCCATACGGCATGACGAGGTACTCATAATGGCCAGATGTGGTACTAAACGTGGTTTTCCACTCATCTCCATCCCGGAATCACACCAAGTTATACGTGCTCCTAAGATCCAGTTTTGTGAAGAAGCGTGCTCCGTGGAATGACTCCACCGCCGTGGCGATGAGAGGTAGCGGGCAACTGAACCCCACTGTGATGGAATTTAGACTTCTATAGTCAATGCACGGACGCAGACCTCCCTCCTTCTTCTTCACAAAAAAGAAACTCGAGGAGACAGGGGATGTGGATGGCCGAATGTACCCCTGTCCCAGAGATTCGGTGACATATGTCTCCATAGCCACCGTCTCCTCCTGTGACAGGGCATACACGTGACTCCTGGGAAGTGCGGCGTTTACCTGGAGGTTAATCGCACAATCCCCTCGTCGATGTGGTGATAATAGGGTCGCTCTCTTTTTACAGAAAGTGATTGCCAAATCGGCATATTCGGGGGGAATGCGCACGGTGGAGACCTGGTCTGGACTCTCCACCGTCGTTGTACCGATGGAAACTCCCACACACCTACCTGAGCACTCCTCTGACCACCCCTTAAGAGCCCCCTGTTTCCACGAAATTTTGGGATTGTGATAAGCCAACCAGGGTACACCCAGCACCACTGGAAAAGCAGGAGAATCAATGAGGAAGAGACTAATCCGCTCCTCATGACCCCCCTGCGTCACCATGTCCAGTGGAACCGTGGCCTCCCTGATCAACCCTGACCCTAACGGTCGACTATATAGGGCGTGCAAAACCGCGGTCCATAAAACTCCCCGCTGCGCCTGAATCGACTAGCGCCTTATGCTGGGAATTAGGGGAAAACTCAGGAAGGGAAATCAACACATACATATGACCAACAGGGGGCTCTGGGTGAGCCGGGTGCTGACTCACCTGAGGTGTTCGAGCCGTGCTCTTGCTGCCCTCTCGACTCCCAGATGAGCTCCTCCAGCACAGGTCAGCAGTGTGTCCTCTCCGACCACAGCTGGTGCAGTAGGAGGCTCCTCCTCCGGTGGCCCTACCAGCAGCACCCCCTAACTCCATGGGTGTCGGAGCAGGAGCGCTGTGAGGTCGAACGAACAGACCCTGATCAGGACGCCCGCGAGCAGCCAGCAAGTTGTCCAGCCTGATGGACATGTCTATTAGCTGGTCCAAAGTAAGAGTGGTGTCACAACAGGCTAGCGTCCTGCGGACAGCCTCCCGCAGGCTACACCTATAATGGTCCATCAGGGCCCTGTCATTCCACCCCGCACCGGCGGCCAGGGTCCGGAACTCCAGCACGAAATCCTGTGCGCTCCTCGTCTCCTGCCTTAAATTAAACAGCCGTTCACCCGCCGCTCTGCCTTCTGGTGGGTGATAAACACCGCCCAGAATTGGCGGGTTAACTCTGGGTAATGGTCCCTCGCCGAGTCCGGGCCCTCCCAGACCGCGTTGGCCCACTCCAGGGCTTTACCCAAAGGGCAGGAGACGAGGACGTTGACACTCTCCTCTCCCGAGGGGGTCGGGTGAACGGTCGCCAGGTAAAGCTCCAGCTGGAGCAGGAACCCCTTACACCCCGCAGCCATCCCATCGTAGTCCCTCGGGAGAGCGAGCCGAATCCCGCTGGGGCCGGACGCCGCCGGAGAAGGTGGTGGTGCAGGCTGAAGACGAGGTAGGGAGGCCGCTCCTTTCCCATCTCTCCATTCTCGCCAACACCTGATCCATCGCTGTCCCCAAACGGTGTAATACCGCCGTGTGCTGTTGGACACGCTCCTCCATGGATGGGGTGGGCACGTCCTCTCCTGCTGACTCCATGATTTCGGGTGCGGGATTCTGTCAGATCTCCCCAAGGAGATGTGGGTGTGGAGTCAGGCGCAGGAGAAACAAGTTCCAAAGAAAAGGGTGTTTTATTCAACTAGCTCAAAAAAAACCACTCAGACACAGTCTAGGGAAAAACACCTGTAAAACATGAGCTAATAAAAACGAAACCCAAACTCACTGACAGTTCAAACAAAAACAATCCAAAGGAAATGTCGAATTAAATACCCCCCCTAATTAACCTAAATGAAACCAGGTGAAACACAAAACAAACAGGAAAAACGATCGGTGGCAACTAGTAGACCGGCGACGACCACCGCCGAGCGCCGCCTGAACAGGGAGAGGAGCCACCTTCGGTGGAAGTTGTGACACACAGTAACAAAACTGCCAGGAATCCTGGCTCAGTAACAACCATACTGTATATTCCCACAAGAGGGAGCCCCGGCACAAGCCCGTGTGTGTTTTGGTCTAACTCTCCCTCATATTCCACTGATCAAAACTTTTGTTTTTATCAACCCACCCACCAACCAACCAACCAATCAGATGTTATATTTACCCGTTGTAGGACACGGTCAGACCAGCCACCTTAACGTTGTCACACTTAGTGCCAGACTGCAGAGGGAGGAGGAGGTAGGCCATGAAGGAGGTGACGAAAGACAGCTGGGCTCCAGACACAACGCCAAGCTTATACCTCTTCATCAGTAGACCTCCCAGGAATATCCCCACCGCACCCACAGGCAGGTTTAACTCACCTGGAAAAGTTATACTCACACATCTATAGTGCTACCAGTGTGCTGGAGTTTCATTTCCACTCATGTTCAACAAACCTACAGGGGATGGGAGAGAACATTGAACAACATTGTAAAAAAATTTATTTAATGCCATTCAACACCAATACTGACAGGATGGAACATTTCAGTTGGAGCATATCCAGGATTCTACGGCTTCGTTGAGACAGGCAGCCCAATTCAGTATTTTTTTTTTTGTAATTTGTATTTTGACCAATCAGATATGCTCTGAAAAACAGCTGATGCAAAAATATCTAATGTGATTGGTCAAAAGACCTATTAGTGGAAAAAATATCGTAATTGGGCTGCCAGTCTAAACGCATCCCTTGTCTCTCTGTCTCTGACCCAAACTTCAGTCCTTGCATCGATTACAGAAGGCTGAAAAGGATTACGATCAAGAATCGTTACTCCCTACCCGAAGTTCGCCGCCTTGGAGTTGGCCCTAGGAGCCCAATCAATTCTTCACCAAACTGGGCCTCCGCTACGCTTAAAATCTGGTGAGAATCAGGGAGGGAGATGAGTGGAAAACTGCCTACAACACCCCTAGTGGTCACTGAGTATTTAGTCATGACCTTCGGAATATCGAACTCACCGGCAGTCTTTCAAGCATTGATCAATGACACTCTTAGGGATATGTTGAACCGGTTCGTCTTTGTTTACCTCAACGACATCCTGATTTTCTCCAAAAACCCTTCCGGAACACATACGGCCCTGTCCCAACTCACTCAAGCAGGTTTTTGCTGGAATCGCGAGGCTGACAGGGCATTCATAGAGCTCAAGGGACGTTTCACCTTCGGACCCATCATCGTTCATCCTGATCCTACTCGCCCCTTTGTGGTAGAGGTGGACGCCTCGGACACCGGAGCTGGTGCGGTCCTTTCACAGCGGAACGAGGAGGACAAGAAACTGCACCCATGCACCTTTCTCTTCAAGCGGTTCTCGCCAGCGGAAGGCAACTACGATGTAGGTAACCGGGAGCTCTTGGCAGTTAAGTGGGCCCTTGAGGGGTGGAGACACTGGTTGGAACCACTGCTTCATCTTCTGGTCTCTTCTCTGCACCTGGGTCCAACCTTACCACGTCACAGTTATAGCATCTCTTAATCCCTTCTCTTAACATGATTGGCCCCAAAACATAATCGAGCAGCTGACCAATTACGCAAGACTTTAGTTCTAAATTAACTGAGATTAATCAACAACTGGATACATTTCTTTATTTTTAAAGTGAAACTATCCTCCGTGTTGGAGTATCTCTACAAGCACAAGTTTAACCAGTATTTCAGTTGTTTTACCGTCCCATGAAGAAGTGTGGCAGACCTGTGAGGAAGGATCCTACAGCCATTAGGAAACAGCCCATAGCAATAAGCCTGGGCCGGTGCAGCTTCGCCCCAAAATGGTTGACCACAGCCAGGAACAGCAGGTTACCTGCAAGAAACCACATCACTACAGTAGTCAGGAATCGCAAATTATAAACACTGTTCTTATTAAACTCAAAATGGCATATCAGTTTGGATACTAGGCTGCAACAACATAGCAGCACATAAAACAATGTTAGAGGTTTGACAGTAGAGTCATGGACAAACGCCAGTCAATCAATTAATAGGAACAACTATAAAACTGGACAGTATTGAGAGCAGACTTTGATTGAACCACAAAAAAAATTTGATCATACTGTAATCTGTATCTGGTTTTTAATACATGAATTCTTAAGCAACTCAATGTTATTGTTGATACCCATCTCAAAGCTGCCGTCTATGAGTCCAATGAGAGAGCTGGACAGGTCAAAGTGTCTATCTGAGTGATGGCACTCTTCATGTATGTCCCTGACCAGAGCTTTGGTGAAGGAGGCGAATGACAGGGCCACGATGAACTGCTGACAAACACAAGAGAGAGAACATTAGTGTGTGTTTGTTCGTGCATGCGTGGATGCGTGTGCAGACAGAGTGCATGTGTAGCTGAGGTGGCCTGCAATAGTAAAAAGAACGGACACAAGTTTACGTCTGCAAAGTTCTGGCGCTTTCTTTATTCTGAAGAATGTTTTTTTTCTCTTGTTCAATTGTCTATTTTCTTGTTAGTACTTTGAAAATATTCACATCAAACAAGTGCACACTTTAAATTACACAACCTAAATGCACTTTACATAAAGCAGAATTCAAACATGTTCAATAGAAACAGCTGTATATGAAAACATAAATAACTGAATGTTTTTCTATATACCGCTACCTCTATAGAAAAGAGACAACAATACATTCAGCTTTAAGATAATGGCACCTCCAGAAAATCGTATCTCTCTCACTGTATGCACTAAAAGTCCACCAGACTGAGCGTGCTCGGCCAGTTTACCAGCTAGTGAGCACAATTTTACACAAAACCAATAACATGTAAAACCAACTCAGAAATCCCTAACAAATGGATTCTTTATAAAAAAAACATCCTAGACAAAATCCAGTACAAGTAAGCTACTCAGTAAACATAGTCTCTGTGACTCGTAAATCGTTTTTTACCTCAGCTAGCATCAAGCTAACATATACTCTCACTCAATGTAAATCTCGTTCTTCTCTCACTCAGTTCCACACAAAGCCAAAACAAACCCTTTCCTAACGTGATAATATCTTGACAAAGATGTTAAACAGCATGTTATTACATATTGTGTATATATTTGAACGTTTGGAAGTTCTGTTACATAATAGTAAAAAGAACAGACACAGTTTACCTCTGTAAAGTTCTGATCCTTATTCTGCAGAATGGTGCACGCTTGGCCAGAACTTGCTGTTTCTCCTGCTACAACAGTGCAACAGCGCCATCTATTGGCCTGATGGACTGCTAACGCTAAAGTATGTAGAAATTGCAATTTAGATTAATTAAGACAAATACATAAACAAATTGGGGGGGAATAAATAATAAATGGGTGTCTGTTTTTAGTGACTCTGTTTTCAACCCATTACACATGCACAATCGTACACGTGCATTTTAAAGCATTATTAAGAACCTTGAGTGTGGAACTGCAGGGCGTTTAGCAAAAACCACATGAATTTCACATGTGAACACGGGAAGTGTTCCAAAAACATGTTTTCGTGTAATCTTATGTGAAGATAATGTGATAACATGTAAAGCAACATGTAATTACATTAAACTACACATGTGAAAATGTGATCACGTTGTGTTCCAAAACATATTTTCACATGATTCCACATAAAATGTAAGTTGAAATCATGTGGTTTTTCTGTAAGGGCAGGAATATAAGATGCATTTTGATGTTATATTTGATGTTACATGATCATGAAAATGCAATGTTCTTTGAGGTTCTTCCATGTTCCTTTCCATGTATTGAGGCCTAGGAGGCAAAAAGACTGAAGGAGAAGACTCCCACAGGAACTCTATGCTAAACTGGTCTGCCACATTCATTTCAAATGTTACATCTTTCGATTTGTAAATAATAGGGAATATATCTTCAAATAATTGAAACTGACTATTCAAACTACACTGTACAGCTTTAGTGTGTCTGTGCATCATAGGTACAACTGTAAGCAATTCCGTTCTCAAATGTCTGTTTAATGTGAGAAACAAAATGAAAAATACCTGTTAGACCATTACAATGCGGACTGTCATGTATTTTTGCTATTACCAACAAGACAACGAAGTGATACGTGCCATGGAGACTTATAACGGATACTTTCCTAACACCAAAAGTTCCCACGCTGAGCGATATTGTTTACTACACTATTATGCATACAATCCAAGTCATACGTTTATTGTCATTCATACTCTTATTTTTAACCGAATATCTTTGCAAAAGTATTCATTGGGTCAATTCAGAGCTTGGAAATATTGGAATAATGTGCTTAAGGGGACTGACACTCAAGGCGCACAACAGGATAACACAACAACCACATTTTCAATTGACAATCATTGCTTTAAATGGATGTGGTCGATTGTTTATATATGCCTATGCAAATCTATGTATTTAACTTGTAAACCAAGGTTGGATTAGTAGGTCTAAGCAACATGCACCTGGATAATCGCATCATGATTCAGGACGGGCTCCTACGTCCTCATATACACATTATGACACAATAAAGAGCTTAATCTTTCACGAAATAAAGACATAGAAGCATACCCATTTATACAGGTTCTACACATTCCATTTCTCCATGGCAATAGAATGTAAACATTCTATTTTGCGCCAAACATCGCCTACAACTCAATTCTAAGTGCAGCATATTGGACGACTCCACAGTCATTGATCATTCGCGACTTTAAGTCATTCCTGTTATCTCTAGAGCACCCTATAGCGCTATAACTATAGCGCTGCATTTCTTCCCCATCTTACCATGGATAGGGTTTGGTGCATTCCGGAGTTCACTTATGGTCCCACAAAGGTAATCTTAGGAGAAATTTATTTTAGCATACTGTAAATGCCTGTGCATAATGTGCATAACAAAGCATCATTATTTTCATTATCTTCAAAGGAATTCTGTAGAAGCAGCCTTTATTTTCAGACTCTGCAGGCCTGCTGGGAGGAAACATATTACAATAAACAGGTAAGATTCATCCCACAAAAACATAAACAACAGAAAGAGAGTTGTATTTCAAGACAGTTTAGAGAAGTTGGTCATAAGAGTTCTTAATATCACTTGCAAATTGTCAGGCATGAGCAGTTGTGAAATGTTGCGAGAGGCCCTTCTGAAAGCACATGATATGGTATTTCGTGGCACGGTCTCACACCTTACCTCATCTTGCAGAAGAAGCTCATGGTCCACTATCTGCGGCTCCAGAGTCAAGGCCAGGTCCCGCCACATGTCAGCACGGAGCACATGAGCAACTGGCTGGTGTCTCAGAGCAAAAAATCCCTTAGGGAGAGGTGAGTACCACGTCAGCACTCACCTTCACTGCCATTCCCTGCCACCAGCAGCACTCCAGGAGGTGTGGGTAAAATAAACAACAGAAAAATCAGAAGCCAGGAAAGTTGAATTGCTCTGTGTTTTATTTGAAGGGTGTGGAAGGAAACCCTGGAGGAGGGAAACAACCTCGCTCGGCTGGTAAGAGAATGAGAGTTAGAGACATACTACAAGTCAGTGAGCTCTTTACTAGCCTTTCAACAACCAGTTAGCACAGCAGAATAGATCTGTTGTGAAATTACACTAATGGGACTTCCTGTATCATACTGCAGGCCTGGGAAGTAAACACTTGCCTAAAAATGATGGACATGGAGCACGACGCTCTCACGATGGCCGTCTTCGCCACTCTGCCAGCTGACATCCAAGCAGGTGAGTAACACTTAGAGAGTACTCTGACAGGTGCCGTTTGTCATGACATCTTAGTAGAACCTTTCAACTGGCCATTTGTTTACATTCTGTTCCTCTTTTTCCCTTTCCAGAGGATGTTGCTGTGGTCATCCCGGATGTCACCCCACATGTCACCAAGGACGTGACACGGGATGTTCCATGCAGAGCTAGGAAAGGGGCAGTCCGGCGATTATTTTGCAGGCTTTGGAGGGCAGTGTGCTGCATTCACATGCCATCGGAAACTTGGAACCTCAGTGTCATCATTAGTCATCATTATTATAATGACACTACCTTAGATATGGCAGTCTGCAACTCAATTCACTGCCCCTGCATGGTGTTCAGCGTCCCCTGCATGTGGTTAATCGACTGCTTAACATCGTTCAGCAGGATCTGAACCTCAAGCCTGCAAGAAATCAGGCGGTTCAACATACTGAGATGATGAGAGGCTTCAGACCATGCCCATTGGACCATCTTTAGGATTCTTTCTCACTTAACACCAATCTTATTAGGAATGTAACTTTGTGCAGAAGATGTTACTATAGTGTTATTTAGAAGAAAAAAAGTGTACTTTGTCAGGCGCCAAAAGGATGACGGGATGTCTCCCTGCTCCAGTGAGCTCTGCTGGCAGGTCCTGCTCACTGTTGGAGGAACGGGAGACAAATTAGAGGAAAAATATCTATGGTTGTTCAGCAATGAAACATTCATGGCATAATGGGGATTGTCCTTCCCTGTGAAAAGAATAACAACAGCTGGGGTTTACTTTCTCACTTTTAGATAATGTAATACAATCTTTAAACCCATCAGAAGTGTAGTGCTTACCTCCATGAAAATATTGGCCCCTGTTATTTTGGGCTGCATTGTCCCAATGTTGACCACTAGTTCCAACGTGTGATGAGAAGGTCTTGATGAAATCATCAGGTCAACATTTTGTTAGACATTTCAGAGATAGCATTAACAATTGTACATGAGACAGTGCTTCCAGATATTGAGGTATCTTCCTTCTGAGGTATGTAAAAAAATCTGGTGTGTGAGTACTCACATGAAAGGTATCCATGATTCTAGATTAAGCCAATCATGTATGTGATTACCATCCTATGGGTCAGCAATGGATTGATTGCTACACAGCTTTCAGGCGACTTTATGTCTTGGGCCTGGATGAATCATTGAAATACAAGTAATATTGTGAATTTGTTCTACATAAGTGCCATTGTAATTTGGAATATTCCATCAAAGTTATTTGTTTTGACAGTCAAAACAACTCTTGCGATTAATCACTTGAGTAACTTGAGTTGACGGAAATAGCAACTGTATATTCTGACCTCGACACTGACTTGTGCAATGCCTAATGCATAATCTTTGCACGTTATTGGCTCATCATAGTATATAGCAGAGGATCTCATAGTCCAAAAACAGCATTGGCCAGCTCAGTCAAAACAACTCACTTTTACGATTAATCACTTGACTGGAGTAACTTGAGATCGGACCTAAAACATTAAAAGTAGGCTATAACTTGACGCATATCCTTACCTTTGACAAGCGTATCCAAAAGGCCTATCCAGTCGTGCGTGAAGATAGATGCGTGTATTACATTATCTAAAAGTGAGAAAGTAAACCCCAATTGTTTAGACTGTTAGGATTTATGTTTATGCACTATAGCCTGCTACCATATTGTATGAAGATGAATATTGTTTTGTTACACACACACACACAAACAATACAGATGTATGTGTGTAAAGACTGACCAACATAGAGTGACAGGCCATAAAAGCTGTGGTCAATCTGGAGAGGGGAGGGGTGCATATCTCTAGGCCAACCAGGGTGGGTAGGGCACTGGACAATACCAAATAAGGAACTGTTTGAGTGTAGAATCGGGGGGAGACACAAGACAGATCTAATCTACGCAACGACCAGATGCGGACATCTGAGAGAAGGGGACCAGTCTGAGTACCGGCGATAGGCTGAGCAAAGTTTAAACCACGCTCAGCCTCTACTGTGATAGGCCAACAGACGCGTTGGAACTACGTCATCACGGTATAAGAACAGCTGTTTAAGTACTTCCTGCCAGTTCCCTGTTTTTACCCTGCGCGGTGATACAGCGAACCCGTATATACGAAAATTGCATTTGCCATTTATTGTTTGTGTTAATTAAACATAATTAAAGTTAGCAGACCTTGCTTTTATTTATCCTGATACCGGATTTGTTACACGCAGCGCTCACACTTCCAAAGAAGCTGAGAAGTGAACCATCAATGAGCCAGCTACAGGACAACATCGTCCGCATCCTCACGGCTAAAATCAAAGAGAGCGCAGATGACATCATGGATTTGGTGTAAAACAACACTATCAGTATCGTTAACCTGGAGAAATCGATTGATTTCAGTGCTGAGGAAGTAAATACTCTGAAGCAGCAGAACGCAACATTGAACATTCAGGTTGCAAAGCAGGAGAAGAAACTCACTGAAATGGAGTCAAAGGTAAACAAGAATGACCAGTATAGTCGGAGATGGAGTCTTCGAATTTATGGAGTAGCAGAGAAATCTGACGAGAACATCAATGCAAGAGTGAAGGACATTTGCAGCGCAATAGTCCCGGAGGAGGAGTGAAATGTTGTTATAGGTTCTCTGGAAGTAGTGCGCCGCCTGGGTAGGCTGAGAGATGGGGAAAACAACCAGCCACCACGACCAGTGATCATGAGATTCATCTCCGGGACAGCGAGGGATATGACATGGAAAAGTGCAAAGAAAAATGACTATTTAAAGAAGAACAACCTGAGGTTCAAGGAGGATCTGACAGCATTTGACAAAGAAGCTCGGAATCGTCTGTGGCCGATGATTGAGAGCAAGGAAGGAAGGAAGGGAAAAGTGCATACTTTGCGGGAGCTAAGGCTTTTGTTAATGGAAGGGAAATTCACGCTGACGCCTAGTTTGTTGACTGCTGGACTTATCAAGTGTATTGTGCAGGACTGAGTTTTATTTGCATCTGATAAAACGTTATCTTTCTTGAGGAATGAGCATTGTTTGTGTGTGCCAAACTTTTAAGTAACTGTATTTTATTTAGAGACATTGAGAGGAAAATAGGTTAAATTATGTCTAAATTTCCATTGGCCAAAGTAATATGGGTTGGAGATTTTAATACAGTATTACATGATAATCTAGATAGATGGCCTCCTAAGGATAGCAATTCTGTTTGTGAGATAAGGAATATATGTCTAAGGTAAGGTGTTCTAGATATTTGGAGACATAAGAACCCAGATAAGATTATGTTTACATGGAGTACCAACGATTTATCTATACAATCCCGTATTGATTTCTGGCTGATATCTGAAGATATGGCTGACAAGGTTGATAAAATCGATGGTTCAATCGAGACTGTAACAGACCACAAAGGGATCTCAATAAAAATAAATATGCATGGTTTGTCAACAAAAAAAGTTAGCAAAGGTTACTGGAAAATGAACAAGACTTTACTAGAGAATGAAGTATTTAAGAAGGAAGTAGCAGGAATTAATGATAAATACTGGAATTGTGCCTGTGTTATGAATACGTTTGGAAGTTACTGGGAGCTAATGAAATTTGATTAAGGCTTTTGGCTATTTCAATGGGGAAAGAAATTGCTCGTGCCAAGAGAGAGAAAGAATATGACATCATAAAGGGAATAATGGATTATACAAAAAAAACTGAACTAACTAATCAGGAATTACTGGAGCTATCATCATTGCAAATGCAGTTAGACTATATCTACGAGGTGCATTTGTAAGATCAAGACGAAAATGGATGGAAGAGGGAGAGAAAAATACAAAATATTTCTTTAATTTAGAAAAAAGGGCAGGCGAAAAGACTTCCATATGTAAATTAATGATTAATAATACTCCCAATGAAAATCCAAAATAAATCTCTCAGCATGTTGCACAGTTTTATCAGAATCTGTATACATCAGCCCAGCCAACTTCCAATATGGATATTTTCTTAGACAATGTAGCAAACATTGCTATGAAGATAGATAATGATTTCAGGGATTTTTGTGATGAGTTATCTGAAATTGAGATAAAAGACTGTATTAAAAGCCTTAAGGACAATAGGTCCCCTGGAAATGGTTTAATAAGCGAGTTTTATAAAGCATTCAATGATACATTGATTCCTTTCATTCTTGCTATGTTTCAAGAATCAATAGAAAAAGGGGGAGTTACCGGCTTCCTTAAAGCAAGGTGTAATTACTTTGATTCCCAAACCTAATAAGGATACTCTTTATATAGAGAACTGGAGACCCATTAGCCTGTTGAATAATGATGGGAAATTATTTGCCCTTGTATTTGCTAAAAGGTTGAAACAAGGCTTGCATCATATAGCTCTGTAAAATTAGCTCACGGGACATCCCAAAGATTTGATATTGGCCGTGGCATTAGGCAGGGCTGCCCAATTAGTCCATTTGTATTTTTATTGGTTACTCAAATTATGGCTCTTAATATCGAGAAAGGGAATTTTCGAGGTGTTTCAGCACTTGGCAATGAATTTAAACTATGTCAACTGGCTGATGATACCATGTAACATTCGTCGTCTGAAGATGAGGAATCATCGGACCAAAGCGCAGCAAGTGTTCATGTTAATTTCATTAAAACAGAACACTAAACAAAATAACAAAGAGAATGAACGAAACAGTCCTGTCTGGAACAGACACAAAGACAGAAAACAACTACCCACAAAACACAGGTGGGAAAAAGCTACCAAAGTATGGTTCTCAATCAGAGACAACGATAGACAGGCCGACTCTGGCGGCTCCGGACAGGAGGGCGACTCTGGCGGCTCCGGACAGGAGGGCGACTCTGGCGGCTGATTCCTTTCATTCTTGCTATGCTTCCTTAAAGCGAGGTGTAATTACTTTGATTCAATGGACATGGATGGGGGAATATTTGTGTGACGACCTAAAATGGGGGCAGAAGCTCACCAGCACCCCATCTTATATGTCCAACCACCCCTGAACATCAGACTCTATTGAAGCACCTACAGTGGTACAAAGTACTTAAATAAAAATACTTTAAAGTACTACTAAGTCGTTTTTGGGGGTATCTGTACTTTACTATTTATAGTTTTGACAACTTTTACTTTACTACATTTCTAAGGAAAATAATGTACTTTTTACTCCATACATTTTCCTTGACACCCAAAAGTAATCGTTACATTTTGAATGGCTAGCAGGACAGGAAAATTGTCGGTTGGATGTACTGCCAAATTCTCTAAAATGACGTTGGAGGCGACTTATGGTAGAGAAATTCAAACATTCAAAATCAATATATTAGATACATACTATTTATCAGCATATTGACAGATTATTGCTATCAACTGCTGGTTGCAAGTTATATTAATCTGTTTGTATCTTTTGGAACAATGGCAATTAAGTTGATTAAAATGATGTAGAATAGATAGATGGGCTACCACTGGTGTCACAGGCATCCACAGGTCTTGACCACCATGTTGCGATGCTTCTTTAGGATCACGTTGTTGTTGTCATCGTAGAAGAGTACAGAGATGGGACTGAGCTTGGTGGGTGCGCAGCACGCTTTGGGAACCTCATCCGGCTTCAGAAGGTGAACCTGCCATTGAAAACGGTAAATCAGACTCATTCACACATGCACTTTCATATAGTCAATGATAATATCCTGTTATAAAAGAGATTAGCAATAAGGCCCAAGGAGGGGTGGTATATTGGCCATATACCACAAACCTCAGAGGTGCCTTTTTGCTATTAGAACACCTACTCATTCAAGGGTTTTTCTTTATTTTTACCATTTTCTACATTGTTGAATAATAGTGAAGACATCAAAACTATGAAATAACACAAATGGAATCATGTAGTAACGAAAAAAGTGTGAAACATATCAAAACATATCATATATTTGAGATTCTTCAAATAGCCACCCTTTGCCTTGATGACAGCTTTGCACACTCTTGGCATTCTCTCAACCAACTTCACCTGGAATGCTTTTCCAACAGTCTTGAAGGAGTTCCCACATATGCTGAGCACTTGTTGGCTGTTTTTCCTTTAATCTGCGGTCCTACTCATCTCAAAACATCTCAATTTGGTTGAGGTCGGGGGATTGTGGAGGCCAGGTCATCTGATGCAGCACTACCGTCACTCTCCTTCTTGGTAAAATAGCCCTTACACAGCCTGGAGGTGTGTTGGGTCATTGTCCTGTTGAAAAACAAATTAATTCTCCTGAGTGGCAGAGTGGTCTAAGGCAAGCTGTGCAACTAGAGATCCTGGTTGGAGTCCAGGCTCTGTCGCAGCCGGCCGCGACCGGGAGACCCATGGGGCGGCACACAATTGGCCTAGCAATTGGCCCGCAATTGGTCCGGGTTAGGGGAGGGTTTGGTCGGCAGGGATGTTCTTGTCCCATCGTGCTCTAGCGACTCCTGTGGCGAGCCGGGCGCAATGCACGCTGACAGGGTTGCCAGGTGTATGGTGTTTCCTCCGACCCATTGGTGCGCCTGGCTTCCGGGTTAAGCAGGCATTGTGTCAAGAAGCAGTTCGGCTTGGCTGGGTTGTGTTTTGGAGGACGCACGGCTCTCAACCTTCGCCTCTCCCGAGTCCATACGGGAGTTGCAGCGATGAGACAAGACTGTAACTACCAATTGGATACCACGAAAAAGGTGTAAAAGTAACAAACAATTGTTTTTATTTTTTTATAATAATTTATTAAAACAAATTATAGTCCCACTGAGCCCAAACCAGATGGGATGACGTATAGCTGCAGAATGCTGTTGTAGCCATGCTGGTTAAGTGTGAATTCTAAATAAAACACAGACAGTGTCAACAGCAAAGCACCCCCACACCATAACACCTCCTCCTCCATGCTTTATGGTAGGAAATACACATGCAGAGATTATCTGTTCACCCACACCACATCTCACAAAGACATGGCAGTTGGAACCAAAAATCTCAAATTTGGGCTCCAGATCAAAGCACAAATTGATTGTCTTTCATGGCCCAAGTAAGTCTCTTCTTCTTATTGGTGTCCTTTAATACTGGTTTCTTTGCAGCAATTCAACCATAAAGGCCTGATTCACACAGTCTCCTCTGAACAACTGATGTTGAAATGTGTCAGTTACTTGAACTCTGTGAAGCATTTATTTGGGCAGCAATATCTGAGGCTGGTAACTCTAATGAACTTATCCTCTGCAGCAGAGGGAACTCTGGGTCTTCCGTTGCTGTGGTGGTCCTCATGAGAGCCAGTTTCATCATAGCGCTTGATTGTTTTTGCAACTACACTTGAAATATTCCATATTGACTGACCTTCATGTCATCAAGTAATGACAGACTGTTCTTTCTCTTTGCTTATTTGAGCTGTTCTTGCCATAATATGGACTTGGTATTTTACCAAATAGGACTATCTTCTGTATACTCCCACACCTTGTCACAACACAATTCACTGTGTCAAACGCATTAAAAAGGAAAGAAATTCCACTTTTAAGAAGGCACACCTGTTAATTGAAATGTATTCCAGGTGACTTTCTCATGAAGCTGGTTGAGAGAATGCCAAGAGTGTGCAAAGCTGCCATCAAGGCAAAGGGTGGCTACTTTGAAGAATCTAAAATATATTTGGATTTGTTTAACACTTTTTTGGTTACTACATGATTCCATATGTGTTATTTCATCGATTTGATGTCTTCACTATTTTTCTTCAATGTAGAAAATAGTAAAAATAAAGAAAAACCCTTGAATGAGTAGGTGTTCTAAAACTTTTGACCGGTAGTGTAGAGCCTTCAGTGCTTTTTTTCCGTGGGCTGTGGCCCCCCCTTGTCTGAATTTGGTCAATATGTCCTCCAAAAGACTTTATAGCCCACTGTGGCAAAGACTATACTTTCAGGAGTTAAACAACACAATAAAAAAAAATCACCTTGTCTGTCTCATTCTTCCAACCTAGCTAGTGACTTTATAAAACACAATATTTGGTATTTGTATTTTATATTATACCAACGATATAGGAAAGCATCTGGTAGCAAAATAGCCAAAAACATAAAATGATTAATTCATTCAAGGTTTATAAATATGTCCAATCAATAGAACATTATGTCAGAAAACAATAGTCTAAACCCAATGTCTCTACCATATATGGTTGAAAAGTTACCGACGATTTACTCTGAGAATTTAACCTCACAACACCAAATATGGAACACATACAACCAAGTGCGGTGCAGTCTAAACTAGTAATGGTCACAGCAAATGATCGTCATTATTTCATCAACACTGTCAAGTACAAGTATATGAATGTTATAATATTGTAGAGAACAAGCTAATGATTAATTCTATGTAATTTCTAATGATATCAGGCAAAAGAAAACGACGTTTGGACATGAATCTCGTAGCTCCCTCTTGAATTGACCCTTTTTCTCTACATTGTATAGCAAGTAAGTGAATATATAAAAAGAATATATGTCATTCATCAGACGCTTTTATCCAAAGCGACTTACAATAAAAACCTGCTGTCGTTTATGTATGGGTGGTGACGGGAATCAAACCCACTACCCTGGCGTTGCAAGTGTCATGCTCTATCATGGTCATGGGTGCACCTCAGCCACGCTCAAGGTCCTAAACGATATCTTAACCGCCATCGATAAGAAACAATACTGTGCAGCCGTATTCATTGACCTGGCCAAGGCTTTCTACTCTGTCAATCACCACATCCTTATCGACAGACTCAACAGCCTTGGTTTCTCAAATGATTGCCTCGCCTGGTTCACCAACTACTTCTCCGATAGAGTTCAGTGTGTAAAATCGGCTTCCTGTAGTCCGGGCCTCTGGCAGTCTCTATGGGGGTGCCACAGGGTTCAATTCTTGGGCAGACTCTCTTCTCTGTATACATCAATGATGTCGCTCTTGCTGCTGGTGAGTCTCTGATCCACCTCTACGCAGATGACACCATTCTGTATACTTCTGGCCCTTCTTTGGACACTGTGTTAACTACCCTCCAGACGAGCTTCAATGCCATACAACTCTCCTTCCGTGGCCTCCAACTGCTCTTAAATACAAGTAAAACTAAATGCATGCTCTTCAACCGATCGCTGCCTGCACCTGCCCGCCCGTCCAGCATCACTACTCTGGACGGTTCTGACTTAGAATATGTGGACAACTACAAATACCAAGGTGTCTAGTTAGACTGTAAACTCTCTTTCCAGACTCACATCAAACATCTCCAATCCAAAGTTAAATCTAGAATTGGCTTCCTATTTCGCAACAAAGCATCCTGCCAAACATACCCTCGTAAAACTGACCATCCTACCGATCCTCGACTTTGGCGATGTCCTTTACAAAATAGCCTCCAACACCCTACTCAACAAATTGGATGTAGTCTATCACAGTGCCATCCGTTTTGTAACCAAGCCCCATATACTACCCACCACTGCGACCTGTACGCTCTCGTTGGCCGGCCCTCGCGTCATACTCGTCGACAATCCCACTGGCTCCAGGTCATCTACAAGACCCTGCTAGGTAAAGTCCCGCCTTATCTCAACTCGCTGGTCACCATAGCAGCACTCACCCGTAGCACGTGCTCCAGCAGGTATATCTCACTGGTCACCCCCAAAGCCAATTCCTTCTTTGGCCGCCTCTCCTTCCAGTTCTCTGCTGCCAATGACTGGAACGAACTACAAAAATCTCTGAAACTGGAGACACTTATCTCCCTCACTAGCTTTAAGCACCCGCTGTCAGAGCAGCTCACAGATCACTGCACCTGTACATAGCCCATCTATAAATAGCTGTCACACCCTGACCTTAGAGATCCTTTTTATGTCTCTATTTTGGTTTGGTCAGGGCGTGAGTTGGGGTGGGCATTCTATGTTTTGTGTTTCTATAATTTTCTATTTCTATGTTTTGGCCGGGTATGGTTCTCAATCAGGGACAGCTGTCTATCGTTGTCTCTGATTGGGAACCATACTTAGGTAGCCTTTTTCCCCCACCTGTTTAGGTGGGAGGTTGACTTTGTTTAGGGCACTTTGCCTTTGAGCTTCACGGTTTGTTTTTTGTAGTGTTTATTGTTTAGTTCGGCGTCTTTTCCAAATAAAGAGAAAATGTTCGCTCACAACGCTGCACCTTGGTCCTCTTCTTTAAACGACCGTGACAATAGCCCAAACAACTACCTCATCCCCTACTGTATTTATTTTATTTATTTATTTATCTTGCTCCTTTGCACCCCAGTATTTCTACTTTGCACATTCATCTACTGCACATTCATCTACTGCAAATCTACCATTCCAGTGTTTTTAATTGCTATATTCTATTTACTTCGCCACCGTGGCCTTTTTATTGCCCTACCTCCCTTATCTCACCTAATTTGCTCACATTGTATATAGACTTGTTTTTCTACTGTATTGTAATGACCTGACTAGATAGATCATAAAGGAACAATTGTCCAGACAGAGGGTTGAGTTTACGAATTGACGGTTTATTAACCCAACTTTACACAGGCTACTGTTTGCCCGTAGCCCACGCCAAATAAACGAAAGGTACCCCACAAGCCAACCGTGACCTTCTCTTGTGAAGCCCAGACGTAAGACAGAGAACAATGGCTAAACCTGGTCTTAACTTCCAATGCTCCATCCCCCTCCGCCAAACACCAGGATGCCCGGCATCAGAACATTCCAGGCATCACCGTGATTGGCAGATAGCAGGTTGATTGGCATGTCAGACCCCGCGAACACTGGTAAGTACAACACAACCCACTAATAGCCAACCACATAACACACCGATGTCTGTGCGGGTCGCTACAATACTAATGAATAACGAAGACAATTATGGTTTTCTGTGAATAGCTTCCATAACGTTACTATAGCTAATTAACGTAAATAATACAAAGCCGGGTTTGACCGTTGGCGTTGTATGATCTACAGTACAGTACCGTTAGCTAGCTAGCTAACGTTATGTCCTAACTAGGCAGAACTAGGTTTGTATTATTTCCTGAACTATATTATTTCCCATATATTGTATATCGTTTCCATAAAGCCAACATGTCTTTACTGTACACTCTAATTAACGTAAGTTTCCAATCTAGAGCTGTTCTCACTTTTGTAAGAATGAACTAGCTAACGTTAACTAACTAAGGACGGTGACCTGTCCAGACGAGATGTTACAACGAACTGAATAGTCAATGGAGGGCTTCCTCTTTATATAGCCTGCTACAGCATGCAATACTATTAACTCAAGGGGGCATAACGTTACATGTACAATACTATCCCATTTTGGAAACGTTACATGTACAATACTATCCCATTTTGGAAACGTTACATGTACAATACTATCCCATTTTGAAAACGTTACATGTACGCCCACTTGTGGAGGGAAATTAATATCTTAGATCAGGGGTGTCAAACTCAAATACCCAGTGGGCCAAAATGTAAAACCTGAACAAAGTCGCGGGCCAACATTGAACAAATGAACCTTTTAATATGGACCCAAACAAGTTTTGCTTTAACATTGAATATGGAACAAGCATCGCTTATTACCATACAATATATAATTTAATAGTGGAGACATGCAAAATCGAATTTCAAATGAAAAAACACATCAATGGCATTCATTTATTAAATAAATGAAATGTAAATAAAAATCGTATGCCTCTTTTCTATTTGCAGCCTTCTGATTTAAATACCAAAATATTTTTTTTTACAAATAAAATGATAATAAATCAATCAACCATTCAAGCCCATGCCTTGTAGCAAGAAAAAGTGCACAAAGAAAACGTTAATTATTGCACACTGATCTAATCTGATGTGCCCAAGCCAGATACCTGGCATCTCTTCTTGGATGCTAGTTCATCAATGTCTGGGCTCAGGCTCTGAGCTGAAGAAATCCTCAGTATCGAGCGAAGGTGTTCATCAGTCAGACGTCTCCTGTGAGTTGTTTTGGTCATCTTCATCGAGGAGAAAAGTTGCTCGCATAGATAAGTGCTGCCGAACATGGAGAGCATCTGAGCAGCTTGGGTGCGGAGCTGAGGCATTGTGTCAGGGATGAACCGTGGAAACTGTGCGGCGCCCACAGCATCATACTTTGACTTCAGCGTGTCGTTGCACTGGAGTTCAATCAGCTCCATTTGGATGTTGGTTGGTGCATTTTCCACATCAACTGCGAAGGGATTACTAAGCAGTTCAAACCTACATTTCTGGACATCGAAGTCGGCAAATCGCCGGCTAAACTCAGCGGCGAGAACACTGAGTTTTTCAGCAAACTGTGCGCATGGGAACACGGCGGTAGAGATCTGCGCTTTTATGGTTTGGCAGCAGGGAAAATGGCAATGGTTTCCTTGCAGCATCTGATTCTCCCACAGGCACAGTTTAGTTTTAAAGGCCCTCACTGCAGCGTACATGTCTGTGATGATGCGCCCCCGCCCCTGAAGCTGCAGGTTCAGCGCATCGAGATGGCTCGAGATGTCACAGAGAAAGATATTCTGCCTCCCACTTGTCCAGAAAGCTCCTGTTTTCTGCCTTTCTTTTCGCCATTTTTGGGAAGGGATAGCGCGCTGACAGTTGTAGCGTCTATGTTGCTATGACTACTGTCACAGAGGAGAGGGCGTTTCTGGGTCCTGTCCTGATTGGCGCGCGAAAACAACAGCAGAGCATTATGGGATTCGTAGTATTAGCGGTGAATGCGCTGTATAATACCGGCGGGCCAGCTCTAGTAGTAATTTGGTATTGTCTCGCGGGCCAAATATAATTACCCCGCGGGCCAAATTTGGCCCGCGGGCCAGAGTTTGACACCCATGTCTTAGATGGTAGCTGTAGATGGGATTCAAATGCATAATGGTATTAATACAGTGTCTAGACTACCTCTTTTGTATAAATGCCCTTCAGAATCCAAACACAGTATTGACACGCAGCAAAATGCTGAGTATAATCTTTCAAGTCAGCCAGTCACACAATGCTATTCTCAAACATACCTAATCAATTAGCTGTTTTTCAACAATATTTTAACCTGCAGGAATATTTCCTAATTTCTATGTCATGGTTAGTTCGTAGGATAATGCAACTCATACATTTACATCTTTCAATACTTCTGAAATGGGGTACAGGTTTAAAATAATTACAGGTTTAAAATAATTACAGGTGCACCTTACTAGCTTATACTATATCATAAATAGTCTTAAATAGTTAACACAGATTCTAGTTTTCATCCAGTTCACACAGATAGCTGACTCAGCCCTGTTTACACCTCCAAGGTGCCCCCCCCCCTCACCCAGGAAAACACACTCAGAGCCTATGAGGCTTTTCTAAAAACTCCACTTTGTGTGTGTAACAGGGTTGGTTATGTTTCCACTTGCCTCTAAAGAAATGTGTATTTAATGTTCAAGCATTCTTATTGGTTAGTTCAACTCTGATGACAGTAAGGTGTGTTGTGATTGGCCCCACTTGCAGATAGGGGGAGATCGCGAACGTCAGGTCTTCCCAGTAGGAAAATGTGATGCAAGGGGTAGGTCACGTTCTGAATACTGTTTTCTATTTTACAATGTGTACAAGTTTGCTGGACGTTACTGATTTATACATGTGTGGGTATATGGTACCTGTTAGGGATTGAGGGGCTTTCTGGGATGTGCTTTGGCATATGATTGCTGTAAATAAGTGTGTTAGCTAGCATACACCGATGTCATGGTCACATAAGCCACTGCTAACACAGTTGTCTTCATGCTACAGATTTTGCCATCGACAGCCATCAATACTGTTAAGCCCTGCACAACTAACGTGCTGTTTCCCATTTAACAGGTATTTACACGTTATATTTTGTTCGCCCAGTAGGAAAATGTGATGCAAGGGAAATAAATGATGCTCAACTGGGACCACTGGCCGAAGTGATTTATTTTGAGAAAACACAACGCATGGAGAGTACATTATACATCTGTTACACTGGTGCCGTGACCCGGATCACTGCACCAATGTAACAGTATAACTTTACGTCCGTCCCCTCGCCCCGACTCGGGCGCGAACCAGGGACCCTCTGCACACAACAACAGTCACCCACGAAGCATCGTTACCCATCGCTCCACAAAACCCGCGGCCCTTGCAGAGCAAGGGGAACCACTACTTCAAGGTCTCAAAACGAGTGACGTAACCGATTGAAACGCTATTAGCGCGCACCAGCTAGCCATTTCACATCCGTTACATGTGCTTCGCTCACATTCTTTTTTTAACACTACGTTTGAGATGTGGTATCCACTCGGCTCGCTGCCTCCTAGATCAAAGGTGGGTCCATCTGCTCCGTTCCCCAAGTGTGGTCTCCCTGAGATTCCAAGTTAGAGGGATCCCTCGTGCACCATTTACCCAGGTCGTCAGGAGCGGTCACCAAGAGAAGATTCACATTCCCATCGCCAAATGTGGTTGTTAATTTCTTTAATATCAAATGAGGAGACAAACTTATCACACAAGTCAGAGTTAATCTTAAACTAAATCTTTATTCACTTATTAATAAGGGAGCAGGTCAATACAACGCACAAATATAGGGTGAATCAATTGAGTGCTCTACGATAATGATGGCTGGTCGGCGAATCAGAGCCACGAGACAAAAGTACAAAGGTCTTTTACAGCCACGATATACCCCTTTCAACCTACATGACAAAAAACAGATGTATAGAACGGGTCACAAGATTAAGATCTGTATGAAAGATACTTAGAATTCTCAGCAGACAGTACTCTTTGTGTAGAGACCAGGGTCATCTCTCCCTGGTACCATATAGAACAGAAACATTAACTCATGCTCTGGAATGCAGTCTCTTTAGGTTTTATCACGCTAAAGACATTGTAAATCTCCTGTCAGTGTTATCTCCCAGAGGCCCATCCTCAGTAGAACACAGACACAATAGTTCTAAGAACCCTCTATTCTGTTGCATAAAACAACCATTTGATGCAATACATGTATTATAACATAATCTTGCAATTTTGCTCTCAGTGTTCACTGAAAGTTGACTAGTAACAACAACTGGGACATAAAAGACACCCACCATGAGACCCACTAAATCTGCCCAAGAGGCAAACAAAAGAAAAACCCACACCAAACTTAAAGACAGGAAGCAAACCAAATAGGTAGTGCAACTAAAGTTGTGGACTCTCCACATCTATCAAGACAACTGGAGCACTGGGCCAGACACTCTTAAATAGAACCTGGACCAGCTCAGGTGAAACACCTTCCCACTAACGAGATGGACAAGCCAGCACAGGTGTAACACATACTGACTAACGAGGTGACGCCAATCGGTGCGCCCTACGTGCTATACGCGCTAATGAGCTATACGTGCTAAAGTCCAACCTCAAAACAAATGAAAAAACCAAAACACCTTCCCCCTTAAGAGAATGCTTACCACCAACAGAAAACAACTTCCATTTCACATTATAATCAACTACATTGCTTCACCAATATAAACATGGTATCTACTGGCTGTGAACAATTAAAAGCAAGAAACACTAGCTTCTAGAACTCTCATCCCCTTGGAACGAGCCCAAAAAACCTAATCTCCAATACGGAAAAACGTGCAGTCAAAATAAATTGTGATCCATGGCAACGCACTGGCTAAACACAAAACTTTTTGACTGCCCACCCATGAGACAATCAGCAACCAAATTGTCCTTACCACGGACATGTCTAATTTCAAGAGGAAACTCCTGCAATATCCGTAGTAACTTTCCACCTCACCGCGGAGCTTCTCTCTCTTTTCAGGGTTCACTAGATAGATATGTTGTTGGATCGGGGCCCAGTCCCCAATGTCATGCTCTAGTACATTTGGGTTGGCACATGTGAGAATGAACCCTGATATTCTAAAAGCAGGGTAACAATGTCAATATAATTGTACCCAAAGAATTGTCAGTTGGTTGCATAAATAATGATCATTACTAAATGTTTGATGAATTGTAAATATGAAATATTTGGTTGCATAGTCTTATTTTCAAAGTCTTTTCAATGACATTTTGCTAGGTGGGATAGCCCAATGTCAAAACAGAGTTTTAACATGTCCAAATCAATAACCAATATGCAGAAACAGTTTGGGATAAATTGAAAACCTAAACATAACATGTGCTACATACACAAACATCTGCCACAATAATCATATTACTTGTATTTTTTAAAACAAGCTCCTTATAAACTGCACAAGCACCAAAAACGCTGTTGTTTTGACAAGTAGCAATAAATCAATTATATCAATTAGGGGGGAAATCAGGTTGTTCGTGCTGTTGAAACTAACACAACTTTTAAAAAAACATGGAAATGGGAGATATCTTTTACCTCACTGGTTAGAGGACAACCTGCAGAAGACAGTCAGCTACATTTTGGAGTGATGCATTTAAATTTAGGGGTCGCAAAACAAAGGAACGCAACACTTATTTGTCATCACTCATCGATATCATGTTGAAATCAATTGTGCCGAGAGGAGGGAGATGAGGTTGCACGTCCTGTTAAAACTAACAGCTCAAAAACCACATGGAATCTGGGAATAATGTGTACATCACTGGTTAGAGGACAATTTGTAGAAAACAGCTAGCTACATTTTGAAGTGCTGCATTTTGATTCAAATGGGTCACCAACGTGGTAAGTGGAACACAGCTCGTTTTGTGTTAGTCACTTTTTGTTAAATCACATAAATAGTACTCTTTCAATTCAGAGCCTGGATTGTGAAATTCCTTAAAATACTCCTACTACAATGTTAAACATTCTACATTGTGACATTTTGACACATTGATATTGACACATTGATATCACGAAATAACTCCTTCATGTATTTTCTGATGTTTGATCAGAGATCTTTTATCAAAGTATCTCTTGGCACACTGATCACAGCTATAAGGTTTCTCTCCTGTGTGTGTTCTCTTGTGTAGAGTCAGAGAGCCAGATCGACCAAAACTTTTCCCACATTGATCACAGCTGTAAGGTTTCTCTCCTGTGTGTGTTCTCTGGTGTGATATCAGATGGCCAGATTGACCAAAACTCTTTCCACATTGATCACAGCTATAAGGTTTCTCTCCTGTGTGTGTTCTCTGGTGTTGAGTCAGAGTTCTAGATGCAGCAAAACTTTTCCCACATTGACCACAGCTAAAAGGTTTCTCCCCTGTGTGTGTTCTCTGGTGCACTGTCAGATCTCCAGATTGACCAAAACTCTTCCCACATTGATCACAGCTATAAGGTTTCTCTCCTGTGTGTGTTCTCTGGTGCACTGTCAGATCTCCAGATTGACCAAATCTCTTCCCACATTGACCACAGCTATAAGGTTTCTCTCCTGTGTGTGTTCTCTGATGAATTTTAATGCCTGATGAGGTGAATCTCTTCCCACAGTCAGAGCAGCAGTGAGTTCTCTTCCCTGTGGATCTCTGCAGGTGTTTATTGAGGTGTTCTGATCTGGAGAGACTCTTCTCTGCCTCTTCAGCATCATGAGGTTGTTGAGGCTCCCCAGAGGATCCACGATAGTCACGTCTCTCTCCTGTGTGAACAACAAAGTCAGACAGATGATTAAAGGCCCACAACAGTGGAAATCCATTGTAAAAGGTGATGCCAACAGCGTAGCCATGATGTTGTACAACAATTGACGTCTGTAATAAATGTTAAAATTATTTGACAATTGTCTTAAAATGAGCAAGAATAGTCATATTTTGTCTTGTTTTCACATTAGTAGAGTAACATTGATGATTGTAGGCTAGAAATAAGATAATAATGTTGTTGAAACTCTAAACAGTTTGCCAGATGACTTTTGGTCTCTAATATAGGCCCCTTTCTGTGTTTGCTAAAATTGAGGCACGAGGGCAATTTGATTGCAGAAACTCCTCCCTGCTAATGACGAAATCGATAGTTATGGATGTACTATATCTGCCTGGAGCAAAAATGGTGAGCAAAGATTTTCGTTTTTCACAATGTATTCCGAATGTGAATGGAGGAAACTCAGGGGAGTAACCTGCATTTCCAGGTTGCTTATGAGTACATTTCACACTACTTTGGATTATAATTGTAAGGCTCGTTTGAATGTCCTGTTTAATATAATGTTTGCTACAGTATTAAGAATGATGTGTAATTATTGAAGAACCGTGTTAATGACAGTATCCATTTGGGTGTTGTCAATAAAGTTAAGATTTTATATTTCATTTTTTTATTTCACCAGGTAGGTCAGTTGAGAACAAGTTCTCATTTACAACTGAGACCTGGCCAAGATAAAGCAAAGCGGTGCGACAAAAAAACAACAGAGTACGTGGGATAAACAAAAGTCAAATCAAATCCAATTTATTTATATAGCCCTTCTTACATCAGCTGATATCTCAAAGTGCTGTACAGAAACCCAGCCTAAAACCCCAAACAGCAAGCAATGCAGGTGTAGAAGCACGGTGGCTAGGAAAAACTCCCTAGAAAAGGCCAAAACCTAGGAAGAAACCTAGAGAGGAACCAGGCTATGAGGGGTGGCCAGTCCTCTTCTGGCTGTGCCGGGTGGAGATTATAACAGAACATGGCCAAGATGTTCAAATGTTCATAAATGACCAGCATGGTCAAATAATAATAATCACAGTAGTTGTCAAGGGTGCAGCAAGTCAGCACCTCAGGAGTAAATGTCAGTTGGCTTTTCATAGCCGATCATTAAGAGTATCTCTACCGCTCCTGCTCTCTAGAGAGTTGAAAACAGCAGGTCTGGGACAGGTAGCACATCCGGTGAACAGGTCAGGGTTCCATAGCCGCAGCCAGAACAGATGAAACTGGAGCAGCAGCACGGCCAGGTGGACTGGGGACAGCAAGGAGTCATCGTGCCAGGTAGTCCTGAGGCATGGTCCTAGGGCTCAGGTCCTCTGAGAGAGAGTAAGAAAGAGAGAATTAGAGAGAGCATACTTAAATTAAGACAGGAGAAGTACTCCAGACATAACAGACTGACCCTAGCCCCCCGACACAAACTACTGCAGCATAAATACTGGAGGCTGATACGGGAGGGGTCAGGAGACACTGTGGCCCCATCCGATGATACCCCCGGACAGGGCCAAACAGGAAGGATATAACCCCACCCACTTTGCCAAAGCACAGCCCCCACACCAAAAGTACTGTCAATAACACAATAGAAAAATCTACATACAGTGTGTGCAAATGGAGTAAGGAGGTAAGGCAATAAATAGGCCATAGTAGCGAAGTAATTACACAATTTAACAAATTAACACTGGAGTGATATATGTGCAGATGATGATGTGCAAGTAGAAATACTGGTGTGCAAAAGAGCAAAAAAAGTAAATAAAAACATGGGGATGAGGTAGGCAGTTGGGCTATTAACAGATGGGCTATTTACAGATGGTCTGTGTACAGCTGCAGCGATCGGTAAGCTGCTCAGATAGCTGATGCTTAAAGTTAGTGAGGGAGATATAAGTCTCCAACTTCAGCGATTTTTGCAATTCGTTCCAGTCATTGGCAGCAGAGAACTGGAAGGAAAGGCGGCCAAAGAAGGTGTTGGCTTTGGGGATGACCAGTGAGATATACCTCCTGGAGCGTGTGCTATGGGTGGGTGTTGCTATGGTGACCAGTGAGCTGAGTGAAGGCAGCCAGGCAAAGACTTATAGATGACCTGGAGCCAGTGGGTTTGGCAACGAATATGTAGCGAGGGCCAGCCGACGAGAGCATACAGGTCGCAGTGGTGGGTGGTATATGGGGCTTTGGTGACAAAACGGATTGCACTGTGATAGACTGCATCCAGTTTGCTGAGTAGAGTGTTGGAGGCTATTTTGAAAATGACATCACTGAAGTCAAGGATCGGTAGGATAGTCAGTTTTACGAGGGTATGTTTGGCAGCGCGAGTGAAGGCGGCTTTGTTGCGAAATAGGAAGCTGATTCTAGATTTAATTTTGGATTGGAAATGCTTAATATTAGTCTGGAAGTAGAGTTTACAGTCTAACCAGACACCTAGAATATGTGGACAACTATAAATACCTAAGTCAGAACCATCCAGAGTAGTGATGCTAGACGGGGGGGTGCGGGCAGCGATCGGTTGAAGAGCATGCATTTAGTTTTACTAGCGATTAAGAGCAGTTGGAGGCCACGGAAGGAGTGTTGTACGGCATTGAAGCTCGTTTGGAGGTTTGTTAACACACCACCACTAATGAGTTGTGGAGCTTCTCAAATACATTTTTCTTCACCTCAAACAGCAAGTAAACAAAGTCTAATCAAAATCAATTGCGAATGACAATAGTTCCTCAAAGTATTTTCGTATATTTCCAGCTCTCGCCCTTTCGATAACCACTCGGCATAAAAAGGAAAAATGTAATGCTCTGATCCAGTGGAAATGTCTTAAAATACCTGATTACTTCTTATCCCTTGCACAAATAGCCGACCGGGAAACTGAGGGCCTAGAATATTTTATACAATGTTGCAAGTTTCGGAGGACCCAGTTGATAGTTGATACAATGTTTAAAGATCGTTGTAGACAGGTCATGTGCAGCAAATGTGATTTATAGGATATTTTCTACCTGCAGACTGCAATGTTTTTATTTGTTGGCTTTATGTAGGCTATTTTTACATAGTTGGCAATGGCAATAAAAGTTACTTTTAGACTTGTATAATTTTCATTTAGATTTAGATAGAATGTAGATTAATCACAGACAATAATTTTGAGATACTATTATAAATTAAATGAAACTGTTCCACGAAAATGTGCATATGAAAATCATAACTGGCACACAGATTGGTAGAAATGGTCAGATAAATTGGAAAAGGTTGCCGACTGCTGATGTAGTCTATTACTAGATCTGTAGTCTATTAGTCTATTACTGAAGAAGCAGAACGGCAGAATTTACAAAGTCCAGCAGCGGACGACCGGCTCCCTCTGGTCAGGTTTCGTTGACGACCGGCTCCCTCTGGTCAGGTTTCGTTGACGACCGGCTCCCTCTGGTCAGGTTTCGTTGACGACCGGCTCCCTCTGGTCAGGTTTCGTTGACGACCGGCTCCCTCTGGTCAGGTTTCGTTGACGACCGGCGCCCTCTGGTCAGGTTTCGTTGACGACCGGCTCCCTCTGGTCAGGTTTCGTTGACGACCGGCTCCCTCTGGTCAGGTTTCGTTGACGACCGGCTCCCTCTGGTCAGGTTTCGTTGACGACCGGCTCCCTCTGGTCAGGTTTCGTTGACGACCGGCTCCCTCTGGTCAGGTTTCGTTGACGACCGGCTCCCTCTGGTCAGGTTTCGTTGACGACCGGCTCCCTCTGGTCAGGTTTCGTTGACGACCGGCTCCCTCTGGTCAGGTTTCGTTGACGACCGGCTCCCTCTGGTCAGGTTACGTTGACGACCGGCTCCCTCTGGTCAGGTTATCTTGATGACTGGCCTAGTCATTTGTGTATCTTAATTATTTAATCAAACAGCGTGCTTAAAGCATCAGACAAGTTACGTACATACATATAGTTGATTTTATTAAAACACGGGGCGATTGGTAGAAAGAACAGATGACTCTTGGTTGACCAAGAATTATTTTAGTTGGGGACAGCACTAGAACATGATTTTGGGGCTCCCGAGTGGCGCAGCGGTCTAAGACACTGCATCTCGGTGCTTGAGGCGTCACTGCAGACACCCTGGTTCGAATCCAGGCTGTATTACAACCGGCCATGATTGGGAGTCCCATATGGCGGTGCACAATTGGCCCAGCGTCGTCCGGGGTAGGCCGTCATTGTAAATAAGAATTTGTTCTTAACTGACTTGCCAGTTAAGTAAAGGTTACATTTAAATAAATAAGTGTTTTTTGACAAACCGTTTTTTACAAATCCGTCAAGGCACCAACTTTGAGAAGGGTTTAAAACACAGTGGCTAATATACACGAAAGCGTCTAAAGAGCTTTATTTTACGAGCCTCCCGAGTGGCGCAGTGGTCTAAGGCACTGCATCGCAGTGCTAGCTGTGCCACTAGAGATTCTGGGTTCGAGTCCAGACTCTGTCGCGACCGAGAGGCCCATGGGGCAGCGCACAAGTCGTCCGGGTTAGGGAGGGTTTGGCCGGCAGGAATATCCTTGTCTCATCGCGCACTAGCGACTCCTGTGGCAGGCCGGGCGCAGTGCACGCTGACACGGTTCCAGGTGTACGGTGTTTCCTCCGACACATTGGTGCAGCTAGCTTCCGGGTTGGATGGGCATTGTGTCAAGAAGCAGTGCGGGTTGTGTTTCGGAGGATGCATGGCTCTCGACCTTCGCCTCTCCCAAGTCCGTACGGGAGTTGCAGCGATGAGACAAGACCACTCGACACTGCACTAGTCTTACTTCTATATGCGTAATTAGGTGGTGGACCAATTGGATACCACGAAATTGGGGTGAAAAAAAATGCTTTATTGTTTTGGCAATTTTGACTAGCAAGCTACGGAGGTGGCTGACTAAAACGGAACCCAAACCGGCTGCGCCATCGTGCATAAATGTATTTTATAATTATCTAAATATTTTTAAACGCGATCACGACACGCAGGTTAAAATATCAAAACAAACTCAACCAATTATATTAATTTGGTGACAGGTCGAAAAGCATTTATGGCAATTTAGCTCGCTAATTTGTCCTGGGATATGAACATTGAGTTGTTATTTTACCTGAAATGCACAAAGTCCTCAACTCTGCCAATTAATCCGCACATAAAACGGTCAACCGAATCGTTTCTAGTCATCTCTCTTCCTTCCAGGCTTTTTCTTCTCTTGACTTTATATTGCGATTGGCAACTTTCATAAATTAGGTGCATTACCACCACTGACCTCGTTCGTCTTTCAGTCACCCACGTGGGTATAACAAATGAGGAGATGGCACGTGGGTACCTGCTTCTATAAACCAATGAGGAGATGGGAGAGGCAGGACTTGCAGCGCAATCTGCGTCACAAAAATAATTGACTTCTATTTTAGCCCGTGGCAACACAGACGCTCATTGGTGCGCGCGAGCAGTATGGGTGCAATATTTGAATATCATAGATTTCAAAATATATTTTGCAATGTCAGCCTGTAACTGTTGCTGCTGTTGAAAGAAGTGTCCCGTCTACTAGATTATACGTCACACCAACAGCATTTCAGACAAAAAGTTAAAGTGTAGGAAGCATGAGTTTTTACTCACCAGTGTAACAACACAGTGTGGTTAAAGACTTAGTAAGCTAGTTGTAGTCACGATCTGGTTACCTATAAGTACAAACAGTTATGTTTTTGCGTTATTACATATTTCTTTAACTTATTTCTGGATATCAAATCAAATACAATTGTATTTGTCACATGCGTTACAGTGAACTGCTTACTTAGAAGCCCTTAACCAACAATGCTTTAAGAAGTTAAGAAAAATAAGGGTTAAGTAAACATTTCTAAATAAAAGTAACAAATAATTAAACAGCAGCAGTAAAATAACAATAGCAAGGCTATATACAGGGAGAACCGGTACAGAGTCAATCTGCGGGGGCAACGGTTACGCGAGGTAATTGAGGTAATATGTACATGTAGGTAGTTAAAGTGACTCATAGATAATAAACAGAGTGTAGCAGCAGCGTAAAAGAGGGGTCTTCTACACTACCCACAATGCACTATTTCTCAACATCATATGGAGGATCTACTCTGTGCTACTGAGTTTGTACGCTAGCTCAAACTGGCAAACGTTAGCCACTCCTCATGCACTGTGTGGTTGTGTTATCTAGTGGGAACCCGTTAGCACGGTAGGCTCTGGTGCCTTCTTGCCGTGGGCTCAAAACGAAAGAGAAAATCAACCTGCTTGCTCCTTTTACACAGTGTTTGTTTATATTTACTGACAAATATTGACAAATACAGGCATTTATAAGTAAATTCTTCAAGAAACAGATGGGTACATATCATTAATGTATAAGTCCCAAAATGGATGTAACAACTGCTGATTGCCCCTTTAATAGTACATCTTGGGCTAAGCTAACAGGAGCTATTGAGGTCTACAGTATTTCAGGCATTGTCATTGGACGCATTTGATCAATTGTTAACGTTTTGTTGATGGTCCACTCTTGATGTTCTACACGTTACAGTGTAGCTTCAGCCATTACTACAGAACAACATTAAAGTGTAGAACCCCTTTACTGCATATTGGTTCAACGACTGCAGAGACGGTACTTACTGGTGTTAAACAGATCTCCAACCTCCTCTTCTTCCTCCTCTTTCAATGTGACAGTGATCTCCCCCTCCTCCTCTTTCACTCCAAAAACTGCATCCTCCTCTTTCTCCTCTTCTTTTACTGTAACATCTTCCTCTTTCACTCTGAACCCGTCTTCCTCTTCCTTCACTGTAACGTCTTTCTCTTCTTCTTTCACTGTAACAGCCTCACCCTCTACTTCTTTTTGTATTGTAACAGCCTGCTCTTCCTCCTCCTCTTTCACAAGAGCTTCTTTCTCCGTCCAGCAGACCCCCTCTTCTTTAGCAGGAGGAGAGTGGCTTAGTGAACTCATGGTCGGAGATGTTCGCTAGCTAGCATTAGCGACTAGCCTAGTTCTAAGCTAATTTAGCAAACAAGCTAGCTGACAAACAACGTAAATATATAATTAAATGGGCCAACAAGTGCATAAAACATAAGTGTGTTTAATACACAGCGACTAATATACACCAAAACAGTGTAAAGAGCGTGAATGTTATAGCTATGTTTGCTAGAAAGCTACCGAGGTGTCTGACTAGATTGTGTTGAAGGAGCGTCCCGTCCACTAGATTATACGTCACACTGGCAGCATCGCCTGAACCTAAAATACGCACATCGCCATCTGCTGACTGGAGTGGGCAACGCAGTTGAGGAACCAAAAGTATATATTTCATTTATTTCATAAAAGTGTAATATTATATTAAGTCGTTCAAAAAGAAGCATGTGTTGATTGATTCGTTTTAATGAGTGATAATTTAAAAACAAACTTTACACTCACTACATATTTGCATTGAACCATACTTCTGACATGGATAATTTTGACCCCAGAGGCATATCTTTTATCATAGCCTAAATGTGGTTTGTTCAATTCTTCCAATTTTTCATGACTTTGTCAATCAACTTGTTCTTAATAAATCTAAATCACGGTTTAGTGTTTCTGTATCAATATGGACATTTAACAAATTAAAATCCCTTGGAGTCATTTTCACCCCAACCAAAAGCACCTTTGATAAATAGGATGTTTATTTCAAATCAAAATCAAATCACATTTTATTGGTGACATACACATGTTTAGCAGATATTATTGCAGGTGTAGCGAAATGCTTGTGGTTCTAGCTCCGACAGTGCAGTAATATCTAACAAGTAATATCTAACAATTTCACAACATACACCCAATACACATAAATCTAAGTATTTGAATCTAGGTTTCTCTGTAGACATGATCAATCCCACCAGAGGGTGGAGGGGCACCTGTATCAGTGGTTTTGACCAGATAGACACCTGCAGATACACAGTATAGTGCCTCCCATGTACTCTCCTAAGATTGGACTTATATACCACGTATCACGTGACTGTGTACATAACTGCCAATGGTAGAAAACTGCCAGCAGTAGAGAATTCTGCCAGAGGTAGAAAACTCAGCCAGTGGTATACAGTCCATTCGTTAAGTATTCAGACCCTTTCATTTTTCCCACATTTTGTTACGTTACAGCCTTATTCTAAAATTGAATCATTTTCCCCCTCATCAATCTACATACAACACCCCATAATGACAAACCAAAAACTTTTATTTTATTTTAATTTTTGCAAATGTATTTACTTAAGTATTCAGACCCTTTGCTGAGACTCGAAATTGAGCTCAGATAAATCCTGATTCCATTGATCATCCTAGAGATGTTTCTACAACTTGATTGGAGACCACTTGTGGTAAATTCAATTGATTAGACATGATTTGGAATGGCACACACCTGTCTATATAAGGTCCCACAGTTTACAGTGCATGTCAGAGCAAAAACCAAGCCATGAGGTCAAAGGAATTGTGCATAGAGCTCTGAGACAGGATAGTGTCGAGGCACAGATCTGCGGAAAAGCACCAACACATTTCTTCAGCATTGAAGGTCCCCAAGAACACAGTGGCCTCAATCGTTCTGAAATGGAAGAAGTTTGGAACCACCAAGACTCTTCCTAGAGCTGGCCGCCCGGCCAAACTGAGCAATCGGGGGAGAAGGGCCTTGGTCAGGGAGGTGAACAAGAACCCGATGTTCACTCTGACAGAGCTCCAGTTCCTCTGTGGAGATGGGAGAACCTTCCAGAAGGACAACCATCTCTGCAGCACTCCACCAATCAGGCCTTAATGTAGCAATGATTAAATTGTCAAAATGTATTTCAATGGCCAATTCTGTGAACTGTTCTGTGAAAGGTGTCGGGTAGAGATGACATGCAGGAGCTTGCAGGGATTTGTAGTCTTGTATGTTGTCTCCTTTGATGCTAATTAGCATTTTTGAATCCAAGAGTAAAGAGAGACAAATATATTGATAAAGTATTTGTATTTATTATGGATCCCCATTAGTTCCTGTCAAGCCAGCAGCTACTCTTCCTGGGGGTTATTATGGATCCCCATTAGTTCCTGCCAAGGCAGCAGCTACTCTTCCTGGGGTTTATTATGGATCCCCATTAGTTCCTGCCAAGGGAGCAGCTACTCTTCCTGGGATTTATTATGGATCCCCATTAGTTCCTGCCAAGGGAGCAGCTGCTCTTCCTGGGGTCCAGCAAAAATAAATGCAGTTTATACCATTATAAAAACATTACAATGTCATCTTGTTTTTACATGGCATTGTAGATTTGAGTGGTATACAGTATGTATTTTAGATGTTTTCAGTGTATTTTTAACCCTTTCAGACAATGGATTAATCGCAATAAAACAAATATTTGTGCACTAACATTACAAAAAGTTCTCAAGTCTGACAGCCCAAACAAAAACACAAATTCTCAGTCAAAAACACAAGTCAGAACACAGCCTCTCTATTCTCTCATGTGTTTTCAGGTCCTCTGACTGGGAAAATGTCTTTCCACAATGAGAGCAGTGGTATGTCTTCTCCTCCTGTGTATTTGTATGTATTCTTTCATGCTCTTTCAGGTACCTTAACCAGTGGTGCGTCCTCTCATGCTGGTTCAGGTTTCCTAACTGGGCAAAATGCTTTCCACAATGGGAACATTGGACAGGCTTTTCTCCTGTGTGTGTCCTCTAATGCATTTCCACGCTCCCTAACCACCTAAAACTTGTTTTGCCCAGTTAGGAAACCTGAACCAGCATGAGAGGACACACAAAGGAGCAGTGGTAAGGCTTCTCTCCAGCGTGTATTCTCTTGTGTGTTTTCAGGCTCCCTAACTGAGTAAAACTCTTTCCACACTGGGAGCAGTGATGTCGCCCTGCTGGTTTGTGCGTCTCAGGGTCTGGTTCCCCTGAAGGACTCTTCCTGCTGTCAGAAGGAGAGTCTGGTCTCTCTCCTGTCAAAGACAAACAGATTATTTAATTAAACAAAGACCCGAATGAAACCTCCACATGATAAAACTATGACGTTTAATCTAGACTAGATCCCTCAATCACCTGAAGTCAGTTTTCACAAGTATTATTAAACCGACTTCAAAATGCAGGTCTCTGTGTGCTTCTTAGGATGTCCAGGCAGGTGATTCACTTCTAACCGAAGTCTTGCAGGTGTTTACATGGTTTTACACATCTGTCAGGTGATCGAAAAATCTAATTTCAGTACCAGTGTATTATATATATTTTTTCTCACCAATTTTGTGATATCCAATTGCAACTCCTCTACGGACTCGGGGGAGAGGCGAAGGTCAATAGCCATGCGTCCTCCGAAACACGACCCTGCCAAGCCGCACTGCACTTCCTGACACACTGCTGAAACACAACCCTGCCAAGCCGCACTGCACTTCCTGACACACTGCTGAAACACGACCCTGCCAAGCCGCACTGCACTTCCTGACACACTGCTGAAACACGACCCTGCCAAGCCGCACTGCACTTCTTGACACACTGCTCGCTTAACCCGGAAGCCAGCCACACCAATGTGTCAGAGGAAACACCGTCCAGCTGGCAACCGAAGTCAGCGTGCATGGACCCGGCCGCCACAAAGAGTCGCTAGAGCACGATGGGACAAGGACGTCCCTGCCGGCCAAACACTCCCCTAACCTAGACGATGCAGGGCCAATTGTGCGCCGCCCTATGGGACTCCCGATCACAGCCGGTTGTGATACAGCCTGGATTAGAACCAGGGACTTGCACTGAGATGCAGTGCCTTTGACCGCTGGCCACTTGGGAGGCTCTGCTTAAATATTTATATTCCGGAGTCTGACATCGTTCTAACATTTATTAATTTCTTTCTTGTTATTTTGGGGATTTGTGTGTGCATTGATCTGTATTGGTAGGTATTACTGCACTGTTGGAGCTAGAAACGTAAGCATTTTGCTGCACCTCTGATAACATCTGTAAAATGTGTAAGCAACCACAAACATTTGATGACAAGTCTGATTTATTAGGGAAGTTTTTAGGCTGTAGAGACCACTATAATAATAGATATTGTGGACTACAGTATTTAACTAAAATAATATATTCAATGCATGATTAATGTGTTTTGTTGGTGGCCCACTCTTTGATGGTATACACACGTTACAGTGTAGCTTCATCAATTCCGACATTATAAACAAAATTATAAAGAGTAGGACTTACAGTTTTAAACCTGCACCAGTTCAATAACTGCAGACAGTTTGTGCCCGTTTCCAAGATAGTACTTACTGTTGTTAATAAGATCCCTAGTCGCCTCCTCCTCCTCCTTCGATGTGACAGTTATCTTCTCCTGTTCCTCTACCTCTTCTTTTACTGTAACACCCTCCTCCTCTTTCACTCTGAACGAATCTTCCTCTTCTTTAACGGTAACGTCTTTCTCTTCTTCTTTCACTGTAACAGCCTCACCCTCTACTTCTTGTTTTACTGTGACAGCCTCCTCTTCCACGAGAATGTTCAGCCCCAGAGCTTCTTTCTCCGTCCAGCAGACCGCCTCTTCTTTAGCAGGAGGGGAGCAGCTTCGTGAGCTCATGGTCGGGTTTGTTAGCTATCCAGCTAGCTACTAGCAAGGTAAATTTGGAATTAAAGGGGGTAACTAGCTAAACGGCATAAGCCAACAGAAGTGTGTTTAAAACAAAGTGGCTTATATACACCGAAACAGTCTAAACAGCTTGAACCTTTCAGCTATGTTGGCTACCGAGGTGGATGACTCGCTGTTATTGTTGAAGTGTTTAGTCCACTAGATTATACGTCACACTAGCAGCGTCGCCTGAAAGACCGCACATCGCCAACTGCAGACACGCGTGCCGACGCAGTTGAGGACAAAGTTATGTTTTTCCAAACAAATCGTTTTAAATGTTTTATTATTAAATAATAATATTACATTGAGACTGTCAGATAGATGCATGTGTTGATTAGTGCAGATCTTATTCAGTGAGAATCAAACTTTACATCAACTTGACAGCTGCATTTTTAAGGAAGTTTCTGATTAATTCAGTCAATTTCAGATAATGATAAATAAGCAGCGACGTCACAATACATCATGTAGATGTATATAATGAACAGACTAGGTCTATACTGCTCCTACATGGTGTAACAATACATCATGAAGATGTATATAATGAACAGACTAGGTCTATACTGCTCCTACATGGTGTAACAATACATCATGTAGATGTATATAATGAACAGACAATGTCTATACTGCTCCTACATGGTGTAACAATACATCATGTAGATGTATATAATGAACAGACAATGTCTATACTGCTCCTACATGGTGTAAGAATACATCATGTAGATGTATATAATGAACAGACTAGGTCTATACTGCTCCTACATGGTGTAACAATACAGACTAGGTCTATACTGCTCTTACATGGTGTAACAATACATAATGTAGCTGTATATAATGAACAGACGAGGTCTGGTGTGGGGCTTTAAGGCAATGCTGTTAGTGTGACGTATAATTTAGTGGACGGAACGCTTCTTTCAACAGCAGCAACAGTCAGCCACCTCGGTAGCTTGCTAGCCAAAATAGCCGAACCAATAAATGTCTTTAGACGCTGTCGTGTATATTAGCAACTGTGTATTAATCCCACTTCTGTCGTCTAGTTAGTTATCCGTAGTCATTTCATATTTACGGTGTTGTTGTTGTTAATCAGCTAGCGGGCTGGTTAAGTTAGCATTAGCCTAGCTAGCTAACATCTCCGACCATGAGCTCACTAAGCCACTCTCCTATTAAAGAAGAGGTCTGCTGGACGGAGAAAGAGGGTCTTTGGCTCAACGTTGTTGTGAAAGAAGAGGAGGAAGAAGAGGATGTCTCAGTAAAACAAGTAGAGGGTGAGGCTGTTACAATGAAAGAAGAAGAGAAAGACGTTTCAGTGAAAGAAGAGGAAGATGCGTTCAGAGTGAAAGAGGAGGAGGGGGAGACTGTCACATCCAAAAAGGAGGAAACTGGATTTCTGGGCCCTGTTTCTCAAACGCATCTTAAGGCATCCAACGATGAACTTAGCAGTAAGATGGTTTTGAGAAACCGTTCCCTGATTAACACTAGTAAGTACTGTCTTAAAAACAAAGGCACAAACTCTGCAGTTGTTGAACTGATGTTTGGTGTTAAAGGGGAAGTCTGCAATTGCTACATCTATATTTGGACTTTAAATGATTTATTTATAGCCATTGATTCTTGAAGAATATAACACATGCCTCATGAGCTTAGTTCAACTGCTGTACCCCATCAGAAACCTAAATAAGCTTTTATTACTCCCAATGTTTAAAAACAATGTAAATCAACACTGTATAGCATCAACATGGTTAAAACTATAATGTTGATATCATGGATGGTCAGTCCTTGCATCCATAGGTCTGTCTATGAATTTGAAAGTAGTTACATTTCTCCAACCCCATCATCATCATTTTATTACCAAGAAAATGTTTTAACTGCAGATTGGTTGGTTGATTGGTGTGTGGGTTTTTAAAGGGGCAACCTAGTTTTTAAACAGCAACAAAATGGCTGCACAGAGACTTAGTTTGGTAAACAGATGGGGGAAGGAGAAATGTAACCACTCAAATTCCTAGAGAAAGCTATTGTAGTAACCTTAATCCAAAACCTAGCAACCTCGTCAAGAAGTTCAGACATCTTGGCGTAACAGTTATAAGGTGTTGGCTTGACAGTCGCTGGACCCAGGTTTGAGTTCAGCTCAGGGCTACCCCCTGCATTCACTACACTATGAATACAAAGACTGGCCATCCATGAGGTCAAAATTATCGTTTTAAACAGATTTTGAGGCTATATAGTATATTCTAGAATTACCAGTGAAGATTTCCTGTGGGGGTCAAATTGTTACAGCTGTTGATAAGTCATTGTATAATATTCAGCCAATTTTTTCTCATGCCGATACATTAAAGGCTTAACATACCTAGATTCTATTACATTTATGAATTGGTTTGAAACCTTTGTTTTAAACCCTTCTCAAAGTTGGTGACTTGACGGATTTGTAAAAAATGGTATGTCATAAAACACAATTTTTTGTTTATTTAAATGTAACCTTTATTTAACTAGGCAAGTCAGTTAAGAACAAATTCTTATTTACAATGACTGCCTACCCCGGACGACGCTGGGCCAATTGTGCGCCGCCCTATGGGACTCCCAATCACGGCCGGTTGTGATACAGCCTGGATTTGAACCAGGGTGTCTGTAGTGACACCTCAAGCACTGAGATGTAGTGTCCGCTGCGCCACTTGAGAGCCCCAAAACCTAACTAGAAGGAAACCCCACCCCCCTCCTCCCGCTGCTGGACTTCGTAAATTCTGCCGTTATGCCACTGAAGATTTCAGTAATAGACTACACCAGCAGTCGGCAACCTTTTCGATTTGGAGTGCCAATTTATCTGACAATTTCTACCAATCTGCGTGCCAGTTATGATTTTCATATGCACATTTTCGTGTAACAGTCGAATTTAATTTATAATAGTATCTCAAAATCATTGTCTGTGATTAATCTACATTCTAAATCTACATAAAAAAATTATACAAATCTAAAAGTAACTTTTATTGCCATTGCCAACTATGTAAAAAATATCCTACATAAAGGCAACAAATAAAAACATTGCAGCCAGCAGGTAGAAAATATCCTGATAAAAATAAATATCCTAGAAATCACATTGGCTGCACATGGCCTGTCTACAACGAACTTGAAACATTTGTATCAACTATCAACTGGGTCAGCCTGAAAGGAGAGCCCACAGTCTATGGTAGGTAGCGGGCCGTGTCGGTGGCACTGTATTGTCCTCAAAGCGAGCAAAGAAGTTGTTTAATTTGTCTGGTAGCAAGACGTCGGTGTCTGCGACGGGGCTGGTTTTCTTTTTGTAATCCGTGATTGACTGTAGACCCTGCCACATACGTCTTGTGTTTGAGCCGTTGAATTGCGACTCTACTTTGTCCCTATACTGACTCTTTGCTTGTTTGATTGCCTTGCGGAGGGAATAGCTGCAGTGTTTGTATTCGGTTATGTTTCCGGTCGCCTTGCCATGGTTAAAAGCGGTGGTTTGTGCTCTCAGTTTTGCTCGAATGCTGCCATCAATCCACGGTTTCTGGTTAGGAAACGTTTTAATATTCACCGTGGGTACGACATCTCTGATTGCTAATAAACTCGCTCACCGAGTCAGCGTTTACATCAATGTTGTTGTCTGAGGCTATCCGGAACATATCAGTACACGTGATCGAAACAATCTTGAAGCGTGGAATCCGATTGGTCAGACCAGCGTTGAATAGACCAGCGTTTCCTGTTTTAGTTTCTGTCTATAGACTGGGAGAAACAAAAGGGAGTCATGGTCAGATTTGCCAAAGGCAGGTTGGGGGAGGGCTTTCTATGCATCGCGGAACGTCGAGTAGCAGTGATCCAGAATGCTATCAGCTCGAGTCGCGCAGTTGATATGATGATGGGATTTAGAAAGGCTTCTTCTCAGGTTAGCTTTGTTAAAATCCCCAGCTACAATAAATGCAGCCTCGGGATGTATGGTTTCCAGTTTACATAGTCCAGAGAAGTTCTTTCAGGGCCGTCGATGTATCTGCTTGGGGGGGGGACATACTATAATTGAAGAGAATTCTCTTGGTAGATAATGCGGTCGGCATTTGATTGTAAGGAATTCAAGGTCCGGTGAACAAAAGGACTTGAGTTCCTGTGACACCACGAGTCGTTAATCATAAGGCATAACCCCCTCCCTTCTTCTTGCCAGAGAACTGTTTGTTTCTGTCGGCGCAATGCATGAAGAAACCGGGTGGCTGTACCAACTCTGACAACGTATACCGAATGAGCCATATTTCCGTGAAACAGGGAATGTTACAATCTCTGATGTCTCTCTGGAAGGCAACTCGTGCCCTAATTTTGTCCACCTTGTTGTCTAGAGATTGGACATTGGCGAGTAATATGCTCGGAAGCGGTGGATGGTGTGCTCGCGTTCTAAGTCTAACCAGTAGGCTGCTCAGTCTGCCTCTCCTGTGATGATAATAATAATCATAATACATAAAACAACAAATAACTGCATAGTTTTCTAAGGACCTGAAGCCATCTCTGTCAGCGCCATCTTGCACGGTCTGGGTGGTCTGCCAGGGGCCGGTTTCATTTAGTATCCGTTTGGGTCGGCATGGGGAATGATTCAATTTCCCCATAGTATGTTGTACCGAAGTTGAACGACTGAAAGGGAGTGTAACTTTATGACTATAATTACTGTTCCCTGAAGGAAAGAAACGAGGTACAACATCTGTTTGGCCCCACCCCTTCCTGGGTTGGTGAAGAGCGGTATTAAATTTAAGGAATAAGTCCAAGCCACATGCTCATCCACCTGTGGAAGGTGGGGCTTCCAGCGAGGCGTGGATTTAATAGTATGTTGTACCTAGTTTCCCTCCTTCAGGGAACAATAGTTATAGTCATAACGTTACACTTGTCATATGATGAACTTCAACTTAAATACTGGATCTTGCTGTCTAACCGTTTTTTTGTATTCAGATCTCTGAAATGCACTCGAACTACGTAACATTTAGTGGCTTATGTTACGCTGGGAAAACAGTTTTTGTGGGCACAGAAATCCTAAATAATTTCAGTTTGCTAAATCCAATGGTTTTAACTGAGTCATCTTAAGTTGATTGACAACACCCAAATTAATACTGTCATTTATTTATTTAACCCAGTATTTCTACTTTGCACATTCACCTACTGCAAATCTACAATTCCAGTGTTTTTAATTGCTATATTCTATTTACTTCGCCACCGTCGCCTTTTTATTGCCTTTACCTCCCTTATCTCACCTAATGTGCTCACATTCTATATAGACTTGTTTTTGTACTGTATTATTGACTGTATGTTTGTTTTACTCCATGTGTTGTATGTGTCGAGCTGCTTTGCTTTATCTTGGCCAGGTCGCAGTTGTAAATGAGAACTTGTTCTCAACTTGCCTACCTGGTTAAACAAAGGTAAAATAAAATGAATAAAAAAATTAACGCAGTTCTTAAATAATTACACATAATTCTTAATACTGTAGCTGTTTAGTTAGTCACATGTTCAACTATCATCAGCTGATCCAGGAAATAATTTTCTGAATGCCAGTCAAATGAAACATCACGACATAGGTATATTTGTTGTTAGGTGAAGTTATGGGTCCTACAGTAGGTCTATGTTATTGTTAGGTGAAGTTATTGGCCAATTTGGAAAACACTTAGTTTACAAACCCTCATTATCAGGCTGATGGAAAAGCTAGCCAAAGAGCATTTTACTGTTTTACATTTTTTTAACGTTTAAAGCAGTTGATTTGCGAGGATGACACAAACATATTAAGCAGGACATTCAAACGAGCCTTACAATTATAATCCAGAGTAATGTGAAATACACTCATAAGCAACCTGGAAATGGAGGTTACTCCCCTGAGTTTTCCCTCATTCACATTCAGAATACATTGTGAAAAACTAAAATCTTTGCTCACCATTTTTGCTCCAGGCAGATATACTACATCCATAACTATCGCTTTCCTCATTAACAGGGAGGAGTTTCTACAACCAAATTGCATGAGCATCGCCCTCGTGCCGCAATTTTATTAAACACAAGAAGGGACCTATATTGGAGACCAATATAGAAACTGGCACACTGCTTAGTTTCAACAACATGAATAACTTATTTCTAGCTTACAATCATCGATGTTACTCCTAAAATATGACTATTCTTGCTCATTTTAAGACAAATAATCTTTACATTCATTACAGACGTCAATTGTTGTACAACGTCATGGCTACGCTGTTGGCATCACCTTTTACAGTGGATTTCCGCTGTTGTGGGCCTTTAACCATCTGTCGGACTTGTTGTTCACACAGGAGAGAGACGTGACTATTGTGGATCCTCTGGGGAGCCTCAACAACCTCATGATGCTGAAGAGGCAGAGAAGAGTCTCTCCAGATCAGAACACCTCAAGAAACACCTGCAGAGATCCACAGGGAAGAGAACTCACCGCTGCTCTGACTATGGGAAGAGATTCACCTCATCAGGCATTCAAATTCATCAGACAATCCACACAGGAGAGAAATCTTTTAGCTGTACTCAATGCGGGATGAGTTTTACTAGGTCAACCAGCCTGATATCACACCAGAGAACACACACAGGAGAGAAACCTTATAGCTGTGATCAATGTGGAAAGAGTTTCACTACATCTAGCTATCTGATTGTACACCAGAGAACACACACAGGAGAGAAACCTTATAGCTGTGGTCAATGTGGGAAGAGTTTTGGTCAATCTAGCTATCTGACAGTGCACCAGAGAATACACACAGGAGAGAAACCTTATAGCTGTGACCAATGTGGGAAGAGATTTACTGATTCTAGCAATCTGACCCTACACCAGAGAACACACACAGGAGAGAAACCTTATAGCTGTGGTCAATGTGGGAAGAGTTTTGGTCAATCTAGCGATCTGACAGTGCACCAGAGAACACACACAGGAGAGAAACCCTATAGCTGTGAACAATGTGGGAAGAGTTTTACTGCATCTAGCAATCTGACTCTACACCAGAGAACACACACAGGAGAGAAACCTTATAGCTGTGGTCAATGTGGGAAGAGTTTTGGTCAATCTAGCGATCTGACAGTGCACCAGAGAACACACACAGGAGAGAAACCATTTAGCTGTGATCAATGTGGGAAGAATTTTGGGCGATCTGGGCAGCTGACTCGACACCAGAGGACACACACAGGAGAGAAATCCCATAGCTGTGACCAGAGATAATCTGATAAAAGATCTCTGATCAAACATCAGAAAATACACACATGAAGGAGTTGTTTCATGATATCAATGAATTAACGTCACAATGTAGAATGTTTTAACATTGTAGTAGGAGTATTTTAATAATGTCACAATGTAGAAGCCTAAACATTTGCCCCCTTATCAATTGATTTCAGCATGATATGGATATTAGCCTCGGAGAAAATCCAGGCTCTGAAATGGAAGAGTACTATTTATGTGATTTAACAAAAATGTACTAACAAAAAAAGAGTTGTTACACTTATCACGTTGGTGACCCACTTGAATCAAAATGCAACACTTCAAAATGTAGCTAGCTGTTTTCTACAAGATGAGTGAAGACAAATAAGTGTTGCGTTCCTTTGTTTAGCAACCCCTACATTTAAATGCATCACTCCAAATTGTAGCTGACTGTCTTCTGCAGGTTGTCCTCTAACCAGTGAGGTGAAAGATATCTCCCATTTCCATTTGTTTTTTTAGTTGTGTTCGTTTCAACATCATGTACAACCTGATTTCCCCATAATCGATATCAGTGATTTATTGCTACTTGTCAAAACAACAGCGTTTTTGGTGCTTGTGCAGTTTATAAGCTGCTTGTTTAAAAATATATATATATATATGATTATTGTGGCAGATGTAAATAGCACATGTTATGTTTAGGTTTTCAATTTATACCAAACTGTTTCTGCATATTGTTTATTGATTTGGACACATTAAAACTGTGTTTTGACATTGGGGCTATCCCACCTAGCAAAATGTAATTGAAAAGATGTTGAAAATAAGACTATGCAATCAAATATTTCATATTTACAATTCATGTAACATTTAGTAATCATAATTATTTATTCAACCAACTGACAATTTTTTGGGGACAGTTATATTGACATTGTTATCCTGCTTTTATAATATCAGGGTTCATTCTCAGATGTGCCAAACCAAATGTACTAGAGCATGGCATTGGGGACTGGGCCCCGATCCAACAACATGCCTGTTGAGTGAACCCTGAAAAGAGAGGGAAGCTCCGCAGTGAGGTGGAAAGTTACTATGGATATTGCAGGAGTTTTCTCTTGAAATCAGACATGTCTGTGGTAAGGACAACTTGGTTGCTGATTGTCTCAAGGGTGGGCTGTTAAAAAGATTTGTGTTTTGCGTTTAGCCAGTGAATTGCCATGGATCACAATTTATTTTGACTGGACGTTTTTCCTATTGGAGATGAGTTTTGTTTGGGCTTGTTCCAAGGGGACGAGAGTTCTAGAAGCTAGTGAGTTTTAGGAAGACAATTCAAGAAGCTAGTGGAGTTTTAGGAAGAAGAAAGTTCTAGAAGCTAGTGAGTTTTAGGAAGACGACAGTTGTAGAAGCTAGTGGAGTTTTTCCCCCAAGATGTATTATTTAGAAATACGTGTTTTTTCTTGTTTTTAGTTGTTGACAGCCAGTAGACTGTAGGTTCATGCTCTACAACATTCGCAGAGTACGACCCTGCCTCACGCAGGAAGCGGCGCAGGTCCTAATCCAGGCACTTGTCATCTCCCGTCTGGATTACTGCAACTCGCTGTTGGCTGGGCTCCCTGCCTGTGCCATTAAACCCCTACAACTCATCCAGAACGCCGCAGCCCGTCTGGTGTTCAACTTTCCCAAGTTCTCTCACGTCACCCCGCTCCTCCGCTCTCTCCACTGGCTTCCAGTTGAAGCTCGCATCCGCTACAAGACCATGGTGCTTGCCTACGGAGCTGTGAGGGGAACGGCACCTCCGTACCTTCAGGCTCTGATCAGGCCCTACACCCAAACAAGGGCACTGCGTTCATTCACCTCTGGCCTGCTCGCCTCCCTACCTCTGAGGAAGTACAGTTCCCGCTCAGCCCAGTCAAAACTGTTCGCTGCTCTGGCACCCCAATGGTGGAACAAACTCCCTCACGACGCCAGGTCAGCAGAGTCAATCACCACCTTCCGGAGACACCTGAAACCCCACCTCTTTAAGGAATACCTAGGATAGGATAAAGTAATCCTTCTAACCCCCCCCCCCCCCCTTAAAAGAGTTAGATGCACTATTGTAAAGTGGTTGTTCCACTGGATATCATAAGGTGAATGCACCAATTTGTAAGTCGCTCTGGATAAGAGCGTCTGCTAAATGACTTAAATGTAAAATGTAAATGTAGACACCATGTTTATATTGGTGAAGGTGAAGCATTGTAGTTGATTATAATGTGAAATGGAAGTTGTTTTCTGTTGGTGGTGAGCAAACTTGTCCAACAAGAATATAGGATATATTTGTTGTCTTAAGGTGTTACAGTCTTTGGTTTTTCGATTTATGTTTTGAGGTTGGACTTTAGCACGTATAGCTCGTTAGCACGAATAGCTCGTTAGCACGTATAGCTCGTTAGCACGTATAGCTCGTTAGCACGTATAGCTCGTTAGCACGTATAGCTCGTTAGCACGTATAGCTCGTTAGCTCGTATAGCTCGTTAGCACGTATAGCTCGTTAGCACGTATAGCTCGTTAGCACGTATAGCTCGTATAGCTCGTTAGCACGTATAGCTCGTTAGCACGTATAGCTCGTTAGCACGTATAGCTCGTTAGCACGTATAGCTCGTTAGCACTGATTGGTGTCACCTCGTTAGTCAGTGTGTGTTACACCTGTGCTGGCTTGTCCATGTCGTTAGTGGGAAGGTGTTTCACCTGAGCTGGTTCAGGTTCTATTTAAGAGTGTCTGGCCCAGTGCTCCAGTTGTCTTGATAGATGTGGAGAGTCAACACCTTTAGTTGCTCTACCCTTTTGGTTTACTTCCTCTCTTTAAGTTTTGTGGGGGGTTTTTCTTTTGTTTGCCTCTTCTTGGGCAGATTTAGTGGGTTTCATGATGGGTGTCTTTTATGTCCCAGTTGTTGTTACTAGTCAACTTTTAGTGGACACCCCCATAGTGTCTTTCAGAACCCCTTATATTTTGGGGTTGGATATTGCATCCGATTAATATTTTAATCAATTGCATTTCATTAAGGTGTTCATTAGTCTTTCAGTTGTCAGTCTTCTGTTTTTTATCCTCATGTTTGTGTACTAAATATTTATTTTCATCGATTTTTCCTGTGAAACCATTGAGTTGCATCCATGTCTGAAATGTGCTGTATAAATAAAGCTTGATTTGATTTGAACATATGAACCCAATGAACAATCAACAGACTCTTGGTCCATCTTAGTATGAAAAACAGTATCACTTTTCCAGCCTGCTGAAGGCGTGGTGGAGTGGTAAACACCACCCCCGGCTCTACCAGGGGCTTGAGGTGGTCTCCCACAGCTCTGCTTATTCTCATTCATTTCTTGACTGCAACACAGAAACACATTTAGTTATATTATATAAAACACTCAAAGTAATGGATATGGAGCATCTACAGCCTCAGTTACACCTGGCACCTAAATGTGACTTCTGTCATCTGATCTCTCCAAGTTGCATTAGGTCTGGATGCACAGAACTCAGAATGTGCTGCATTAGGTTTAGATCTGCCAGGATGGGCATTGTGTTTGGAATTTGAGTATGGCCACCGAATATGCATCAGCAATGTAAAGAGATGGGGTGAATGAGTGGGGAAAAGTACATTTGACACAAATTAACTTCATAATATCGAATAACAAATGTGTGTGCCTGAGGGGAAATTAACTTTCATACAGCCAAAAGAGGTGAGAAATTACACCAATATCAGTGGACAATTTGCACTAATGTAAATAAACATTGATGATGGAACACATTCCCCTTTGCTGACGTGACGAACAGGGGACATAAATATGAACAGGGGACATAAATATTTACCATCTAAACCATGTGTGACCTCTCACCTCTCTGGCTCAGCCTTCCTTCCTCACCAGCTCTCTGACTGAGCTCCACCCTCACTGGGTCTTCAGAGGAGAGGAAGGATGAATGGATCATTCAGTCAATAAAGTGTAGAGCTGCTGTCTATGTTGTCTGACAAAATCACAATTTTAGTAGTTCATTAAAGTAAATAAGGCTTTATGACTGCTGAATACCAACTATCAATCACTTAGATCATGTATTTTCAGGTAGAGATACATCCTTGGGACGTCCCTAACCGATTGAGTTGACATTTAAAATGGCTGAGGTAGGGGTTAAGGTTAGGATTTAGGGTAGGGATGTCCCAAGGATCCAGGTTAGCATTGACCATTGTGTATTCTTCTGTCTCTTTTACATAGCAGGTGTAAAATAAACAGACAAGACAAGTAGACACGCAGTGCATTATGGTCGTTGTAGTTTAAAAATAGCATCTAATTTTGCCAATCTGTTTGTGGGGTTGTTTGAGAAGAACGTGATTGTCAGCCCTAACAATCCATTCTAGCACCTCATCAGGCTCTGAAAAAGGCTTCATTGATGACGTGTTCCTTCTATTCCAGGGGACAGCAGAGGAACTTCATTGATTCCAATCCTTCATCAATACAAGCAGTGAACATCTGAAATTCACCCTCACCTTTGATGAGCATGAAACAAGTTATCTGGGCATTTTGATTAAGTGATTAAGGGTGTGGATTTAGCACAGACCTATACAGGAAGCAGGCGGACAGGAATTCCCTGTTACGCGGAGACAGCTTCCACCCTACACCCCTAAAAAAGAGCCTCCCCATCAGCCAATACAGTTGCATACACAGGATTTGTAGTACACATAGTGACTATGACAAACAAGCCGAATGTCTGGATGAGTGTTTCAGACAGCGGGGTAACCCAGAGGAATGGCTGGATGAGTGTTTCAGACAGCGGGGTTATCCAGAGGAATGGCTGGATGAGTGTTTCAGACAGCGGGGTTACCCAGAGGAATGGCTGGATGAGTGTTTCAGACAGCGGGGTTACCCAGAGGAATGGCTGGATGAGTGTTTCAGACAGCGGGGTTACCCAGAAGAACGGCTGCATGACGCAAGGGATCGTTATAAAAATACAGTGGTGGAAAAAGTACCCAATTGTCATACTTGAGTAAAGAAAACATTTAAAATTTCATTAAAATTTTGTAAATTTAAAACAGAAACATAAATGTTTTTACTCATAGGTAACCAAATCGTGGCTACAACTAAGTTACTAAGTCTTTAACCACACTGTGTTGTTACACTGGTGAGTAAAAACTCATGCTTCCTCCCCTTTAACTTTTTGTCTGAAAATACAATATGCATTTTACTCAACTGCGTCCAGTCAGCAGATGGACTAGATGCCGCTTAGGCCGCCCGTTGTGACTCCGTCAAGAATTCAGCAGAGCAAGTTTGTATGAAGGTCTGGTTATTAAATGGGTACATAGTTAAATAGTAATATCCTCTAAAACGCTCTGGTGACAAACTTTGCTGTTGTATTTATCACTGTAAAAAACAGTGATAAAACAGTGATAAAAACTCAAAATGCATTTGTAGGTAGCTAGTGAACAGCCATGGAGGAGGGTGAAAGGATAGCAGCCCCAACTGTCAGAGAGAGTAGGCGATTCTGGATAGGGCAGGTACATTTGTGTAGTTCCTGTCCCTAGAATTGAGGACAGAGATAATAGTAACATAATATTCAGCGCGGTGTAATTTGACTATAATGAAGTCTGTTTCTTGTGAGGTTTTCTGTCCTCAGATAAAGAGCGCTATGAAAGCCAGTCTACATATGAAGAGGTCCCAATGAAGAGCAGTGGTTCTCAGTCCTGGGGACTCAAAGAGGGGTACATTTTAGTTTTTTCCGTAGCACTGCACAGCTGATTCAAATGATCAACTCATTATGAAGCTTCAAGTGGTATTTGTGTATTCATTTGTGATGCCATCCTTGATATGATCCTGTTATTGTCACATGCTACACATGCACATATGTGTGGCCATGCATCTATCAATCCAATGTTATCATGATTTGTTATCAGGGATATTATACTTTAGTAATCCACAATAACCTGGTGATGTAACAGTCTAATAATTAAATTGTCTTACATATTCCTACAGATACCTTGTAACTGGAGATTCCTTCAAAACGATTGCCTACAGTTAAAGATTAGGGCACTGCAAGGTTGGGTGACCAGGGTCATCTGGGACTGCCTCCTGCAGGAATTCAGGTGTGTGAAGGCTACCTGTGTCCTGCGTAACTTCATGAGGATGGACACAAGGACCAGGAGAGGATCTGCAGCTCGCCGCCGTGTCCCAGAGGAGAAGTCTGCTGCTCTGCAGGATGTTTCAAGGATGGGTCCAACAACGCAGCATGAGAGGCAATCCGTGTGCAGGAGATATTCACCTCCTACTTCTTCAAAGAAGGTGCTTTTCCCTGGCAACACCATAGACTACACTTTGCACAACCAAAGGCTTTTTTAAAAGCCATTCACATTGCAATAAGAGTATTCTTCTATTTACTTAGCTATGTCAACTGCAGTTGTTAAATTCATAGTTTCTCTCCCTTTGATTTCTACTTCTCATGTGAGGGTGCTGTTTAGGTAAGGGTGTAATGTCTGTGCAAAAACAAAACAGGCTATTTTAAGGGCACATACATAGAGGGCACAGCATGATGAGAGATCACTTTGTCAGGTCAACAGGAAGTATTATTAAAGAGATGCTTTACATTGAAATACAGATAGATGCAGTAGTCCCAGAGTAAATGATCCAAGGTCAGTTTATATTATACAGGAAGTATTAATAAAGAGATGCTTTACATTGAAATACAGATTGAGATGCAGTAGTCCCAGAGTTAATGATCCCAGGTCAGTTTTGCATTTCACCTCCTGATTGATGACTAACGATGTTAGAATAAAAAATAAAAACACAAGGTTTAAACATGCTCTCTCTCTCTCCATCTGTCTCGTCTGCAGATATGTTTTGATGTGAGAGGATGCCAACCCCCAGTCCCATCATCGCCACCGCACCTGCTTTTAAGATAAACTTTGGGCCGACTAGAGACACTATTATGTAACTATGATGAACTGAGAGAATATTTCGTTTGCACTGTTATTCATTAATCATGTGCTGCCTTCCCTGCTCCTATGTGCTTACCTCTTTCCCTTTCTGACTTTTACACCTCTCCCGCCGCCACCTCTTTCTTCCTTTGTTTTTATAATGCACAACAGATGTGCATTGAAGTACAGATTGAAACTTGTATTTATAACACTTGGATAATGAGCTTTTCAATAAAGCGTTTCACATTCTCTACTGGTTGAAATGAAGTGTAATGTGATGAAATTCTCCACCTATCCTGTGTTTACCAGATCAATGCAGATGAAGGGCATTAGAAATTGAGATGAACCAGTGTTAGAGTATTTACATGATGCATAGGGAGTGTAGTGTTCTGTTTTTAACATTATATTTCTGTATATATGAATTAACTAGTTAAATCCTGTTTATAGTCTATTAGTTACAATGTGTAATCATTGATGTCCCAGGACCAAGATTGGTAAACACTGTTAAAGTGTATAATTGTGATACATACCTGCAGACACAGTGTCATTCAAAGACTGGAATTTGATACTCCTGGTATTGGATATGACTGAAAAATAATCTCAAAGACATTCATATCTGAACAGCACCTTTATTTGCCAAGGTAGAGTACATGATCAGTGAATATATTAAATGTACAGGCTACAATGTAGGGATCTCATGCATGGTAATAACTACATGTATATACGACTTGCATCCTTGGTACAACATGATATTATATTCTACTCAATCCATATGGCTATGATAGCTGAGGTTCATAGCTAGGTCCTGAACTAATATGTACACCAAACTTTGGGTCCATACACAGATTGGCTAGATAGCTAGCTACACATCCATAGGCATACAGGTATTTTAATCATCCATTGCACAATAAGCAAGAACATAGCTAGCTACGTTATTTCATCTATCTGCATTGCAAATATCAGCAAGGCAAGCTTACAAATTTGTACATTCAATTTGCAGTAAATTCTTCAGCTAGCTAGATTCTATACATCCACTGTTTCACAAAACGACCGCCTGGTTTGCTGGTTGTTTCAGGAGTCCCTAAAACAACCAGAATTACAATTTCATACTCATGTCACAACACCCATAAAGAAGCCAGCTAGCTGGCTATTGTTAGCTAGTCAGCTAGCTGGCTAATGTTAGCTAGTCAGCTAGCTGGCTAATGTTAGCTTGTCAGCTAGCTGGCTAATGTTATCTAGTCAGCTAGCTGGCTAATGTCAGCTAGTCAGCTAGCTGGCTAATGTTAGCTAGTCAGCTAGCTGGCTAAATCGCAATTTTCGTAAATGAACTTTATGATAAAAAAATGCATAATCATTTGTCTCTACATTAACTAACATTCCTGTCAACTGTAAATGTTTTTTGCATGATTCGTTATGACGTGATAATCCCTTACATTTGCTTCCATCCTAGTATTTCTGTCCGCCATCTTTGATCCAGTTCAATTCTGTGTAGGGGTACCCCTCTCTCCTAGTATTTCTGTCCGCCATCTTTGATCCAGTTCAGTTCTGTGTAGGGGTACCCCTCTCCCCTAATATTTCTGTCTGCCATTTTTGATCAGTTCAGTTCTGTGTAGGGGTACCCCTCTCTCCTAGTATTTCTGTCCGCCATCTTTGATCCAGTTCAGTTCTGTGTAGGGGTACCCCTCTCTCCTAGTATTTCTGTACGCAATCTTTGCTGAAGAAAGTCTAACAGTCACTACTGCAGCAGCAGCCTCCCCCGGTCCTAGTTCCGACCCGATAGGAAGTTTAAGATGAGATGGAACGGTTGACTAAAAAAATAAATCACAGAAAAAATATATTGACTGATATTGATTTATTTAGGGGGGGGGGGCTAATTAATATTTTAGGCCTAGCTGCGTCTGAAAATAAAATAAACATTTTACTCAAATGTGTTACCCACTCCAGTCAGCAGATGACGGTGTGAGACTTTAAGGCAATGCTGTTAGTGTGACGTATAATCTAGTGGACGGAACGCTTCTTTCAACAGCAGCAACAGTAAGTCAGACACCTCGGTAGCTTGCTAGCGAAAATAGACGAACCAATAAAGCTCTTTAGACGCTTTAGTGTATATTAGCCACTGTGTTTTAAACCCACTTCTGTCGTCTAGTTAGTTATCCAATTTAATTTCATATTTACGGTGTTATTAGTCAGTTAGCGGACTGGTTAACTTAGCATTAGCCTAGCTAGCTAACATCTCCGACCATGAGCTCACTAAGCTACTCACCTCCTGCTAAAGAAGGGGAGGGCTGCTGGATGGAGAAAGAAGCTCTCGTGAAAGAGGAGGACGAAGAGGAGGATGTCACAGTAAAACAAGAAGTAGAGGGTGAGGCCGTTACTGTGAAAGAAAAAAAAGACACGTTCAGAGTGAAAGAGGAGGAGGATGTTACAGTAAAAGGAGAGGAGGATGCAGTTTATGGAGCGAAAGAGGAGGAGGGGGAGATGACTGTTACATCGAAAAAGGAGGAGGAAGAAGAGGAGGAAACTGGATATCTGGGCCCGGTTTCCCAAACGCATCTTCAGGCATCCAATGGTTCTAACGGTGAACTTAGCAATAAGATGGTTTTGAGAAACCGTTCCCTGATTAACACTAGTAAGTACTGTCTTAAAAACAGAGGCACAAACTCTGCAGTTGTTAAACTGATGTTTGGTGTTAAAGCGGAAATCTGCAATTGCTACATCCATATTGTGACTTTTAAATTATTTATTTATAGCCATTGATTCTTGAAGAATATAACACATGCCTCATGAGCTTAGTTCAACTGTTGTACCCCATCAGATCCCCAAATAAGCTTTTTTTACTCTAATGTTTAGAAACAATGTAAATCAACACTGTATAGCCTCAACATGGTTAAAACTATAATGTTGATATCATGGATGGTCAGTCCTTGCATCCATAGGTCTGTCTATGAATTTTGAAAGTAGTTACATTTCTCCAACCCCATCATCTTATTACCAAAACAGTGGTGGAATGACAGATTTGTTATTGTTTGAACTGCAGATTGCTGGGTTGTGTGGGGTTTTTAAACAGCAACAAAATGGCTGCCCTGAGGCTTGGTTTGGTAAACAGCTGGAGGATGGGGGAAGGAGAAGTGTAACCACTCAAATTCATAGAGAAAGCTATTGTGGCAACCGTAACCCAACACCTAGCGACCTCGTCAAGAAGTTCAGACATCTTGGCGTAACAGTTATGAGGAGTTAGCTTGACAGTCGCTGGACCCAGGTTTGAGTTCAGCTCAGGACTACCACCTGAATTCACTACACTATGAATACAAAGACTGGCCATCCATGAGGTCAAAATTATTGTTTTAAACAGATTTTGAGGCTGTATAATATATTCTGTAATTGCCAGTGTAGATTTCCTGTGGGGGCAAATTATTAGAGCTGTTGATAAGTCATTCTATAATATTCAGCCAATTTTTTTTCATGCCATTACATTAAAGGCAAGACATACCTAGATTCAATTACATTCATGAATTGGTTTGAAACCTTTGTTTTAAACCCTTCTCAAAGTTTTTTCTACCAATCGCACCATGTGTTTTTATAAAATCTATATGTACTGAACTTGTCTGATGCTTTAAGCACGCTGTTTGATTAAATAAATAAGACACACAAATGACTAGAGGGAGCCAGTCGTCAACATAACCTGACAAGAGGGAGCCAGTCGTCGACGTAACCTTTTTTATTTATTTATTTATATTTATTTTACCTGGCAAGTCAGTTAAGAGCAAATTCTTATTTTCAATGACGGCCTAGTGGGTTAACTGCCTTGTTCAGGTGCAGAACAACAGATTTGTACCTTGTCAGCTCGGGGATCCGATCTTGCAACCTTTCGGTTACTAGTCCAAGCTCTAACCACTAGGCTACGCTGCCACCCCAACCTAACCAGAAGAACCCCCCCTCCTCCGCTGCTGGACTTCGTCAATTCTGCCGTTCTGCTCCTGAAGTTTTCAGTAATAGACTACAGATTGGCTGTGGTGTAGCCTAGTAATAGTCGGCAACCTTTTCCAGTTGGAGTGCCAATTTATCTGACCATTTCTACCAATCTGTGTGCCAGTTATGATTTTAATATGCACATTTTCGTGGAACAGTTTCATTTAATTTATAATAGTATCTCAAAATTATTGTCTGTGATTAATCTACATTCTATCTAAATCTAAATGAAAATTATACAAATCTAAAAGTAACTTTTAATGCCATTGCCAACTATGTAAAAAAAAATAGCCTACATAAAGCTTACAAATATAAACATTGCATTCTGCAGGTAGAAAATATCCTGATATAAATAAATATCCCAGAAATCACTTTGGCTGCACATGGCCTGTCTACAACAAACTTGGAACATTGTATCAACTATCAACTGGGTCCTCCGAAACTTGCAACATTGTATAAAATATTTTGGGCCCTCAGTTTCTCGGCGCCAGTGAGTTCGGGACAGACACAGCTGTCGGCTATTTGTGCAAAGGATAAGAAGTAATCAGGTATTTTATGACATTTCCACTGGATCAGAGCATTACATTTTTCCCTTTCATGCTGAGCGGTTATCGAAAGGGTGAGAGCTGTAAATATTTTACGAAAATACTTTATTAAGGAACTATTGTCATTCGCAATTGATTTTGATTAGACTTTGTTTACTTGGTGTTTGAGATGAAGAAAAATGTATTTGCGAAGCTCCACAACTCATTAGTGGTGGTGCGTTATAGACAATCAGAAATACTATCAGACATCCCCAAATGGGCACATTTATAGGCCTACATTTGTGTGCAGGCCAGGGAGATTAATCCTACTTCTATATGGGTAATCAGGTGTGCGTCCTTACTCAACGCATTGACAGGAGTGTTTCAAACAAAAGACAATTAATAAATTGACAACTGACACATCTTGCGGGGTCAGGTCTGGGTGGTCTGCCAGGGGCCGTTTCATTTAGTATCCGTTTGGGTCGGCGTGGGGAATGATTCTATTTTCCCATAGTATGTTTTACCGAAGTTGACCGACTGAAAGGGAGTGTAACTTTATGACTATTGTTGGATTTGGGCTAAACTTTGAACATTGAGATATTAAAGACATGATAGATCAGACGCAGAGTATATAAAGGAGTGAGATCTGTAGAAAGACAGATTGGCTGTGGAATGTGCTGGGTGGACGGGAGGAGATCACAGGATTGCTTTAGGGGAAGCGGATGGACATCTGTGGATTAGGCGAAGGAGGGGTTGAGGTCAGGAGGTCAGGTCAGATCCCTTGAAGGGAGTAATAAGGGTTTAGTATCCTGTTACCCTCTTCCTGTCGAACCTGAAGATGTAAGGATTGGAGGGAAGGAGGAGTGTCCAAAGTGGGGTATATATACATGTGATGGTGAGAACATGTTTTTGTCTGAATTACAGCTGTAAAGATCCTTCGGGAAGAATTAAACTTGGTTAAGCTTCTCTAGTGTCCGTGAGTTATTTACTCTGAAAAATTAGAACCTAACACTATAATTACTGTTCCCCGAAGGAGGGAAACAAGGTACCTGTTTGGCCCCACCCCTTCCTGGGTCGCTGAAGAGCCGTATTAAATTTTAAGGAAGAAATCCGAGCCTCACGCTCATCACCTGTAGAAGGCGGGGCTTCCAGCGAGGCGTGAATTTAATAGTATGTTGTACCTAGTTTCCCTCCTTCAGGGAACAGTCGTTATAGTCATAACGTTACGCTTGTCATATGATGAACTTCAACTTAAATACGGGATCTTGCTGTTGTACAGTTTTTTTTGTATTCTGAAATGCAATCGAACTACGTATCATTTAGTGGCTCCTTATGTTATGCTGGGAAAACAGTTTTCGTGGGCACAGAAATACTAAATCATTTCAGAGTTTGCTAAATCCAATGGTTTTTAACTGAGCGTCATCTTGTAATCCAAGATGGCGTAGCAGTAAGATGTGTTTGTAGTAAATGTTATGTTTTTTTCATATTTTTTTGTATATATTGCAATATATTTCAATCTCTTTTTCCATTTTTAAATCAAATATACTTTCTGGCAACCCGCCTCACCCAGTGTCATACGGATCTGCTATTTTTTTTAATTTATAGTTAGAACCTCCATCAGCAGCTAGCCATCAGAAGCTACTAGCTATTTAGTCATTGTTAGCCACTGCTAGCGGTCTTTACCTTTTTAGCTCAGACACCAGCCACTTTTAGCCCTGATAATACCTGCCAGTCTGCACAGCCCGATATCAACCCTGAGCATATCGGACTGTTTTTCTCCACTACATCACCGTATTCCTGCCGTAAGCTCTGGACCATTACACCAGATCATTGCAGCTAGCTAGCTGCCACCGAGTGGTCCAGCCCCAAAGCTAGCCTTGAGCCAGGCCCATCTCCCGGCCTGCTCAGTGGACCCTATGATCACTCAGCTACACAGCTGATGCCTCCCAGACTCTTCACTAAGACGACTAGAAGCCACTTCACCACCGGATTCCTGCCGTAAGCTCTGGACCTTTGCACCAGATTGGCTATAGTGGCTAACGCCCTTGTCCCGAAGCTAGCACCAGTTAGCCTCGAGCCAGGTGCATCTCCCGGCCAGCGTAGTAAAGACTACCATATCGGCTTCCCTGTTTCATATATTGCTGTTCACTAGACCCTATGATCACTTGGCTACATAGCTGATGCCGGCTGGACTGTTCATTAATCACGGTACTCCATTTTGTTTATTTTGTTTATCTGTCGGCCCCAGCCTCGAACTCAGGCCCTGTGTGTAGTTAACTGACCCTCTCTGCCCATTCATTGCCATTTTACCTGTTGTTGTTGTCTTAGCTGATTAACTGTTGTCTTACCCGTTGTTGTCTTAGCTAGCTCTCCCAATCAACACCTGTGATTGCTTTATGCCTCGCTTTATGTCTCTCTCTAATGTCAATATGCCTTGTATACTGTTGTTTAGGGTAGTTATCATTATTTTATTTTACTGCGGAGCCCCTAGTCCCACTCAACATGCCTCAGAGAACTCTTTTGTCCCACCTCCCACACATGCGGTGACCTCACCTAGCATAACTGGTGCCTCCAGAGATGCAACCTCTCTTATCAACACTCAATGCCTAGGTTTACCGCCACTGTACTCGCACCCTACCATACCCCTGTCTGTACATTATGCCTTGAATCTATCCTACCACGCCCAGAAATCTGCTCCTTTTATTCTCTGTTCCCAACGCACTAGACGACCAGTTCTGATAACCTTTAGCCGTACCCTCATCCTACTCCTCTGTTCCGCGGGTGATGTAGAGGTTAACCAAGGCCCTGTGTGTCCCCAGGGCACTCTGGTTTGTTGACTTCTGTAACCATAAAAGCCTTGGTTTCATGCATGTTAACATCAGAAGCCTCCTCCCTAAATTTGTTTTACTCACTGCTTTAGCACACTCCGCCAACCTTGATGTCCTTGCCCTGTCTGAATCCTGGCTTTGGAAGGCCACCAAGAATTCTGAAATTTCCATCCCCATCTACAACATTTTCTGTCAAGATAGAACTGCCAAAGGGCGATGAGTTGCAATCTACTGCAGAGATGGCCTGCAAAGTTTATCATACTTTCCAGGTCCATGCCCAAACAGTTCGAGCTTCTAATTTAAAAAATGAATCTCTCCAGAAATAAGTCTCTCACTGTTGCCGCCTGTTACAGACCCCCCTCACCTCCCAGCTGTGCCCTGGACACCATATGTGAATTGATTGCCCCCCATCTATCTTCAGAGTTTGTTCTGTTAGGTGACCTAAACTGGGATATGCTTAACCTCTCTAGGTCGTGTGGGACGCTACCGTCCCACATGGCCAACATCCAGTGAAATTGCAGGGCGCCAAATTCAAAAACAGACATACTCGTTATAAAAATTCATAAAACATACAAGTGTTATACATCGGTTTAAAGATTAACTTCTTTTTAATCCAACCACGGTGTTAGATTTCAAAAAGGCTTTACAGCGAAAGCATACCATGCGATTATCTGAGAACAGCGCCCAGCAGACAAATCATTACAAACAGTTACCAGCCAAGTAGAGGAATTACACAAGTCAGAAATAGCAATAAAATTAATCACTTACCATTGATGATCTTCATATCGTTGCATTTACAAGACTCCCATTTACTCAATAAATGTTAGTTTTGTTTGATAACGTCTCTCTTTATATCCAAAAACCTCAGTTTTGTTCACGCGTTTTGTTCAGTAATCCACAGGCTCAAGTCAATATAAAAGGTAAACAATGTCATGACGTTGCCTGCGTGGGTATAGCAAACCCCATCCCCCTCTCCCTGCCTCCCCCTTTGCTCCTTCAACCCATGCTGTGATCACAGAGAGACGTTGTAAATTCCTGAGGATCTCCTCATGGCTAAACAGTATTAAGAGAGAGAGTAAACTTTCAGGACAAAGGAATTCTCTTCCACCTCACAGAACTTGAGGTACGAACATATTTCATATTCCTGCATAAGTAGGAATGATCGGTGGACAGTCCAGCTATTAACATGTCCATTGGTCACCACGTGGGAAACTCACGTGAGACTGTGGGACCACATTACCATACCGCTGTTTATATAATAACCTCAGATATGAGGTTTACATCTGTGTGTTGTATAAAATGAATGAGTGAGTATGATACTGTTTGTATAATTGTGTAATATGATGTTGAACTGTTTAATGAAGGAAATACAACTCCCGGTTGTATTTGAACTAAATCCAAGGACCGCCCCTGAGCCAGTTCGGTCAGAGACCATGGGACCACCCCTCTCTGCTATCTGAATAAAAGCCAACTTTAAGAAATTACCAATCCAGACCATGTTTCTCTCAATCACGAGAGGACAAAGGTTTGAGAACAGACTGCTGAATCTTTTAACCATCCCACGTGGTTAAAACTCTTATACGAATCATAACAAGTCTTTGATATTGACTTCTAGTCTGCAGCTAGGAATTCGGTATCATTGAACGCGAAGAAAGACAACCGCCGAAACAATCATTCTTTAACGAATGTCCCTCTGAACAATCCACAACCGAGACAGAACTTCACTCCAACCAAAACGAACTTTTCTCCAACGACCAAGGCGACACACACACTGGACGTAACTATATATATATTGATTGCAATTGTTCCCGAATGAGTGAGCGTTCATGTGTAAGGATTAGCATGTCAATTGTTATAATTATGGACTCTGTAGTGAATTCTTAGTCGAACGCAACTTTCCCTTTGTCTAACAGCCGCCATGCCGGTTTAGCCCACTAGGGCATATTCCTTCCACCATTTCATGTAACTATTTTAAGTTTGTTTGTTTATGCATTTCTGTGAATTAATTAGTTAGTAATAAATAAATGATTTAAGACAATTGATGTATGGATGACTCATAGTGAAGACTGGGTTCGTGCAGATCAACGATTTACGACGTTTGGAATGAGACTGACGTAAGGTAGAGTAAATACAAATTGAATTAGAAGACCATTGATCAGATAGGAAAATATCTGAAAGGTTATATTGGGAAATAATAACCTTGTAATCTAATAACTTTCCCTGGTGCCCTCGAATTCATAGTTAATTAGTTACGTTATTACTCAAGTGATGCGTAATCCCTAATTATAGGAATCTATGATAAAAACTAGTAAGTCTTCAATTTAACGATAGCAAAGACACGACATATATGACGCCCCCTGTGAAGGATCTAAAATAGAATTAGACTCTGCTGTGTAATTCCAAATATCAATTGTGCAAACAGAAACTGTACAAACAGACTGCTTTCTATAAAAATTGGTTGCGTGTGTGTATTCCTATTTGAAGAGGCTACATTGCGCCTCCGGTAGCGGTCTTTTAGCGTCAGAGCAGTGAGTGGTAAATTCCAGATTTAGTACGTTAGGCCAAACGGTACTATTTCTGTCGGTCAATATTAACTTCTAGAGCCAATAAGGTTAGAAATTAGAAGATATTCGTTCGGTGACCGAGCCGAAGTATTTGTCTGCCTACCACACTGATGGACATGACTCACAGGCATAGCTATATTTATAGATACACTGTGTCAGCTCCGGTGCAACATAAGCGCTAGCAAAGTAGGCCGAATAGGTAGTTAACGTGAGAACGTACACAAGTATAAAAGTCCTACTTCCTGGCTCCATTTTTGTCAGAGTTTTTGCCTGTATACCAGTTCTATCCTACTCAGACATTATCGTGACAGTTTTAGAAACGTTAGAGTCATTTTTATCTGAATCAACCAAGTTTACTTTGGGTAAGCTTTTCATCCGGAGGTGAAAATAGTGCCCCCTACCGCTAGTGAGGTTAACACCCCGGCCGTCCTGACAATCCAAGCTAGATGCCCTCAATCTCACACAAATTATCAAGGAACCCACCAGGTCCAACCCTAAATCTGTAAACATGGGCACCCTCATAGATATTATCCTGACCAACTTGCCCTCCAAATACACCTCTGCTGTTTTCAATCAGGATCTCAGCTGATCACTGCCTCATTGCCTGCATCCGTTATGGGTCGGACGGTCAAATGAGCCGGACCCCGTCATCACTGTCAAACGCTCCCTAAAACACTTCTGCGAGCAGGCCTTTCTAATCGACCTGGCCCGGGTATCCTGGAAGGATATTGACCTCATCCCGTCCAGTAGGGGATGCCGTGGTTGTTCCCTTTAATTGTAATTTCCTCACCACCTTAAATAAGCATGCCCCTTTCAAAAAATATAGAACTAAGAACAGATATAGTCCTTGGTTCACTCCAGACCTGACTGCCCTCGACCAGCACAAAAACATTGAATAGTCTCCGCGATATGCAACTTTTCAGAGAAGTCAGGAACCAATACACACAGTCAGTTAGGAAAGCAAAGGCTAGCTTTTTCAAACAGAAAGAGCTACGGGATGCAAATATCTCCAAAAAGTTTTGGGACACTGTAAAGTCCATGGAGAATAAGAGCACCTCATCCCAGCTGCCCACTGCACTGAGGCTAGGAAACACTGTCACCACCTATAACTCTACGATAATCGAGAATTTCAATAAGCATTTCTCTACGGCTGGCCATGCTTTCCTCCTGGCTACCCCAACCCCGGCCAACAGCTCCCCACCCCCCGCAGCTACTTCCCCAAGCCTCCCCAGCTTCGCCTTCACCCAAATCCAGATAGTTGATGTTCTGAAAGAGTTGCAAAACCTGGACCCGTACAAATCAGCTGGGCTAGACAATCTGGACCCTCTCTTTCTAAAATTATCCACCGCCATTGTGGCAACCCCTATTACTAGTCTGTTCAACCTCTCTTTCATATCGTCCGAGATTCCTGAAGATTGCGCATCCGAGGTCGCCCCCTCTTTAAAGGGGCTAACACTCTAGAGGCGAATTTTATAGACCTATATCACGTTCTGTGCTGTTTAAAATCCTCCGCCTCGCGCGACGGAAGTCACCGCCCTTTTGTACTTCCGTTTGATTTGCAGCATTTCGGCATCCTGGTGGTAAAGAACCGCAAGTATCATCCCTCTAAAAGACGGTGGCGAAACGCCACAACGTGGATCACGTTAAATAATCCAGCAATCAATTGTTTGGGTCTCATTCAATTTATTTATTTAAATTGTCGGACATACCTTTCTAGGTTCTTCCAATTAAATGAGACATCTTAAACTTCTCATATTAACCTAGATTAAGCACTTCTCAGGTTAATTAAAGTTTAATTCACAAATTGCCTATACAGGTTTGATTTATCATTAAATTGATCAATCAGTAAAATTTGGGTTTTTCAAAAGCCAGTCAGTAATCCACTATTGACAGAAGCCCCGCCCCAGCGGGAATCCCATGTGGTTTCGGCCTTAGGGGGAAGTGTACCACAGTGTTGAATGTTCCAAACATTTGGTCTACTGTTACACTTATGATATCCAATCAACAGAGATTGTATGGATTATCGTCTCATTCAATTTAATAAGTTAAATTGTTGAACATAATTTAATGTTCTTCCAATCAAATGAGACACTTTTAAACTTATCATAACCTAGATGAAGCCACATCTCATGTTAATTAAAGTTTAATACCCAGATAGCCTACACGGGTAGGATTAATCATTGGCATTGATTAATTAATTCAATTTGCTTTTGCAAATTCATTCACGTCCAACTTCCACAGTACTGTCCAGTACTGATAGCTCATTAACGTCTATAAATAGATTAAACTTGTCTTTGCAGCTTCCAATATATTCCAAAACCAAATTTAGGAAAATTAGGAAAAACATTTTTCCTTTCAAAATGTTCTAATAATGTGCAAGCCATCAGAGGGGGTAATCCCCACCCGCCCGCTAATTAGTGAACCTCCACCCGCAAATGTATTGATCTCTGACCTCAGCAGCGATACCAACACTAATTATGCCCTTAGTGGAAAAGCAGACAACAGCGCTTTCCAAAATCAACCATCAGGCGCAGGCCTCGTAAATGTTCTCTCCAGTCTAGCTCTGATGTCTTGCCACCCGAGATTGGCATCTGTCCAATACCGCAGTGCACAGCTGAAGCACAAGCAGGTGATGGCAGACATGGAGGGACAGGTGGAGAGAACCGGGAAACTAATGACAAATGCAGAAAATGGAAAAATTCTGCTAGCTATGGAGCTGCGCTTGAAAACTGAACAATTAAATAAATTTGCAAAAACGTATGACGATGAACAAGCACAAGCTCTTCAACAAAATCGTTTTCTACAGGAACAAAATCAAATGCTACTGGAACAACTCGATTTAGTCAAAACTAAATACGATGATGTCCACGCCAAACTAGATAAATCTGAAGAGTTATCTACAAACAGGAGCGCTCAACTTGATAACATGCATGCAGTGATGTTGAACGTTACTCAAAATAACACGGTTCTACTCAAAACGCTGCAGACCAAAGACGATCAGTTAATGAACATAATGTCAAAGTTGGATGGCAAATCAGCAGAACTCATTGAAGTTGCTGACCAAATGAATGATGAGAGAACTCAGGTGATGAAGATGGAAATATTGATTTCTAAGCAAGCAGCGGAAATCTCATCACTGAATCTCTCGCTCCGTACTCGAGACCTCTATTTGCAAACCATGACAGATAAGTTTGAGACCGAAAGGAGCAAGTGTGACACTCACATGTCCAAAATCAGTACTCTAAGCGCTCAAGTGGACTCTGCAATGCAGCAGAATACCACCCTTAGGTACCATCTGGACGAAGTCCAGAATGGTCACGCTCTACAGCGCGACTACCAATCCAAGCAACCGGAGCCCTGTACTCACAGGAGTAAAGACGATAGGTTTCAGACCTTGCCTCCCTCATGTGTCCCTCAGTCTTCTCTTGGCCATTCGGCACTGAGTAATATTGCACCTCTTGGCCAACAACAACAAGGCTTGGCTTCTTCTCTTGGCCTTTCGGCCCCAATCTCTCCACAGGATGAAGCCAACCCTCTCCGCCCGCTTGGCGCGGAATACCTTGACAAACTCGTCAAGTATTTCCCCACCTTTGACCCCGTTCCAGGTCAGCCAAACGATACTGAGACGTTCCTAACTGACATAGAGGACGCGTTGGATGGCTACCCGAACGCTACAGCTTCTGACAGGGTTTACCTGTTGAAGCGAACATCAAATAGACACGTGACAAGGTTCATTCGTCTACAACAGCAACACGTGCTAAATGACTACGCTAAACTTGCCACAGCTTTGAAAGTAGAATTCAGTGGTTCTGCGACTCGCAAACACAATAGCTCACTGGCTAACACCGTTAAACAAGCTCGGAACGAACACCCACAAGCTTACTATCATAGGCTTCGTTCAGCTTACTTTGGCCTACTCACTGAAACAGGCATGGAAGACCTGTTACCGTTTAAACAAATGTTCCTGTCGAACATGTATCCTACCTTCATTACCTACTTGGGCCCTGCCGCCCACGTTGGCTTGCCTATCTTACAACTCAGAGAGCTTGCAAGCACAGCTTTTGAGGCATCAAAAGTTCACAACGCTAAGAGCCCTGACCACTCGGTTTTGAAGTTTGACCAGGAGCACTCACTCCAGTCAGAGGGTGCATTATCAGGTATTGGAGCGTTAAGAGATGACGCACAACAACAGTTTCTACCACGAAACCATGATTCCAATAACCTCCGCGGTCGAAATAACTGTAAAGTACGTCGCAATCAACATGACTACCGCTACAATCGACCTGTTCGCTACGTTCCTGCACCCAGCCCACAAAAAGTGTCAGAGCACAAGGGTAACAAAGGGTTGAAGGACAATCAAAACGTACACCAATGTTCTCCAGCAGTTCCACTACAGGAAGAACTAAAGCGAGAACAATTTGAGAAAAGGGTAAAAGATAAGTCACAAGGACTAGACGGGGAATTACCGGACACCAGGTCCGCAGGAATTAACACCCATAGCAAGGACGTTAAAGTTCAAATTTCTCCCGCTCTCATTCAAGACCCTATCCAGGGCCCGCTTGATCAAGAAACAAGCCCCCGGGCTTTGTCTATAGACTCTGATACAAAGGTTGCGAAGAAAAAGGTAAAACGCTTCGTTAAAGCCAAGCCCACTCAAAATCGTAAAAGTCGATCTGCTTCCACCTTGAACAGAATTGACACATCACGTCGTTGCGAACAATCACTCCACTTTGTGGGGAATATGTCCACTAACCACGAATCGAAACGACCGTACCTGGAAACAGTCCTGGAGGACTGCTTAACTTGCCATGCGCTAATTGATTCGGGTGCGACAATATCACTCATCTCTCAAACATTGTTTGATGATCTCAAAAAGGCTTTGAAGCCAACTAAACGTTGGTTAAAAGTGGAACGATGCGACACTACACTTCGAGGGGTCACTCAGACTACCTCGCCTCTCACATTGAGAGTCATGCTGAAACTACACTTCAAGGACGTATCGCTCATTCACCCTGTGTACGTTACCAGCCTCAAAACCGTACCCCTGCTACTTGGAGCAGACTTGATGGATCGGTTACTCCCATTGATGGATTGGAAAACCAACCAGGTATGGTCACAGGCCACCCTGCCTTCTCCACTGACCACACTGTCTTCCCCTAACGCTAGCTGCAACGCAGTCAGTCACGAGGGATATCTGTCGATAGCACCCCTTGGGAAAAAGACGTTTAAAAACCTCTTGGTGCAGAATCCGATCCAAAGAGATATTACAATATCTCGACACATTCCATCAGCCAACCTGATTGACCATTCTTTTCATGATTTCGAGCCAGCTATCTCTGTTAATAAGCAACTTCCCTCCTCCGTGCAGTCGTGCAATACGGTAGTTGAGATGAACTCCTCTTGCCCTTCAGACATTTCCGCAAGCACTGCGGCCGTCTCAGCAAGAAAAACATCGATGCGCAGAGTATACTCTGCTTCCGATGATACACCTTCCGCTTTGTTGGGGACTGTCAACCCTTACAATGACACTAATGGCGTCAGTCCAGCAACTGACCCGATGATTCCCACTGGTGAAATACTTTGCGATATCACAGACCGATATCCTCGTCTCAGTTCGCAGGTACTGAAGAGGTTGCCACACGCGGTGGTGACTGACATGCCTCGACAGCCACTGAGCGTTTTGAAGCACAAACACCAGGAGATTTGGTTGAAAGGTTACAGCCATTCTCATAACAACGCGGCCGCTGACAACTCGTACATCGGGTCCGATCTTTTCATTTGCGCCTCGGACACCAACACCGCCCGCTGGTGGGGGGGTCCCGAGACACAAAGGGGGGGAATAGTAGCCCAGACCCATGATGAGCCTCATCGAGGCCGGTGGGGGGGTCAAGACTACGGACAACACCGTACGAGGCCGCCAGAGCATAAATCAAATCTAGTTGTAAACTCCCCAATGAGAACATTGAGGACCAGACAGGCCCCTAGACGGGGATTATTTTAGAGCACATCTAAAAATAGTACTGAGGTGTACCACACTGGTCGTAAAGGAAGTCCAGTGGACTTGTCCACCTCCAAAACAAATGGCAATAGTAATCATTCCTTGCCATGCGTCGGTTCAACTACAATACAACTAGTAAAATGCTCCAATCATGTGTTCCGGTAGTATAATATTTCAAAATAAATCGGTAGGATAAATGGTCCCTTTGAGCACCAGTACCAATACCAGCAACAGTCAGTCTAACTACAATCAGTAAGAAGGTTAGAGACCTAACCAATCAAATTACCCTTGACAATAGCGACATAGGAGTCACTCAGAGTGCAACACAGGGAAGGGAATCTCCAGTGCACTCTTCCAATGGTTAACACACATGCCACTAATAAATAGAATCCTTCATTCAGGAGGAAAATTATTAGAATCAACAACCATGATCACACCACGTACGACGGGTCTAATACTTAAAGAGTACTTCCGTCGTGAGGTCAGCTCCTCCGTGGATAACATAGCTATGAAATAGACTTCATACCTATCACCACTACAATAGTGGAAGACACAGTGACTTAGTAAAAACTACTACAGACTCCCTCGACACCAATTCTGACTGACCTCCAGGCATCGACCTGAAAATTTCCTGACTACGTCAGACTCTTTCTGAACAAGTTGTAATCTGCCAGGATACTTGGTTTTCTTCCCTTGACATGCGCGCTTGTTTAAGCATAAACGCACATGCACAACGGAACATCCAATTAGGATTTATGCTAGGATCACTTAAGGGTCCAAGCAAAATACCAGCCTTAGTAAAGTTGAACATTTACTTCTAGGCCTTTGTCTCTACAGCACTCACCAGTTTCCATCCCAGAAGTCCATAGGTCATCCCTGTAGACTGCCCAAAACTAGTGCCTTACAGCTGTAAAGTTATCATATAGTTATCAACTTAGGATAGTGCCTAAGCAACACACCAAGTAGGAAAACCCTAGATATGGCGTTAGAGACAATGCCATGATAGTCATTTTGCCAGAACATTGGACGTATATAGAATACAGTCCAATTAGATGATTTTTGTGTGAGAACTATATTTTGTATTTTTTTTTTAGTTTATGCTTTCATTCCTTTTCGGTTCAGTTCCTTTGACATTTAGGAAGTGATAGAGCCATAAACAACTTCCCCATACAACATTCACTTAGTGCCACAACGCCGCTCATTGGGGAATGAATGTAATTATATATATATTTCATGAGTGTGTGTGCGTTGTTAACATCTGCCTAAGTTACTGCTCAGATCTTCCAGTCTGGACGACAACCAGACGACGGGTCCGGAACGGCGACCCCAAATCCGGACACCCACGGCCCATCCTTGTGGCGGCATGCCCGCTGTCAGAGAGCCTACCAAGGTAAACCACCAAGGGGGGGACCACAACGGCGATCACCAACCAGGACATCTCCTGGCCCTCCCTGGGGTACTTTGCAGCTTCCAGGGAACCTACCAAGGTACATCACTAGAAGGGACCGCAACGGCGATCACCAACCGGACATCAACTGCCATCCTTGTGATGGACTGCTCCGCCTTCAGAGAAGCCTACCAAGTTCAACCACCAGAGGGGACTGCAACGATGATCTACAAGCAGGACACCACGTGTTCATGATTTTATGTTGATTTGTAACTTGCAGGACAAACAAGATCCAAACCACCAGGGGGGGTATGTCATGACGTTGCCTGCGTGGGTATAGCAAACCCCATCCCCCTCTCCCTGCCTCCCCCTTTGCTCCTTCAACCCATGCTGTGATCACAGAGAGACGTTGTAAATTCCTGAGGATCTCCTCATGGCTAAACAGTATTAAGAGAGAGAGTAAACTTTCAGGACAAAGGAATTCTCTTCCACCTCACAGAACTTGAGGTACGAACATATTTCATATTCCTGCATAAGTAGGAATGATCGGTGGACAGTCCAGCTATTAACATGTCCATTGGTCACCACGTGGGAAACTCACGTGAGACTGTGGGACCACATTACCATACCGCTGTTTATATAATAACCTCAGATATGAGGTTTACATCTGTGTGTTGTATAAAATGAATGAGTGAGTATGATACTGTTTGTATAATTGTGTAATATGATGTTGAACTGTTTAATGAAGGAAATACAACTCCCGGTTGTATTTGAACTAAATCCAAGGACCGCCCCTGAGCCAGTTCGGTCAGAGACCATGGGACCACCCCTCTCTGCTATCTGAATAAAAGCCAACTTTAAGAAATTACCAATCCAGACCATGTTTCTCTCAATCACGAGAGGACAAAGGTTTGAGAACAGACTGTTGAATCTTTTAACCATCCCACGTGGTTAAAACTCTTATACGAATCATAACAAGTCTTTGATATTGACTTCTAGTCTGCAGCTAGGAATTCGGTATCATTGAACGCGAAGAAAGACAACCGCCGAAACAATCATTCTTTAACGAATGTCCCTCTGAACAATCCACAACCGAGACAGAACTTCACTCCAACCAAAACGAACTTTTCTCCAACGACCAAGGCGACACACACACTGGACGTAACTATATATATATTGATTGCAATTGTTCCCGAATGAGTGAGCGTTCATGTGTAAGGATTAGCATGTCAATTGTTATAATTATGGACTCTGTAGTGAATTCTTAGTCGAACGCAACTTTCCCTTTGTCTAACAGCCGCCATGCCGGTTTAGCCCACTAGGGCATATTCCTTCCACCATTTCATGTAACTATTTTAAGTTTGTTTGTTTATGCATTTCTGTGAATTAATTAGTTAGTAATAAATAAATGATTTAAGACAATTGATGTATGGATGACTCATAGTGAAGACTGGGTTCGTGCAGATCAACGATTTACGACGTTTGGAATGAGACTGACGTAAGGTAGAGTAAATACAAATTGAATTAGAAGACCATTGATCAGATAGGAAAATATCTGAAAGGTTATATTGGGAAATAATAACCTTGTAATCTAATAACTTTCCCTGGTGCCCTCGAATTCATAGTTAATTAGTTACGTTATTACTCAAGTGATGCGTAATCCCTAATTATAGGAATCTATGATAAAAACTAGTAAGTCTTCAATTTAACGATAGCAAAGACACGACAACAAGAAAGGTGCTCTCGGTCTCGTGCATGAAAAATCTCTGGGACACTGAATGGTCCACTCATTCAGAGTGGTCTTACGCTCTCATTTTTCAGAATACAAGCCTGAAACAATTTCTAAAGACTGACATCTAGTGGAAGCCATAGGAAGTGCAATTTGAGTCCTAAGTAAATGGAATCTGTATAGGCAGTCAATGGAAAACTACAAAAATATAAAAGTCCCACTTCCTGGATGGATTTTTGTCAGGTTTTTGCCTGTCATATCAGTTCTGTTATACTCAGACATTATTTTAACAGTTTTGGAAACTTTAGAGTCTTTTTTATCCAAATCTACCAAGTTTACTTTGGGCACGCTTTTCATCCGGAGGTGAAAATAGTGCCCCCTACCCTAGTGAGGTTAACACCCCGGCCGTCCTACAATCCAAGCTAGATGCCCTCAATCTCACACAAATTATCAAGGAACCCACCAGGTCCAACCCTAAATCTGTAAACATGGGCACCCTCATAGATATTATCCTGACCAACTTGCCCTCCAAATACACCTCTGCTGTTTTCAATCAGGATCTCAGCGATCACTGCCTCATTGCCTGCATCCGTTATGGGTCGGCGGTCAAATGACCACCCCTCATCACTGTCAAACGCTCCCTAAAACACTTCTGCGAGCAGGCCTTTCTAATCGACCTGGCCCGGGTATCCTGGAAGGATATTGACCTCATCCCGTCAGTAGGGGATGCCTGGTTGTTCTTTAATTGTAATTTCCTCACCACCTTAAATAAGCATGCCCCTTTCAAAAAATATAGAACTAAGAACAGATATAGTCCTTGGTTCACTCCAGACCTGACTGCCCTCGACCAGCACAAAAACATTGAATAGTCTCCGCGATATGCAACTTTTCAGAGAAGTCAGGAACCAATACACACAGTCAGTTAGGAAAGCAAAGGCTAGCTTTTTCAAACAGAAAGAGCTACGGGATGCAAATATCTCCAAAAAGTTTTGGGACACTGTAAAGTCCATGGAGAATAAGAGCACCTCATCCCAGCTGCCCACTGCACTGAGGCTAGGAAACACTGTCACCACCTATAACTCTACGATAATCGAGAATTTCAATAAGCATTTCTCTACGGCTGGCCATGCTTTCCTCCTGGCTACCCCAACCCCGGCCAACAGCTCCCCACCCCCCGCAGCTACTTCCCCAAGCCTCCCCAGCTTCGCCTTCACCCAAATCCAGATAGTTGATGTTCTGAAAGAGTTGCAAAACCTGGACCCGTACAAATCAGCTGGGCTAGACAATCTGGACCCTCTCTTTCTAAAATTATCCACCGCCATTGTGGCAACCCCTATTACTAGTCTGTTCAACCTCTCTTTCATATCGTCCGAGATTCCTAAAGATTGGAACGCTTCCGCGGTCATCCCCCTCTTTAAAGGGGGTGACACTCTAGACCCAAACTGCTACAGACCTATATCCATCCTGCCTTGCCGTTCTAAAGTCTTCAAAAGTCAAGTTAACAAACAGATCACTGACCATTTTGAATCCCACCGTACCATCTCCGCTGTGCAATCCAGTTTCCGAGCTGGTCACGGGTGCACCTCAGAAAAGCTCAAGGTACTAAACGATATCCTAACAGCCATCGATAAAAGACAGTACTGTGCAGCCGTCTTCATCAACCTGGCCAAGGCTTTCAACTTTGTCAATCACCGTATTCTTATCGGCAGACTCAACAGCCTTCGTTTCTCAAATGATTGACTCGCCTGGTTCCCCAACTACTTCTCAGACAGAGTTCAGTGTGTAAAATCGGAGGGCCTGTTGTCCGGACCACTGGCAGTCTCTATGGAGGTACCACAGGGTTCAATTCTCGGACCGACTCTTTTCTCTGTATATACCAACGATGTTGCTCTTGCTGCGGGTGATTCCTTGATCCACCTCTACACAGACGACACCATTCTGTATACATCTGGCCCTTCTTTGGACACTGTGTTAACAAACCTCAAAATGAGCTTCAATGCCATACAACACTCCATCCGTGGCCTCCAACTGCTCTTAAACGCTAGCAAAACTAAATGCATGCTCTTCAACCGATCGCTTCCTGCACCCGCCCGTCCAGCATCACTACTCTGGACGGTTCTAACTTAGAATATGTGGACAACTATAAATACCTAGGTGTCTGGCTAGACTGTAAACTCTACTTCCAGACTAATATTAAGCATTTCCAATCCAAAATTAAATCTAGAATCGGCTTCCTATTTCACAACAAAGCCTCCTTCACTCACGCTGCCAAACATACCCTCGTAAAACTGACTATCCTACCGATCCTTGACTTCGGCGATGTCATTTTCAAAATAGCCTCCAACACTCTACTCGGCAAACTGGATGCAGTCTATCACAGTGCCATCTGTTTTGTCACCAAAGCCCCATATACCACCCACCACTAGGACCTGTATGCTCTCGACGGCTGTCCCTCGCTACATATTCGTCGCCAAACCCACTGGCTCCAGGTCATCTACAAGTCTTTGCTAGGTCGCCTTCACTCAGCTCACTGGTCACCATAGCAACACCCACCCATAGCACGCGCTCCAGGAGGTATATCTCACTGGTCATCCCCAAAGCCAACACCTACTTTGGCCGCATTTCCTTCCAGTTCTCTGCTGCCAATGACTGGAACGAATTGCAAAAATCGCTGAAGTTGGAGACTTATATCTCCCTCACTAACTTTAAGCATCAGCTATCTGAGCACCTTACCGATCGCTGCAGCTGTACACAGCCCATCTGTTAATAGCCCATCCAACTGCCTACCTCATCCGCATGTTTTTATTTACTTTTTTTTGTTCTTTTGCACACCAGTATTTCTACTTGCACATCATCTGCACATCTATCACTCCAGTGTTAATTTGTTAAATTGTAATTACTTCGCTACTATGGCATATTTATTGCCTTACCTCCGTTCTCCATTTGCACACACTGTATATAGATTTTTCTATTGTGTTATTGACTGTACGTTTGTTTATCCCACGTGTAACTCTGTGTTGTTTTTTTGTCGCACTGCTTTGCTTTATCTTGGCCAGGTCGCAGTTGTGAATGAGAACTTGTTCTCAACTGGCCTACCTGGTTAAATAAAGGTGAAATAAAAAAGTGAAATTAAAACAATCGTAACTTTATTGACAACACCCAAATGGATACTGTTATTAACGCGGTTCTTCAATAATTACACATAATTCTTAATACTGTAGCTGTTAGTCACATGTTCAACTATCATCAACTGAACCAGGAAATCATTTTCTGAATGCCAGTCAAATGACAAACATAACAACATAGTTATATTTATTTTTAGGTGAAGTTATGGGCAATTTGGCAAACAGTGTACAAACCCTCATTGTCAGGTTGATGGAAAAGCTAGCCAAAGAGCATTTTACTGGTTGAGGTGTTTTTTAAGTTCAAAGCGGTTTATTTGCTATGGTGACACAAACATTATATTAAGCAGGACATTCAAACAAGCCTTACAATTATAATCCAAAGTAGTGTGAAATGTACTCATAAGCAACCTGGAAATGGAGGTTACTCCCCTGAGTTTTCCCCCATTCACATTCAGAATACATTGTGAAAAACTAAAATCTTTGCTCACCATTTTTGCTCCAGGCAGATATACTACATCCATAACTATCGCTTTCCTCATTAGCAGGGAGGAGTTTCTACAACCAAATTGCTTGTGCATCGCCCTTGTGCCGCAATTTTAGCAAACACAGAAATTGTCCTATATTGGAGACCAAAAGTCGTCTGGCATATTGCTTAGGGTTTCATAACTTGCTTAGGGTTGAATAACTCAATCATCGATGTTACTACTAATGTGAAAACAAGACAAAATATGACTATTCTTGCTCATTTTGTGGGCCTTTAACCATCTGTTTGACTTTGTTGTTCAGGCAGGATAGAGAAGTGACTATCGTGGATCCTCTGGGGAGCCTCAACAACCTCATGAAGCTGACAAGGCAGAGAAGTCTCTCCACATTAGAACACCTCAAGAAACACCAGCAGAGACCCACAGGGAAGAGAACTCACTGCTGCTCTGATTGTGGGAAGAGATTCACCTCATCAGCGGGCATTAAAATTCATCAGAGAATCCACACAGGAGAGAAACCTTTTAGCTGTACTCAATGTGGGAAGAGTTTTACTCAATCAGCCAGCCTGATATCACACCAGAGAACA